>NC_058085.1:180437629-180782271 GCF_014858855.1 Bufo gargarizans
CACCTGTGGGGGTGAACACATATAATACCCGGATGCTCGTGAGAGGGCATCCGCCGCATCTGTTTCACTTTATTTTTCCAGACCCATGCCAGCAGAGCTTGGTTTATCACCAAAACTGATGTCTTGCCCAATAGAAACTGCCTAAATGCCTCCTGTGCCCATCTCATGGCCAGACACTCTTTCTAATCTTTCACGGTTAATGATGCGCTCTCGCACTCTTGATCTCGCTCTCTTTTTAGATTCTCTGGCTCCCGCACATGCTCCTCATGTCCTTTTTTGGACTGCTGCAGCTCTTGCCTGAACTGTTCCCACAGCTGTTCCCAGTCATGGTCGTTTCCATACACTTTCTCCTTTGCTTTGCAGGGCTCCTTCAGCACAGCATGCTTGCCCCCGCTCGCTTCTTTTACGTGCATCTGGTTCACTTCTTCCTTCTTTTCAGTAGTGTTCGGCGTGAATATTCGAATCACAAATTTTAATTGTGAATATTGCCACTTCAAGAATTTGCGAAGATTTAGAATATAGTGCTATATATTCGTATATATTCTAGATTTTTTTTTTCATCTTAACCCCATGATCCCTCCCTGCTTCTTGCTTGTGGACCAGTGAGAAGGCTGCAATGTCTTTGTCTGAGCTTAGCAACATCCCTAGCAACCAATAGGAAAGTTGCCTACCCTTACTATATAAGACCCTTCCCAGCAGCCATTTTCTGCAGTTTTTTGCAGTTCTGAGACAGCAGTGTCATTGCTGTGCTCTGTGCTTTACTCTTTAATTACATTAGATAGTTCATATACTGTATAGAACACAGATAGTTAGTGGGAGTCAGTCAGTGTAGGTTAGATAGTAATATAGTGTAGCTGTCCATACATGCTACAGACCTAGTGCACCAATCAGTAATATGTAGTCAGACCTGCTAAAATGAGAAGTTGCACGTATTGCGCCAAAATATGCACATCATTAATTGCTGATTTGTGCAATCGTGAATATATTGGAGCACTCTATCTGCATAGAAAGCTATTGTAAGGTTCTGCTGTGCCAACCATTTTCTCCAGTCTCGGGAAACTTCTAGTAGCTTGAAAAATGTAGCAAAAGTGACCCACGCCTGTATTGCGTGCGCAATACGCGCATAATACATTGCCGATTATCGCAATCAAGAAAATAATGCAGAATTCTCAAATTAGTGAATTTATGATGAATATTTGCCCAAATATTCACAAAATATCCAGATTTCGAATATTGCTCCTGCCGCTGATCACTACTTTTCAGCGGTGGTGTCACGGCCATGGTCATGGTCGTGACTCCTGAACCGCACGCTGTTGCCTGCAGTTGTTTGGTTGTTCAACCACAGGTGAGGGCCGCTAGTGAGTTGCCTCACTTGTGGTTGCCGCGGGCAACAAGTCGTTTGTTATTGTCGCAGTATAGCAGCCGGAGCTGGTGCTTGGCAGCTTGCGGCAATGTTCATGCGGTTGCACCTGGCAACCTCTCTGTTAGGTGTGTGTGTGTATGTTATGCACTTTGTATGTCTGGTGTGCACTAGGTGTTATGTTAGGTGTGCACTGTGACACTTCCCTTCACTGTGGCTGCCCGTGGCAACGTTTGGTTTGATGTACAAGTGGTGGCAGTGTCTCGGCCTTCTGGCTGACTCCCAGGACATGGTTGCCACCCATGTCGTTGCCTGCGGTAACAGCTGCAGTGTGATCTTCATTTGGACACTTCCACTTTAAGTGGTTTCACTCCCTGGTTAGTGTTGGAAGGGTTAATTCCCTCTCCTGTGTGTGTCTGTGTGGGTGTGGCCACTTTGGGCTATATAGCCTCTTTGGAGTTCAGAAGCTGAGGGGGTTCTTCAGCCATGCTTTGCTGGAGACACCCTCCTGGTAATTCAATCTGCCAGTGGGGGCCACCCTTGTGGTCATAAACAAATTGTTGTTATAAATATATTGTTGTAAATTGTTATGTATTGTTTATACACGATGTTATGAGGATGTGTTTGTGTGTCATGTCTATTGATTGCAGTGTATGGTTTCCTGGCGTCCTGTGTGGTGTGTGTGCTCTGTCTATTGTGTTTGTGGACAGCAGCACTGATACTTGGGTCCCAGGCTCTGTGTCTGTGGCAGGTAGGTGTCACAACCAGACAGCTGAGAAGCTCTGACAGAGGCCTTTCAGAACCTCCTCCTTGAATTTCTGTGTTGTGGTATTCAGCTCCTCCTCTCGTCAGCCTCTCTCAGCTGTCATGTCTTAATTGCTTCCCTTTAAATGCCTCCCCAGAATGCTTTTCTGGGCGGCTTATATTACTTCCTGGAGTGTGTGTGCACGCTGATCTGTCCTCCTGTTTGCTTCAAAGCTAAGTGTACTTTTATATGTTAATATCTGTTTGCTGGATCCCAGATGACCCTGACTCCCTCCGTGTCTTGTGTAGGGAGCCGGTGGTCGTGTCCCCTCACTATAGTAGGGTGCTCAGGGCTTTATAGTCAAGGTTCGTGGATATGCAAACCTCCACCATTAGGATCTTTGCATAGGCTGAGCAGCCAGGGAAAGTGCCAGGGTCTTCTGCAGGGGTCTCCCTTGGTTCCTTAGTTTTTGGATCCAGCGAGTCGTTTATACATGTTGCTTTGCCTTGTTACCTGTACACATTCCGTGACATTATAAGCCGCCAAAACCGTCTTAAGCATGGATCCGGTTTCACTTTTGGCTGAACGCTTCCAGGGTCTTTCATTGGAGGTAGCTGACCTCCGTAAGACTTTGTCTCAGCTTCAAGTGACCGGTTCAGCTTGCGTTCATGGAGCTTGTTCTGAGCCTAAGATCTCGCTCCCGGATACGTTCTCCGGGGGTAGTGAGAATTTTGTGCGTTTTAGAGAGGCTTGCAAACTCCATTTTCGCCTTCTTCCCCATTCTTCTGGTGATGAGGAACGGAGGGTGGGGATCATTATATCGCTGCTCAGGGGTAACGCTCAGTCCTGGGCCTTTTCGCTGCCGGAGGGGGCACGGCCCCTCCGTTCAGTGGATGAATTCTTTTTAGCCCTGGGTCAGATATATGATGATCCGGATCGTATTGCTCTGGCGGAGTCTAGACTACGTCTCCTATGCCAGGGTAAACAATCCGCAGAAATATACTGCTCAGAATTTCGGAGTTGGGCAGCTGATACTGGTTGGAATGATGCTGCACTCCGAAGTCAATTTTGCCATGGTCTTTCAGAGGGATTGAAAGATGCATTTGCCTTTCATGAAAGGCCTATTTCTTTGGACTCTGCTATGTCTCAGGCCGTTCGTATTAACAGGCGTCTTAGAGAGAGAGGAGAGATCTCTCTTTCCTGTCATACTCGGTCCCAGGACTGTGCAGCGGTCCCATTCTCTGCGCAGGGGTCTCAGTCGCTGTCAGCCCCTTCTGAGCAGGAGCCCATGCAGCTGGGGTTGATTGCTTCTGACAATAGAAGATTCAGCTCGCATGAGAGGGTTTGTTTTTGTTGTGGAGGTATTAATCATTTGGCAAATATTTGTCCCTCTAGGAGATTCAGGCAGTTCTCTGGGTATAATAAAGAAACAAAGAGGAAAAAATCTTTGAAAAATGTTCCGTCTGTTACTATTGGCAGGATTGAGGCGGAAATTGAAGATTTTCCGTTTGCTTGTAGTTCCCGTTTTGTCCTGCCGGCTAGGGTGGCGCTAGAGAGCAAGAACATTTTTTGTGAGATTTTTGTGGATAGTGGAGCAGCGGTCAATCTCATTGATAATCACTTTGCGATAACTCATGGTTTCCAGGTGTGCGCTTTGAGAAAGGATATTCCTGTGTTTTCTATCGATTCCGCTCCACTTTCTCAGAAGTCATTAAAGGGCATAGTTCACAATATCCGTTTAATTGTGAGTGATGCTCATGTTGAGGATGTGTCATGTTTCGTCCTTAGCGGTTTGCCGACTCCTCTAGTGTTGGGGCTACCCTGGCTCACTAAACATAACCCCACCATTGATTGGCAAGCAAGGCAAATAAATGGTTGGAGTGACTTTTGCAGAGAGAATTGCCTCACGACATCTGTTTCTGAGGTTGCTACTAAGACTGTACCATCTTTTCTCTCAGAATTTTCGGATGTCTTCTCTGAGAGTGGAGTTCAGGATTTGCCCCCGCACAGGGAGTACGATTGCCCTATTAATCTCATCCCAGACGCCAAGCTGCCTAAATCTCGTTTATACAATCTTTCCCAACCTGAGAGGATCGCTATGCGTGCTTATATCTCTGAGAGTCTGAGAAAGGGACACATACGACCCTCAAAGTCACCTGTTGCCGCTGGTTTTTTCTTTGTTAAGAAAAAAGATGGTTCTTTAAGACCTTGTCTGGATTTCAGGGAGCTGAACAATATCACAATTCGTGACCCTTATCCGCTTCCTCTGATCCCGGACCTGTTTAACCAGGTTGTTGGGGCTAAAGTCTTTTCCAAATTAGATTTAAGAGGGGCATACAACCTGGTCAGGGTCAGAGAAGGGGACGAATGGAAGACGGCCTTCAATACCCCTGAGGGCCATTTTGAGAATTTGGTTATGCCTTTTGGTTTGATGAATGCCCCAGCCGTTTTTCAGCATTTCGTGAACAGCATTTTTTATCATTTGATGGGAAAATTTGTATTGGTGTATTTGGATGACATTTTGATTTTTTTCTCCCGATTTCAAAACTCATAAGGAACATTTACGTCAGGTCTTGCTCATCCTGCGGGAGAATAAATTATATGCGAAACTGGAAAAATGTGTGTTTGCGGTTCCAGAAATTCAATTTCTGGGGTTTCTTCTCTCCGCTTCTGGTTTTCGCATGGACCCCGAGAAGGTCCGCGCTGTGCTTGAGTGGGAGCTTCCTGAGAATCAAAAGGCGCTGATGCGTTTTTTGGGCTTTGCCAATTATTACAGGAAGTTCATTTTGAATTATTCCTCTATTGTTAAACCACTCACTGATATGACCAGAAAGGGGGTAGATTTTTCTTCTTGGTCAGTAGAGGCGCGTAAGGCCTTTTCTGATATCAAGGAGAGTTTTGCTTCCGCTCCCATCTTGGTGCAACCTGATGTTTCATTACCCTTCATAGTTGAGGTTGATGCTTCTGAGGTGGGTGTGGGGGCGGTCTTGTCTCAGGGTTCCTCTCCTGCCAATTGGCGACCGTGTGCCTTTTTCTCAAGAAAACTCTCCTCCGCGGAGAGAAATTACGATGTGGGAGATAGGGAATTGTTGGCCATCAAGTTGGCTTTTGAGGAATGGCGCCATTGGCTAGAGGGAGCCAGACACCCTATTACCGTATTTACTGACCATAAAAATCTGGCCTACTTGGAGTCAGCCAAGCGTCTGAACCCGAGACAGGCCAGATGGTCGTTGTTCTTTTCTAGGTTTAATTTTGTTGTCACGTTCCGCCCTGGAGTTAAGAATGTGAAGGCAGATGCCCTGTCACGTTGTTTTCCGGGAGGCGGGAATTTTGAAGACCCGGGTCCCATTTTGGCTGAAGGTGTGGTGGTCTCTGCTCTTTTTCCTGAATTGGAGGCAGAGGTGCAGGCAGCCCAGTCAGAGGCTCCTGATCTTTGTCCTCCTGGGAGGTTGTTTGTGCCTCTCGCTTTAAGACACAAGATTTTTAAAGAACACCACGATACGGTCCTTGCTGGGCACCCGGGGGTAAGAGCCACACTGGATCTCATCGCTCGGAGATTCTGGTGGCCTGCGCTTCGTAAGTCGGTTGAGGGTTTTGTGGCAGCCTGCGAGACTTGCGCTCGTGCCAAGGTCCCTCATTCATGGCCATCAGGTCCTCTCCTTCCCTTACCCATTCCTTCCCGTCCTTGGACACATCTGTCCATGGACTTTATCACGGACCTGCCTCGTTCCTCGGGGAAGACTGTGATTCTGGTGGTGGTGGACCGTTTTAGCAAAATGGTGCATTTCATCCCTTTTCCTGGTTTGCCCAATGCTAAGACGCTGGCGCAGGCATTTGTTGATCACATTGTCAAGTTGCACGGTATTCCTTCAGACATAGTCTCTGATAGGGGCACGCAGTTTGTTTCCAGATTCTGGAAGGCTTTCTGTTCTCGCTTGGGGGTTCGGTTGTCATTCTCTTCTGCTTTCCACCCGCAGTCGAATGGCCAGACAGAGCGCGTCAATCAGAATCTGGAGACATATCTGCGTTGTTTTGTGGCGGAGAATCAAGAGGATTGGTGTTCTTTTTTGTCCCTTGCTGAGTTTGCTTTAAATAACCGTCGTCAGGAGTCCTCTGATAAGTCACCATTTTTTGGTGCATATGGGTTTCATCCACAGTTTGGGACTTTCTCGGGAGAGGGGTCTTCTGGTTTACCTGATGAGGACAGATTCTCCTCGTCTTTGTCATCTATTTGGCAAAAGATTCAAGATAATCTAAAGAGCATGAGTGAGAGATATAAGCGTGTGGCTGATAAGAGACGTGTGCTTGGTCCGGACCTGAATGTTGGTGATCTGGTGTGGTTGTCTACCAAGAATATCAAATTGAAGGTTCCCTCCTGGAAGTTGGGTCCTAGGTTTATTGGGCCTTACAAAATCCTGTCTGTCATCAATCCTGTTGCATACCGTCTTGATCTTCCTCAGACTTGGAAGATCCATAATGTTTTTCATAAGTCCTTATTGAAACCTTATGTTCAACCCATTGTACCCTCGCCTTTGCCTCCTCCTCCGATTATGGTTGATGGGAATCTTGAATTTCAGGTCTCTAGGATTGTGGATTCTCGTCTTGTCCGCGGTTCTCTTCAGTACCTTGTTCAGTGGGAGGGGTATGGTCCTGAGGAGAGGATGTGGGTCCCAGTGACGGACATTAAGGCCTCTCGTCTCATCAGGGCATTCCATAGGTCCCATCCTGAGAAGGTGGGTTCTGAGTGTCCGGAGTCCACTCATAGAGGGAGGGGTACTGTCACAACCAGACAGCTGAGAAGCTCTGACAGAGGCCTTTCAGAACCTCCTCCTTGAATTTCTGTGTTGTGGTATTCAGCTCCTCCTCTCGTCAGCCTCTCTCAGCTGTCATGTCTTAATTGCTTCCCTTTAAATGCCTCCCCAGAATGCTTTTCTGGGCGGCTTATATTACTTCCTGGAGTGTGTGTGCACGCTGATCTGTCCTCCTGTTTGCTTCAAAGCTAAGTGTACTTTTATATGTTAATATCTGTTTGCTGGATCCCAGATGACCCTGACTCCCTCCGTGTCTTGTGTAGGGAGCCGGTGGTCGTGTCCCCTCACTATAGTAGGGTGCTCAGGGCTTTATAGTCAAGGTTCGTGGATATGCAAACCTCCACCATTAGGATCTTTGCATAGGCTGAGCAGCCAGGGAAAGTGCCAGGTCTTCTGCAGGGGTCTCCCTTGGTTCCTTAGTTTTTGGATCCAGCGAGTCGTTTATACATGTTGCTTTGCCTTGTTACCTGTACACATTCCGTGACAGTAGGTGTTAGTACTAGTTGCACTTACCTGCCATTGCCATATCACTGTTTCTGTTTCCCCTGTCTTTATAGTTTGGCCATCTTTAGACTCCTATTTCTCCATGTCCAGGAGGAACAGGTAGTCTACCCAGCTCCTAGCTTAGGGACCTGCGGAGGGCTAGTAGGGACCCGAGGTTCCAGAGCATGAGCCCTCCTACCTTCAAGGTCGGCTCATGTCGCTAGGAGTTAGGGTCAGAATAGGGAAGCAATAGGAGGTGACCTGCTCCCTAGTTCTGTCTTCCAGGCCGAGTCATGACTACCATCCTCTGTCATCGCACGGCTGAGGGTTTTCCCCATCCTCAGCCGTGACAGGTGGTTTCCGCAGCTTTGATGGCAGTTACAGAGACTTCTGCTTCTTTAGTAGCTTTTTCCACTTTGGCCGCCGCTCCTTTTGTCTTAACTTTGGTCTCTGCAGCACCTGAGGACTTCACGTCCACCAACACATCGGCCTTAACTTCTTCAGCCTTTGTCTTCTTGGAGTCTCCAATCTATTTGACAGCCTTCTTATCCTTCTCGGACATGGCATCATATACTTGCCCTCTTAACTCCTCCTCCTCATTGAGACAGGAGGCACCGGGGTCTTCAGCAGACACCTCGTCTTCTGGTATTTTCTCCAGAGGCTCACCCAGGACACTGTTCTCCTTTCGGGGAGGAGTCAGGAGCGCCAGTCCATCATAATAGCCAGGATCCGGAAACTGATCGTTCACCTCCTTGTACTTCTTCCCCAGCAGGCTGCTGGCTATTTGGAAGGCCTTGTAGGTGGAGGGGACGTCTTCCAGGCCCGGGCTACACTCTACCACAGGTCTTTGGGCTTTGGCCTCCACATCAGCCCCATCAACAGGTTCAGCTGAAGCATCTTTTATCTTCTCTGCCTCAGCCAGCACTGCAGTGCCACCATCTCCAGACCTACTCTTAATAGGCGCTGACTTGGACTTCTCCAGCTTATAGACGTTCTTCCCAACGAATTATATATCCTCTATCTCTTCTCCGAGTTACTTGTTCAGCCTCTCAAATTCACCTCGCTCCTCAAGCGCTTCTTCAAGGGCTCTAGCCAAGGAGAGGGCCTTGGTCTAATTTTCCCGAGCATCAGTCTCCGCTCGGTCTCGTTCTTCAGCATATCGAGCCGAGATGTATTTCTCTTCAGCCAGGAGACGGTCAAACTTCTTCTGTTTCTTCTCTAGTTTAGACATAATTTGCTTCTGGTGGTCCAAGTCCACCATAAGATCATCCAATTCTCGCTGAAGTTTGTTCTTGTTTTCTCCAACTTTTCATATGTCAGACCCTCCAGGCGCTTAACCATCAACTTCATGTTTTTCAACAGTTTCTTCTCAGCTTTTCGCACAAGCTTGTGGGAATTACGCCACTTTTGTGCCTCCAGTTCCAGCTGCTCCTCGCCCGGCTCTGCTGCAGCAGATGTAGGAGTATCACCATTCTCTTCTGGGTCGCCTCCTTTGACCCTTCTGAAGCCTTCTTCAGTTGCTCTCTGAAGACAGCGAGTCCCTTGTCTAACGTTTCTAGGGACCGTGTGGAGAGAGAGAGATCATCCTCCTGTTTGCAGCTGTACTGTCCTGTCAGGTCATCTACAACTGTCTGGATATGGGCTTCAGACACTAGGCTGACGTCACCTGACTTAACTCTCATCTCATCACATATAACTGTCATCTGGTCGCTACTAGTAACCACCTTAGTTTCGCAGGACCTTGACATGGTAGCTTCACTCTCTGAATTGCTATCGGTCACAGCACATATGTCACATATACTCGTGCTATTATTAATTCTGACCTCTAGGGGCACCGATGAGCTAATCCCCACCTGGGACACTTCCTTAGTAACCATAAAACACTGTGGAGACTGAATATCCACCTCTGGTACATGCGGTACACCCTCTAGCCCTACCATATTTTCCTGCACATTCACCAAACGCTGAGTTGGAGCGGTGCTTCGCTCCACACTACTTATATGCAATTCTTCAAATCTCTTTATAAAGTCATATAGTTCTTCATGAAAAATAGCATATGAAGAAAATAAAGCTTCATCATCATGTAAAATTTTACCACCAGGGACTGTTTCTCTCCTGTCGACAACCTGCAACGGAAAAGGCATGTTATCAACATCACATATTTCACATGACATCCCACTTTTATTATGCATTTCCGCCAACTCGGCACAATCACCTTGCACCTTATCCACACCATTGTCCCGCACATCTATCATTTGCGACGCAGTCTCCAGTCCTGGTGTATTAATACCTCCCGACTCGGCAGATAGCAACTGCCGCCGGTTCACACTAGAGTTCAAGGCTTCTGAAGCCCTAGGGCACTGGTCAGCAACCTGCCCAGTCTCCAGAGCCGTACTCACTGTCACTTTGTCTTTTATACAAGAAAAAAACAGACATCACTGGTTCGACAGTCCCAGGCGATGAGGGAGTGCCAGGAACATCTTCCCCGAGGTCACTGTCCTTCTCCCAGACATTAGGAACCTTTCATCTTTGATTCCTGGTTACCCGACTCCTGACCATAGGACAATCAGGTGCACACTTTGTGACTTGACAGCATCTCCAGCAGCGCTCTTTTTGTTGCAGGACAGCTGCCTGCCGTCATGGTTGGTTGCACCTAGCAACCACATCACGGCTCCTCCGCACATCCTCTCTAGGACTCTGTACACCCGAGCCGTAAACACTTGAACTCTTGAGATCCGCACCGCTCTCCACCTCCTTTTCTTCCCGACGGTTGCCCTTGGCAACATCACACATCACCTTTTCGTCTGGTTTTCCAGTCGCATCACTAGCACTTTGGACTTTTGCAAATTGTCCACTCAGCTTTTCAGTTTTTTTCTCCAGGGCCCAGTGCAATAGCGCCCTAAAAGCCTCAGCACAGCTGTTAGCCTGGGAAATGCTTTGGGTTAGGAGTTCTTTGTCTTTCATACTCTTCCATTAGTTTTTCATGCTCCTGCTGCCACTTCAGCTGCCTTTGGTTAGCCTCCAGATTGGCCTGCCTCAGTTGCTCGGTGAGATCCTCCATCCTCCCCATAGCAGCAGACAGCCCAGACACCAGAAAAAAATTTCAGCCCCAAGTCCACTTTAAAACAGAGTAGAGATGGCCTTGCGGTTCGCCAGGGGTTGTTTCGCAGCAAATTTTGCTCATTCACGATTCACCAAACATGCAAACATAAGGCGATATTCACAAGCGGCATTTTTTTTGCATAGCGCTGAACTTTGACCCATGACACCTCCATCAGGTGGGACAGGACAGCCAATTGAGACATTTCAGCGCATGGACACACCCCCAACCCTTTAGCAGAACCCGAGCTGTCAGACATTTTACATTATGTGTTTTGCCAGTGTAGGGAGAGGTTACATTTTGGAGCAGGGACAGTTAGGGACACCAAACGCAAGCTAATAGGGCCACAAAAGTAAAGTTGTGCCATCGATAGGTGTGATATAGAGGGGTGTGATATACTTATAATATATTTTCTAACATAAAAATTATATTATATAGTGTATTTGTATTGTGCAGCAGTTGTGTGCGCGATATCACATATAGCTAGATAGAGGGACAAATGCTATTGGAGTAACTAATTGCAACGGGTGTGATATACCTGTGGCCCCCCAAAAAAACTGCTTGAGGGCTGCGCTCTATCTTCTTCCACAAAATCCTGGTTGAGGGGTGCTAAATACCTGTTTCTGCCAAATACTGATTGAGGGGTGCTATTGCTATATACCTTCTTCCAAATACTGATTGAGCACTGCAATACACCTGCTTCCACAAAATACTGATTGAGGCATGCTATATACCTGTTTCAACCAAATACTGATAGAGGAGTGATATATATCTTCTTCCACAAAATCCTGATTGAGGGGTGCTATATACCTGTTTCTGCCAAATACTGATTGAGGGGTTCTATATACCAGTTTCCACCAAATACTGATTATGGGGTGCCATTTACCTTCTTCCACCAAATACTGATTGAGGCCTGCGATACACCTGCTTCCACAAAATACTGATTGAGGGGTGCCATATATCTATTTCCGCCAAATACTGATTGAGGACTGCGATATACCTTCTTCCACAACTACTGCTCTTCTCTACGGACTTAGGCAGAGGGTCATTTAGAAAATGACAGGCAGAGGAAGAGGCAGACCATTCCGCAGGGATGGTAGGGGTCGGGAAGGTGCATCAGGCCGGAGCCGAAGTGGGAAGTTAGAGAAGGCGCGTGCGATAACTTCAAGCGACGCACCAGTTAGTTGAGTGCCTCACTCAACCTTCCACTTCTGCACCCTCATCCTCTGTATTTGCACCCTCCTCACTCTCTGCTGTGTGCACCCCCAAAGACAACACCACCACCATAGCCCCTCCACTCGAGTCAGAGGAATTATTTTCCCATCCATTCCTAGATCTTACCAATGCGCAGCCATTAATGGCATCAGATGAGGAAGAGGGGGTAGCAACGGCCGCCACCCAGCGGTTTGACGACAGTACCCAGATCAGCTCAAGGAAGGTGGTCCCCACTGTTGCTGCCTACTCCAAGATCTCTAATGTCAGTGGTGGTGACGGTGACGATGATGACGTGTTGATTGACGTCATGTGGGTGCCTACAAGAGAGGAAGAGGAGAAGCAGACAGAACTCGCAGTGCACAGGAGGCAAAAAGCAAATGTATCTGGAGTGAGCCATCCACAATGCACGGTCACATCTTGCGCTCCCAGGACAACGGCACATGGCTCCGCAGTGTGGGCTTTTTTTTAACGTGTCAGCTGCTGATAATAGTGTTGCCATCTGCCAACGCTTAAGTCGTGGTAAGCTCAACACTCACCTTGGGACGACCACCTTAAGAAGGCACCTGGCCTCCCATCTCCGAGCCCAGTGGGAGCAATGCCATCAGAACCCACAAAGCCACACTTCTGGCGCTCCACGTCCTGCCTCTTCTCCTCTCTTCCCATTTGTCCTCCACCGTGCCGTTGTCGCGTTCATCTGGCACAAGGCAGGCTTCCGTGGCCCAAATGTTCGAGCGTAAAAAAATGATGACGCTGGATAATCCTCTTGCCCAACGGCTGACCGCTGGCTTGTTGGGACTGCTAGCCCACCAACAACTGCCATATAAATTGGTGGACTCAGAGCCCATTATAAAATTTGTGGCCATTGGCACGCCGCAATGGAAGGTCCCCGGAAGGAAATATTTCTCCAAGAAGGGCATCCCTGAACTATAGGTGAAACTCGAAAAATTTGAATATTGGGCAAAAGTCCATTTATTTCAGTAATGCTAATTAAAAGGCATTGCATTAATGCAGCTTAAAATTATAATTTTGTTGAAAAGGTTCAATATTCTAGGCTCAAAGTATCACACTCTAGTCAGTTAATTAATCCATATCCCCTGAGCAAAGGGTACCTCAAAATTGTGACTTTGGAGTTTCATAAGCTGTAAGCCATAATTATCTAAGTTATAACAAATAAAGGCTTGAAATATCTCGCTTTGCATGTAATGAGTCTCTCATATACTGTATTAGTTTTACTTTTTAAGTTGCATTACAGAAATAAAAGAAATTTGCACAATATTCAAATTTTTCAAGTTTCACCTCTATATGGCCACGTTCAGCGGCAAGTTAAAATATCTCTGGCACACAAAGTCAGTGCCAAGATACATCCGACCACAGACACGTGGTCTAGCAAACAAGGGCAGGGAAGGTACATAACTTTTACTGCCCACTGGGTCAACTTTCTGACGGTCGTCAAGCATGTAACCCGTGGCACCCGTGTGAATTTGGTGTTACCGCCACAGATTGCATGCTGGCCAGCCTCTTCTCCTCCTACTCCATCCTCCGTCTCCTCCTCGGATGACTCCTCATTTTCCACTGCTACCGCCTCTTCTGCTGCACCCCCCAAGCTCCCCAGAACTTATTTGATATGCCACATGAGACGTTTCCATGCTGTGCTGCGGCTGATGTGCCTGGAAGCCAAAAGCCACACCGGTCCTGCACTCCTTTCAGCTCTGCGGTCACAGGCCAATTAGTGTCTAACCCCGCTCAATTTGAAAGTTGGTAAAGTGGTGTGTGACAATTGTGCTAGTCTGCTGAGCATGCTGAAACAGGTCAATAACTGAGTGAGGCTAGTAGTTACAGAAGTCTCACTGATATTTCAAGATACAAATTTGCCAGGGACCCACTGGAGAAGACGTGGGGAAATATCCTTTTTAAAAATTAGCTTTTATAAGATATGCAATAAAAAATACACCAGAGGATGCATCAACATTACAGACATACATACAAATAGGGGGTTCAATGATAGATACCCCAGTGCTGGTAAGGCAAAGGTAAATAAAGGAACTGCTGCGCCTGAATAGACGCAAGCAGTCTTACCTGACCAACCAAGTAGCTAGGATCAGATTAGCAGACGTGATGCCTGGGTTAGATGGAGTCCTGTGTAGGCGTGCAGTCAGGGAAGATGTGCTGTGCCCTATCTCACCCTATACTTGGGGGAAGGGGTCTGCTCCCATACTGCCTGTCTACACAGAGCACTCGCCCTAGAAAGGGCGACCCCGTCAGGATACCTGTCCCTAGTTAAGGACCTGATCACTAGCACTAAAAATATTCAATTACTACAGACCTCCCGACGTGGCACGTTTCTGTCGTCTCGACTCCTCAGGGGAAAAAAAGTACATGTAGGAAAAAACACAGTGTGTACCATATGTACCCGCAGGTAAAAAGATGCAAACACTGCAGTCATATGGTAACAGAAAAAGTCGGGCTCAGTTGATTAAAATGAGAGCCTAGAAGAATGACATCCATGGTGCAGGACTGCCATACTGCAGAAGGAGAGATGTTCCTCTGCTCTTTGGTGTGTGAGGATATGGTGGTCCTCGCTAAAGGTAATGTCCCTATGGTTAGGGGGTTCCTCAACCAATACCAGCCACACTGATACATACCTTCATGGAGTTTAAATAGAGCCCATACGCGCCTCTTCCTGGAGGCCCGCCCCGTCAGCATCTGCGCCGGCGTCCGACGTCACGCGCATGCGCCGGCGCCTGACGTCACGCGCACGCACCGCGTGGTGACGCACCAGACGCCGATACCACATGACAGCGGCGGCCAATGGTAAGGGGAGGCGGAGGGTGTAATCGGTTACCTAGGAGACGTGTCAACAGTCAGGAAACCGCACAGTACGTCTATTGATAAAGGCGTCTATGATAAGGCTATGACACAAAATCATAGCAAGATTAGACTGACATTTTTTGCAGGAATTTTGGAAACAGGGATAAGTAAAAGAGTATACTGAACATAGTGCCGAGTTTGTATCACATAGTGAGGTATCTCATATAGACTCCTCCCATCACAATGAATGGGGTAACGCCATTAATATGAGAAACAAGGCTCACCACAATTTATACAAAGCACCCAAAATCTAGCCTTTCGTTCAGGCCCAGGGGTGCAGACGTTTTAAGGCAGAAGATCCATCGGGTTTCACGTTGGAGGAGACATTTGTCCCAATCACCCCCTCTCTTTACAAGATCTATGCCCAGGAATTTCAAGGAGGCAATACCATTATGGGCAGTATGTACATGCTTTGATAGTGGGGTATCCCGTTTGTGTGAGATGTCCCCCAGATGTTCCCCTATCCGCCTCCTAAATTCTCGGATCGTCTTGCCCACATATTCAATCCCACATTCACATTGGATCCGGTATATGACCCCTCTAGATTTACAATTAATGAAATATGGGATTGAGTATGTTTTGCCTGTGACATGGCTTACAAAGGACTTTGTCGTCTGTATGCGTTTGCATGCCACGCAATTTCCACATTTGTGACAGCCCACAGTCTTGGACCGCAACCAGGTAGACTTTGTGCGATCTGGTGCATAGTGACTATGCACGAGTTTATCACGTAAGTTGGGTCCCCTACGGTAGGTGATTTGAGGTTGATCACCCAGCACATCTTTCAGGTCAGGGTCCATTTTTAGGACCTCCCAATGACGTTCTATGATGTTCTTAACTTGTTTGGACCCCCTGTCAAAATTTGTGATAATTCTGAAGATTTTAGTTTGTGGGGTGGATGGTGGGTTCGGAGTGAGCAAGGAAGATCTAGGTCGGGACAAAGCTGTCTGATAGGCCGATCTCAAGACATGATCAGGGTAGCCCCTAGATAAAAATCTCATCCTCAGGTTGGCTGCCTGATTGATGAAATCGTGCTTGTCTGAACAGTTGCGTCTGAGTCGCAGATATTGGCCCCCAGAAACGGAATTCCAGAACAAAGAAAAACAGCTCCAACTCACCCTAGAAAAATATCAATACCATCTAAAAGAAAGAAAACACCGCCAGGTCATTAGAGATCTCTCTGATTTTAAAGAAAACCATATATATTCCTCTCTAGGCAACACAAGAAGAGAAGCTATACCGAGTAATTCGGAGAGATCCTCTACTGAAACCGACCTATCTGACTCTGAGAAAGAGACGGCTCCAAAAGTGAGCAAATACCCCAATAGAGGCAATTATAGAAAGGGCAGAGGGCTCCTATAGAGGACAGGACAACCGTTTTTTAGGACAGTTCAATCCAACCCAAGAATATCCGCTGTGCAACCGTATGCAAAAACCTCCGAGCTAGTCCTGGGACCACAAGTAATTAATCTCTCTTCACGTGTCCTCAGTGTGGATGAGATTAAGGCCCTGGAACTAGGTCTGACTTTTGTACCCACCCCCAAATTTGACAGATTCTCATCTGTCAAGGACATCAATCTATTCATTCGCAAATTAAGGTGGCACAAACACTTTAAACATATGGACCGTCGCCAGTGCCTAGAGTTGGGGATCCCTACTGACTTATTAAAGGATGTACAACTCTTACATTCACTGAACACTGAGGAAGACACTATCCAGGGCAATGGTCCATTTACTAACCTAAAAGTAAAAAGTACGAAAATGCCACCCACTACGAACAAACTATCTTGTATTGATGTATTCCTGAATATGGTCACCAGGGATCTGGAGGACCTCAGAGTATCCACACACTATTCTAACTGCACCGAGTCTGTGACCACTGCCATCTCTTCACTAGCAGATGACCCCCAGGTTATTATTAAACCTGCAGATAAAGGGGGCAACATTGTGGTCATGGACTCGGTGCAATACAAGAATATGTGTAGGAATATATTGTCAGACACTGGGACGTATGAGATTCTGTATTGTGACCCCACCGAGGGCTATAGGCGAGAATTGAAAACCATATTGGATGAGGCTAAGGCCTCCAATATTATCACAGCGGAGGAATTTGCCTTCCTCTTCCCTATGCATCCCCGCAAATCGACATTTTACAGTCTCCCCAAAGTGCACAAGGGGGTAACCCCTCTGAAGGGAAGACCCATCGTTTCGGGGGTGGATAACCTCAACCAGAATTTAGGCATCTACATTGATCGGATATTGGCACCTTTTGTTATTGCTCTCCCCTCCCATGTCAGAGATACCACTGTCCTCCTCAAACGACTGGAGGGTCTGACATTGGAGGAGACATGTCTCCTTTCTAGTATTGACGTGGAGGCCCTCTACTCGTCTATACCACATAATTTAGGCCTCATTGCGGTAGAACATTTCCTCCATTCACGGGGATGTCAGTATCGCGCCCACAGCCAATTCGTCCTGAGTCTCCTTGAGTTCACTCTAACGCGCAATTTCTTCACCTTTGACGGGAGGACCTACCACCAGCTCAGGGGTACGGCGATGGGGAGTCCCTGTGCCCCGTCGTACGCAAATTTATTCCTGGGCTGGTGGGAGGAGACCCTCGTCTTTAGGGAAGATGAAGCGTTGGACACCTACGAAATTGGTCTGTGGGCGCGATACATTGACGACATCTTTATTCTCTGGAATGGAGACCAAGGGGGCTTCGAAGCCTTCGTCCAGCAACTTAACCAGAACCAGATAGGTATGCATTTTACCTGCGAATCGCATCCTACAACTCTACCATTCCTGGACATAAAAATTTCCAGGAATGATAAGGGGGAACTGGACACTTCCATCTATAGGAAGGCTAGCTCCACTAATTCCCTCCTGAGGTGGGAGAGCAACCACCCTCTCCCACTCAGGAGAGGAATTTCTAGGGGCCAATATCTGCGACTCAGACGCAACTGTTCAGACAAGCACGATTTCATCAATCAGGCAGCCGACCTGAGGATGAGATTTTATCTAGGGGCTACCCTGATCATGTCTTGAGATCGGCCTATCAGACAGCTTTGTCCCGACCTAGATCTTCCTTGCTCACTCCGAACCCACCATCCACCCCACAAACTAAAATCTTCAGAATTATCACAAATTTTGACAGGGGGTCTAAATAAGTTAAGAACATCATAGAACGTCATTGGGAGGTCCTAAAAATGGACCCTGACCTGAAAGATGTGCTGGGTGATCAACCTCAAATCACCTACCGTAGGGGACCCAACTTACGTGATAAACTCGTACATAGTCACTATGCACCAGATCGCACAAAGTCCACCTGGTTGCGGTCCAAGACTGTGGGCTGTCACAAATGTGGAAATTGCGTGGCATGCAAACGCATACAGACGACAAAGTCATTTGTAAGCCATGTCACAGGCAAAACATACTCAATCCCATATTTCATTAATTGTAAATCTAGAGGGGTCATATACCGGATCCAATGTGAATGTGGGATTGAATATGTGGGCAAGACGATCCGAGAATTTAGGAGGCGGATAGGGGAACATCTGGGGGACATCTCACACAAACGGGATACCCCACTATCAAAGCATGTACATACTGTCCACAATGGTATTGCCTCCTTGAAATTCCTGGGCATAGATCTTGTAAAGAGAGGGGGTGATTGGGACAAATGTCTCCTCCAACGTGAAACCCGATGGATCTTCTGCCTTAAAACGTCTGGGCCTGAACGAAAGGCTAGATTTTGGGTGCTTTGTATAAATTGTGGTGAGCCTTGTTTCTCATATTAATGGCGTTACCCCATTCATTGTGATGGGAGGAGTCTATATGAGATACCTCACTATGTGATACAAACTCGGCACTATGTTCAGTATACTCTTTTACTTATCCCTGTTTCCAAAATTCCTGCAAAAAATGTCAGTCTAATCTTGCTATGATTTTGTGTCATAGCCTTATCATAGACGCCTTTATCAATAGACGTACTGTGCGGTTTCCTGACTGTTGACACGTCTCCTAGGTAACCGATTACACCCTCCGCCTCCCCTTACCATTGGCCGCCGCTGTCATGTGGTATCGGCGTCTGGTGCGTCACCACGCGGTGCGTGCGCGTGACGTCATGCGCGTGACGTCGGACGCCGGCGCAGATGCTGACGGGGCGGGCCTCCAGGAAGAGGCGCGTATGGGCTCTATTTAAACTCCATGAAGGTATGTATCAGTGTGGCTGGTATTGGTTGAGGAACCCCCTAACCATAGGGGCATTACCTTTAGCGAGGACCACCATATCCTCACACACCAAAGAGCAGAGGAACATCTCTCCTTCTGCAGTATGGCAGTCCTGCACCATGGATGTCATTCTTCTAGGCTCTCATTTTAATCAACTGAGCCCGACTTTTTCTGTTACCATATGACTGCAGTGTTTGCATCTTTTTACCTGCGGGTACATATGGTACACACTGTGTTTTTTCCTACATGTACTTTTTTTCCCCTGAGGAGTCGAGACGACAGAAACGTGCCACGTCGGGAGGTCTGTAGTAATTGAATATTTTTAGTGCTAGTGATCAGGTCCTTAACTAGGGAAAGGTATCCTGACAGGGTCGCCCTTTCTAGGGCGAGTGCTCTGTGTAGACAGGCAGTATGGGCCACCGCACATCTTCCCTGACTGCACGCCTACACAGGACTCTGTCTAACCCAGGCATCACGTCTGCTAATCTGATCCTAGCTACTTGGTTGGTCAGGTAAGACTGCTTGCGTCTATTCAGGCGCAGCAGTTCCTTTATTTACCTTTGCCTTACCAGCACTGGGGTATCTATCATTGAACCCCCTATTTGTATGTATGTCTGTAATGTTGATGCATCCTCTGGTGTATTTTTTATTGCATATCTTATAAAAGCTAATTTTTAAAAAGGATATTTCCCCACGTCTTCTCCATGCTGAAACAGGGCAAATACCCCGGGGTCCAGGACATCTTGCAGCAGGCCAGGAAAGTCTCTGGCCATTTTAGAAGATCTTACACGGTTATGGTTTGCCTTGCTGACGTTCAGCGGCAACACGACTTGCCCATCAGATGTCTGATTTGTGACTGCCCGATGAGCTGGAACTCCACCTTGTATATGCTTGATAGGCTGCTCCAGCAGAAACGTGCCATTAACGACTACCTGTACGAACTCTGCGGCAGGACAGGTTCTGGGGAGCTTAGTTTTTTTTCACCTCGCCAGTGGCTGCTCATGCGCGACTCGATGAGATCACCAAATTGGTCAGTCGCAGCCAGGGCGCCATCAGTGACATGGTACCTTATGCCTTCTTTCTGGAGCATGCATTGCATCGTGTCATTGATCAAGCCATCGAGGAGCTGGAAGATGAGGAATTCGCAATGCTAAATGAATTCCCAAGAGGGGCTACTCCATCTGAGACAAGTCAACAGGAGTCAGAGGAGGATGGTGGCTGGGGGAGGAGAAGGAGCAAGAAGAGCAGGCTTTGAGGGGGACTTTCAACTTTTCAGGAATCCCTGTTGTTGTCCGTGGCTGGGGGGAGGAGACCAAGGACGACATTCTCCTGAACGATGAGCAGAAGCCAGGGCGCTTCACCGCTTCCAATTTTGTGCAAATGGGGGCCTTCATTCCCCAGTGTTTGAAGAGGGACCCCCGTATAAAAAGTATAAAGAGCAAGGACTAGTACTGGGTGGCAACGTACTTAGACCCCTGGTACAAACACAAAATGGCAGACATGTTGCCAGAATCACAGAGGGCTGTCAGAATGCATCATTTCCAGGTCTTGCTGCAAGAGATGCTGTATTCTGCTGTTGCGGGCACTGGCAGAGGAATTTCCACCCACAGCAGTAACTCCTACCGCGCCTGCAAAAAGAGGGCAGGATGAAGATGTGTTGGTCACTTCGGATGTGAGATCATTCTTGCAGCCAACCCATCGACAGCTGCTGTCACACCCTTTGGTTTGCGATGTGACACTGTTGCCACACTTGCGGTTGTCCACGGCAACGTGTTGCTGTGAGAGCATGCGGCGGCAGTGTCTCGGCCTTCTGAGTGATTGCCGTGACATGGTTGCCACGCATGCTGTTGCCGGTGGTAACGCGTGGCTTAGTTTGCTTGTGTGTGCATTTCCCCTTTAAGTGGCTTCCTTCCTCTGTCTGGTGTTGGAAGGGTTAACTCCCTTCCTAGTGTTTTGTGAACACTGGGTTTATGTGTTTGTGGGTGTGGCTGCTTGGGCTATTTAGTCTCTGCTGGAAGCCTGTAGCTAAGTGTTCCTCCAGGCTTGGTGTGTGCTGGTGGTTCACTGCTTCTGGCTTTACCATCTTTCCAGTGAGGGCCACCCTTGTGTTCATAGATGTTCAATGTCATCCTGGTGTCTCATTCCCTTCCTGTCCCTATTTGTATGGAGTGGGTTATGTTCAGGGTGTTTATGTGTCTAGCTTGGTGTTACATGTCTGGTGTTGTTTGGTGTCTTGTTTACTAGACATTCCCCTGTTTCATGTGTGGTTTGTGGTGTGTGCTGTGTCCTTTAATGTTGGTGTGGACACCAGCACTTGTGCACGAGTTCCAGTCAGTGCGTCTGTGGCAGGTAAGTGTGTTATTGGTTTCGCTTACCTGCCATCTCCTTAGCTGTATGTGTTTGCCTTTCCCTGCTTCTCGGCCTTTAGAGACTCCTGTTCCTCCGTGTTGTGGATGAACAGGTAGTCTCTCCCCTGCTCCTAAGTGAGGGATTTCCAGGGCGACTCAGGATATTAGGTATCCAGGGTATGAGCCATCAGGGTCCGCTCATACAGTTATGAGTTAGGGAGAGGATTACTGATGCAATAGGAGGTGACCTGATCCCTGCGTCCTGGCCTAGTTGCTACCATTATCCTTCTTATATTGTATGGTGGGGGGTTTCCCTCCGGATCCAGCCTCAGGGAACGCCTAGACCGACAGGTGTCCGACTACAATGGAGCTAGCACAATTTGCCATGGAAATCTTGGCTTGCCCCTCATTGAGTGTCCTGTCCGAAAGGACGTTCAGCGCATCAGGGGTGATAGTGACCGATAAGCGCACTAACCTAGCTCACGACAGTGAGCCATGGATCTCGGAGGAATTCAACACCTTCCTCATGCCATCCCACACATATCAATGAATCAAAGAATGGTCCTTGCCTTATGTATATACAGTGGCATAAAAGGCCTTTTATGTCAGGTGAATGCCTAATTTTTGGGGTCTGTACTGGCCAACAGTTACATATTTATCCTGTGACTGCCTAATGTACCTCCAGCCACATAATCCAAAATTCTTTGCTGTCAGGTCAATGCCTATTGCCTATTTTTTGGGACCTGTACTGTCACGATAGGTAGTTAAGCGGGGAAATAACCAAACACTGGAAAACAAACAGAAGAAATGACTAGGCCCAAAAGCTAGGGAGAAAAGGGTCACCTAGCAATACCTAAAAGCTTTCCCTAAACTGTTGTGCCCATGTGCATACCCTAATGGTGGATATGCACATGCCCTTGTGCCCAAACCTAAACACCCTGGGCAAACCCTAAGCAGCAGGGAAAAGGGAACAGGCAACCTGCTTCTTCAAACCAGGAGGAAGCAAGCGTCTCCCTAGAGGCCTAGATAAAAACACACAAAAGGGAAATAAAGGAGAGGACTTATCTTGAGCAGAGCTAGAGCAGACGATCCACCAAAAATCAAGAGCTCCCAGGAAAGCACTATAACCCACACAGGCCACTGGGGAAAGGAGGGATAAATAGCCTCACTAACAATGAAACCCAGTACACCTGAGGGAAGGTGGATCCAGCTCAAACCCAAATCAAAACAAACAGAGAAATCAGACATGTGCAGCCAGTCTGACAGACCTCCGCACATTCACAAGGCAAGGCGTAACAGTACCCCCCCCCTTCTACGGGTGACCTCCAGATACCCCGGACCAACTTTATCCGGGTGTGCCCTGTGAAACGCGCTCACCAGGCGGCAAGCACTGACATCAGCAGAACCTACATTCTTTCCTCAGGACCATATCCCTTCCAGTGCACCAGGTACTGGAGGGAACCCTGAAGAACACGTGAGTCGACAATCTTAGAGATTTCAAACTCCAAATTGCCATCCACCAGGACTGGGGAAGTGGCAATGGAGATATTTCCACATATTTCTTAAATAAAGACCTGTGAAACACATTATGGATCTTCTAGGTCTGCTGAAGATCCAGACGAAACGCCACCAGGTTGACAATCACAGAGATTTTGTAAGGGCCAATAAATCTTGGACCCAATTTCCAAGATGGTATCTTTAGTTTAATGTTTTTAGGGGACAACCACACCGAATAACCAACACACAGTTCCGGACCAGTCGTACGTCTCCTGTCAGCCATCCGTTTATATCTTTCACCCATCTTTTCCAAATTAACTTAGATCTTCTGCCAGATAGATGACAAGGTGGAAGAGAATCACTCCTCTTCTGGCATCCCAGAAGATCCAGTCCCAGAAAAAGTACCAAACTGTGGGTGAAAACCATATGCGCCAAAAAATGGTGACTTATCAGTGGACTCCGGTCTACCGTTATTCAAGGTAAATTCAGCTAGAGACAAGAACAAGGACCAGTCATCCTGGTTCTCAGCAACAAAACATCTCAAATAGGTCTCCAGGTTTTGGTTAGTGCGCTCTGTCTGACCATTCGACTGGGGATGAAAAGCAAAGAAAAAGACTGTTGAATTCCCAGACGAGAGCAGAACGCCCTTCAAAACCTGGAAACAATTTGCGTCCCACTATCAGACACCACATCAGAGGGAATGCCATGTAGTGTCACAATGTTATCGATAAAAACCTGAGCGAGAGTTTTGGCATTGGGCAAGCTAGGCAACGGTACAAAGTGGGCCATCTTACTGAAGCAGTCCACTACCACCAAAATCACAGTTTTCCCAGAGGAACTCGGTAAATCGGTAGTAAAGTCCATGGACAAATGCATCCAAGGACGAGACGGGATGGATAAAGGAAGAAGGGATCCTGAAGGCCGAGTGTGAGCCACCTTCGCGCGTGCACAGGTCTCACAAGCTGTCACATAACCCTCTACACCCTTGAGCAACCCTGGCAACCAAAATCTCCGGGAAATAAGATCTATGGTGGATTTGCTTCCAGGATGTCCCACAAGGACCGTATTATGATGTCTCTTGAACACCTTGTATCGCAGTTCAGCAGGAACAAACAACTTGTCTGGAGGACAAGAATCAGGAGCCTCCTCCTGGGCCCCCAACACCTCCATCACCAACTCGGGGTACAGAGCGGAAACCACCACCCCATCAGCCAAAATCATAGTGGGATCCTCTGAATCACTCCCCCCAGGAAAACTACGTGACAACACATCTGCTTTGATGCGTTTAACCCCAGGGCGAAAGGTGACCACAAAATTGAACCTAGTAAAAAACAGTGACCATCTAGCCTATCTAGGATTCATGCGCTTAGCAGACTGCAGGTAAGCCAAGTTCTTGTAGTCAGTATATACCGTAATAGGATGAGTAGCCCCCTCCAACCAATGCCATTTGCTAGGGGATGGACCCTGTGACAGAACTGCTCCAACCTCACTTCTGATGCATCAACCTCCACGATGAATGGTTGAGATACATCAGGTTGCATCAGAATGGGAGCAGACGCAAAACATTTCTTAATAGCAGAAAAGGCCTGCAATGCCTCATCCGACCAGACAGAAAAGTCGGCGCCTTTTTTAGTCATATCTGTCAAAGGTTTTACAATGGTGGAATAATTCAAGATAAATTTTCTGTAGTAATTGGTAAAACCCAAAAACCACATCAGAGCTTTCTGATTCTCAGGCCGGTCCCATTCCAGTACCGCCCGGACCTTTTCCGGGGTCCATACGAAAACCATAGTCAGACAGCAGGTATCCTAAAAACTGTAGCTCCTGGACAGCAAATACATATTTTTCCAATTTTGAATACAATTTATTCTCCCGAAGGATCGACAACACCTGTCTCACGTGATCCTGATGGGTCTCCAAATCGGGTGAGTAAATTAGTATATCATCAAGGTAAATAACAATAAACCTTCCCACTAAATGATGGAAAATATAATTGACAAATCGCCTAAAGACTGCTGGCGCATTAGTTAAACCAACGGGCATGACAAGACTCTCGAAATGACCTCGGGGGTATTGAAGGCCGTTTTCCACTCATCTCCTTCCTTAATTCTGATCAGATTATAAGCTCCTCTTAACTCCAACTTGGAGAACACCTTGGCTCCGACAATTTGATCAAATAGATCAGAAATCAAAGGAAGGGGATACGGATCACGGACCGTAATGAGATTCAATTCCCTGAAATGTAAACACGGTCTAAGTGATCCCTCTTCCTTTTTTAAGAAAACGAAGCCGGCGGCCACAAGGGACTTAGATGGCCCAATATATGTCCCGTTGCCAAACTCTCTGCAATATACGCATACCTTCTCTTTCGGGTTGGGAAAGGTTGTATAGTCGAGATTTTGGCAGTTTAGCTCCAGGGATGAGATTGACCGGACAATCATATTCTCGATGGGGAGGCAGCTCCTGAGCTCCACCCTCCGAGAATACATCCGCAAAATCAGAGAGAAACTGAGGTAGGACCGTAGTTGACACCCCTGAGATAGAAGCACAAAGACAGTTGTCCGAACAAAATTCACTCCAGCTACTGATTTTAGTAGGGTTATGCTTTATCAACCACGGTAAACCCAGAACCATCGGATCAGGCAAGCTCTTCATAACAAAACAAGAAATGGACTTAACATGTGGATCACCCACCCTTAACTGAATGTCATGAGCGATATGAGTAAGACTCTTGTGAGAGAGGGGAGGAAACAATAGCAAACACAGGTATCTCTTTATCTAAAGGGCTAGTTCTAAGACCAAGATTTTGGAGGAACTGAAAATCAATAAGATTTACCCCGCACCACTGTCAACAAATACCTCAAAATTTCCTGAGTCTAGCGCCACCATGGCAGGCAGGAGTAAACAGGTATTGCAGGGAGAATGCATATTTGCTTGCTCAGACCCCCCATTCACACTACCAAGAGTCAGGGAAGTCTTTTTTTTCTCTTTATGTGAATACCACTGTAGTTTTTCATTACCGCTTTGAGGTTTAACAAAAAAAAAAGGACATGTACAAACAAAATGACCTTTACCACAGAAGTAACATAGCTTATTCAGATTCCTAAAATCCCTATCACCTGAGTGAAAGGAAACCTGGCCCAACTGTATAGGCTCCTCTCCTGCCCCAGATTCAAAAGTCATATTACCCCGGGGACTAGGTGGGACGGATCCAATTACAGACGGGACCCCACCGCTGGAGAGGAATCTTATACCTCTCTCTAAGACGTCTATCAAGCCGCGCTGCCAAAGACATGGCCGTCTCCAATTAATCGGGATTCTCATGAAAAGCAAGAGCATCTTTCAACCTCTCAGATAGCCCTTGACAAAACTGACTCCGGAGTGCAGGATCATTCCACCTCGAGTCAGTTGCCTATCTTCAAAATTTTGCACAATATGAATCCACAGTACGTTCTCCCTGTAACAAACTGCACGGCTTAGATTCAGCCATAGAGACCCGGTCTGGGTCATCATAAATCAAGCCCAAGGCTCTAAAAAAATTCACCCACTGACTGGAGGGATGGTGAATCGGTCGGCAGAGAAAAAGCCCAGGACTGCGTGTCCCCTTTGAGCACACATATAATGTTCCCCACTCTTTTATTCTCATCACCAGATGACATCGGCCGGAAACGAAAATACAACCTTCAGGAATCCCTGAACCGAATAAAGTAATTACCACCCCCTGAGAACCTATCAGGGAGAGCAACTTTAGGCTCTAAGCAGACCTGATTTTCTCCAACGGCGCCAGACGCCAGAGCATTCTGACACCATGCAACAGAACTGCGGATGCGATCAACCAAGGCATCCATAGCTTCCATTTCGCAAACAGCAGGGATATGACAGTTTTTTCGGCGGGTTATAATGTCATGGTAGGCAGGTAAGCATGACAACGGAGCAAGGTGCAGATGTAGCGCAGTGTAAATTGACTGAAGGGGGAAGTTTCTAGGCCAGGTTAGGGTTAAGGTGGTTGGGAAGAGGTGGAGTGTTTTAGGGGAGGGTTTGGGGGGTGGCAGGGCAGTTCGCACGCTGTATATAGTCTGGGGTTAGAGGCGGTACCAGTGTCCGTTGCGTCTTGGCGAGTTGTCGGCGTGCAGGATAGTGCTGCGTTATGGCGTCTTTGGAGGATTTGATGGCGGCGGTGCGGGCAGCGGCAGAACAGCATGGTTCTGCTTGGCTGGTTAGTAGTTTGGCTGCGGTGGGGGCTCCTAGCGTGCCTCCGGTTGCGGCGGGGGGGAGGTTGAGGGCCAGGAGGTCGGTGCCGTCTGAACGTTTGAGCCCGGAGGTGACCCCTCGGGTGCGGCGTTATTTGGGGAGCCCACCTGGGGACCCTCCGCTGCGGCCGGCTGGGGTGGCAAGTGTTTCTGCCGGCCGGCGCAGCGGGAGGATTTCTGCGCCGCGGCGTGCGCTTGCTGGGGAGGTGAGGGGTAGTACCCGGCTGGTATCCCGTTCCCTGCGGGGGGAAGGGCGCGCGGTGGCTCGGGGCCGTGTGCGTGCGGGCGGCCAGGCTGACAGCGGGCAGGAGTCCGGTAGTGGCAGCGATGGGGGTAGCCGGCTGGATGCAGCCTCACTGTCTGGCGGTGGGGGCCTTGTGGTTGGCGGATCCTCCAGGGGGCAGCGGGCGACGCCGCGGTCTGAGCTGGTGACCGGCGGTAGCAGCGGAGATGGGGGACACGTGGATGCGGCCTCACTTACCTCCGGTGGGGGCCGGGCGGCGGGCGGTGATCCCAGGAGGCGGCGGGCGGTGTCACGGTCCAAGTCTGCAGGATGGCGGCAGTCTTCTGATGTGCAGTGTCGCCGGGATGGTGCTGGAATGTTGCCACCTGCTGGTAGGTCTGCAGTACCAGCCAGTAGTAGAGGGAATGAGGAGATGTCGCCACCTGCTGGTCGGTCCTCGGCACCAGGCAGTGGTCTGAGGAGTGCTGCAATGTCGCCACCTGCTGGTCGGTCCTCGGCACCAGGCAGTGGTCTGAGGAGTGCTGCAATGTCGCCACCTGCTGGTCGGTCCTCGGTACCGGGCAGGAGTTTGAGGAGTGATGCGCTGGCTGGCTGGGGGACAGGACTTAGCTCCGCCCACGGTGCAGCAGGTTGACGGTTTTTCGGCAGGGGTTCTGGTTGCGGCTCGCGGTGGACAGGCTGTGGAGCTGGGGCTGGTTGTCCCTGAGGTGGGAGTCGTTCAGCGGTCACTTGGCGGTGGGCCGGCGTGCAGGGAATTGGCGACTACGCAGCCACGTCACGTTGATTCTGGCGGGGGTTTTGCGGCTGATCAGTCTTTGGAGGAAGGAGAAGTCAGCCAGGAGGCGTGGGAGATCGGGAGTCGGATGGATGATGCGGACGGCGCGTGTCCTTCAACGTCCAGGTCTTCGGCTGGGTCGATGCTGAGAGGAGCATCGGTGAGGTCGGCGGCTGCTGGGAGGATGCCCCAGGGACAGCCAGGTGAGAGGACGTTGGGTCAGGATCCTGTTGGGGGGGGGGGTGTAGCTATGTTGTCGGGGGAGGAGGGGTTGGCGCATGACTTGTTGACAGGTATGTGGTCTTTATTGTCGCGGTGGAAGACTGGGGCGGTGTCATCTCCAGCCGCCGTTTGGGCTGCTGTGCCGGCGGTTGGGGAGGGGGTGCGTTCGTGCGTGGCTGGCGTTGGTGATACCCCTGCCATAGGGGCGGGGCCTGCGGTGGTTGAAGTCGCCGGGAGTGGAGGCAGTAAAGGGGCTGCCGGGGAGGAGGTGAGGTTGGCTGATGCTGCGAAAGGGGAGGTTTACGTGTGCTTTGAGGGGCCGTTGGTGGCTCATTTGAAGAGTGATGTTAGGGAAAAGATTTGGAAGGACGAGTATGTCGAGATATTCTCGTTGCTTCCGTTGGACAAATTTAATTTGGATAGGGGGAAGCCGGACGAGAGTAAAAAGGAGGAGGAAGATAAGCGGAGGTACAGGTTGATTCCATGTACGTTTTTCAATTGGCTTCAGGCCTTTGCTATTCTCGCCAGTGTGGTGGGGGAGAAGGCGCCTGAGCACTGTTCGGCTCCTTTTTTGCTATATGGACGCCATTGGGGAGGCGTATCGGACGTATGGTGGGGTGGCGTGGCTCAGGTACGACGAGCAGTTTCGCCAGAGGAAGGCTGTTAGGCCTAGTATTCGTTGGGACCATAAAGATATTGGTCTGTGGTTGCGGTTGATGGCGGCGCCGAAAGGGGTTAGCCAGCCGATGCGGCTGGAGGGAACAAAAGGGGATGTTGCTGGCAGTTCAATGAGGGATACTGCAAGTATCTTTCAGATTGCCGTTTCAAACATGAGTGTTCCGGTTGTGGGGGAGCCCACGGTTTTGTGCGGTGTTTCAAGCGTGGTAGAGGGGGAGGGGATATGAGGTTACGCAGAAGAGGGGTGACCCCGGTGAGGGTGGACGTGATGGATGGTTTCTAGAGAATTATCCAAATAGGGGGGCGGCGGCGATGTTATTGGCTGGTTTTTGGGACGACTTTCGGATTCCGTGTACAGCAGTGGGTTCGGTTGTTGCGGTGCGTAATTTGGCTTCAGCGTTGCGGCGGCCGGAGGTGGTGTCTGACAAGATTGCGAAGGAGGTGGCTGCTGGGAGGGTTGTGGGCCCCTTTGTAGAGTGTCCATTACCGGATTTGTGGGTTTCGTCTTTGGGATTGGTCCCTAAGAAGGAACCTAACAAATTTCGGCTCATTCACAACTTGTCTTACCCGGCGGGGTGTTCCGTGAACGACGGTATAGACGATGAGTTGTGTTCCGTGTCATATACGTCGTTTGATGAGGTGATTCGGTGGTTGCGGCGCTTTGGGCACGGGACATTGTTGGCTAAAACGGATACTGAGGCGGCGTTTCGCCTGTTGCCGATTCATCCGGATTGTTTTCGTTTACTGGGTATTAAGTGGGAGGGGCAGTTTTTTGTGGACTGTTGTTTACCCATGGGGTGTGCGATTTCGTGTTCGTTGTTTCAGGGGATTGTGATTAATAGTGTGGCTATGGAGTGTAGGTTGCCCGAGGACAAGGTGGTTGATTTGTGTAGTGAAGTGGGTTTTTTGTGTAAGGCGAGGAAAGTGCAGCTCAGATGGGTGCAGTCGGTTTTGGGAAAATTGAACTTTGCCTGTAGAATTTTGCCCAAAAGAAAAATGTCTGTAATGGTACCCCAAAGCTTGTGCAAAAGCAACATGGCACCTGTAAACCAATCTATCAAGACCTGGCTGCAAAAGCCAAAAGGTGGTCTTTCCCGTCGGAATCCTGCAGCGAACCCAAACACTAGTTAACATCCAAATGTATGGCATTTCAGTACCCAGTTTAACAACTTAAACAATTTACATGGCATGGTGTGTCTTAGATGGCTCAATCTGGGCAAAACATATTGAACACTAAAATGCCATATACACTACTAACAAAAGGTTTTGGATATTTGGCTTTTAGGGGAAATTTATGGAAAACTTAAATAACGCTACAGTGAGATTATATCATGAAAGTAGGGCATTTCAGTAGAAGCATTCAATGGTGATTTCCTCATCTCAAACAAATTATTGAAACAAAAGCCAACAACAGTGGTGGGTAAAAATGTCAATGTCTCGAAAACTTGTCATGTGGCCTTGAGCATCAATTACAGCTCATGCTGTTCACAAGTCGACTAATTGTCTGCTGAGGCATAGTATCCCACTCTTCTTGAAGGGCGGCCCTCAGGTTATTTAGGTTCTGAGGTACAGAATTACAAACCTCTACATGGCAACTCAGCTGATCCCATAGGTTTTCAATGGGATTCAGGTCTGGAGAAAGTGCAAGGCACTCCATTTGAGGTACCCCCAGGGCTGATTCTAGCTTTTCTGCTACCTAAGGCGAGAAATTAAATGGTGCCCCCCCCCCCCTTCCCCCTCTCTCAGTGCTTTGTGGCCAGGGGCAGGGGAGCACCTAGCCTTTCTGCTGCCTGAGGTAAAAATTGAAACGTCCTCCATATGCCAAATTCTCAACCTAACCCATTTTCTCCAAATCAGCGGGGGTCCGACACCCAGCACCCCTGCCGATCAGCTGTTTGAAGAGAAGGCAACTCTCATATGAGAGCTCTTTTCTCTGCTCTGTTCACAGCGACATTTGCAGTGGTGATCAGGTAAACAGAGCAGAGAAGGAAGCTCTTGTACGAATAAAAAGCAGGCAACCTCTTTAAAGACATACTTGGAAAACATTACATACAGCTCTACAGAACATACAGGGTAATACAGCCCCATATATGTACCTCTTACATCCAGTGATGTTTCCTCTGATGTTTCCTGTATCCATCCCTTCTCTCTGCAGAGCAGACATCTTAGTTTCCTACTTTTCCATCATCCTCCCACCTTCTCAACACCCCATCCTGCCACCTCCAATACTGTGTCCAAAATGCTCCCCAATACTACACCGCAGAAACAGTTCCCCTGAAAATACTAGTACCACACAGATAGTGCACCAGTACAAAAATTACCCCCTTACCTTTCAGGTCAGACCCCCATATCAAGATTCTCATCTTGCCCCATGGCAAAAGCGGGTGTAACAGTCACGTACACACACACACAGGGGGAAGGATAGTGACCACTGCGCTCCACCCTCACCCCTGGCCCTGCCTACTTGCCTCACGAGTCCTGATGACAGGGGACAACTGGACGGAAGTCCCTAACTTAGGATATGTGCAGGAAGGACAGACAAGACAAATAACGGATAGTGAACGGACCAGGTCAAAACCAAGAGGACAACGCAGTACAGAGGGATAAGCAAAGAAAGGTCAGGATGAAGCCGGGGCCATAAATACCAAGAGAGTCGAGAAGTACCAAAGGAGTCCGCAAAGAATAGTCAGGTGGAAGCCGAGGTCAATATGCCAGGAAGGATGCGCAGTACAGGAGGAGCAGGCAATGGATCGTCAGGGAACAGGCTCAGGTAAGTACACAGGTATCCAACAACTGCCAGGACAGGCAACCTGTGGCCAGCAGGCTGCCTGTATTTATAGTGGGGAGTGAGGGTCATGTGACGTGGCCAGCGTCACATGACCGAAACACCGACCAGTTGAGCACAGAGTGATCAGCTCGGCGCTCAAGGCAGACCTAGAAGCAGGGAGCCTCCCAGCTAGCAAAGCCGCCCTGGGAACGAGGTCAAACACAGATCCTCGCTCCCGAAGCTAAGCAGCAGGTCTGTGGCTGATGGGAGACTGAGTGCGCCTTCGGCACCCCGTTACAGCGGGCCTGGGTACCCCAATTTTCAGCAGCTGATCTCTAATTACGGGACCTTGATGAGCTAGTGTATTGTCATCCATAAAGATAAAATTAGGCCTGTGTTGTTCATGCAGAAGCACAATGACTGGATTAATGATGTTATTTAAGTAGTATGGGCTTGACACAGTACCATTCACAAAGTGTAGGTGTTGAGGGAAGTGTTATATTTAAATATATATGTATATATGTCCTGACATATATGCATATATATTGTCCCTTTTTATGGGCCCGTCCAGGTAGGATATATGTGTATACATGGAGATGTATGTATGCCCCCGTGGTGGCATGCATCTCTATGTATATAGTGTGTTATATGGGTGGGCTTATTGGTATGTGTACATATATATTTGTGGATGTGCCCCAAGCATCTATAAATATATATGTATACCTCTATGTATATTATAGGCGGGCTTATTGTTATATATAGCTGCCCCCTATGTGTATAATGGGACCGCTCATATAGGTTTATAGATGTGCCCCAAGTATCTATAAACATGTATGGGCAAAGGAATATGTCCAGTCTCCCCTGCCCCCCCTCTGGAATGCACCTGCTGGGGAGGGTGGAAGAGACCGACAGCTGGACACTTATGTCCAGTGTCGCCTCTTCAAAGGATAGAGGATCAATAAGATCCTCTGCCCTTTGTCACCATCTCCAGCAGCGCCGGAGATGGTGTGCCTAACAGGGACATGGGAACAAAGAGTTCCCATGCCCCTGTGTGTGGCTGACCTCCGGCACTGTAATTACAGCGCTGGAGGTGTGCATCCGCTCCACAGGCGGGAGGATCAAAGGATCCCCCCATCTGGAAGCTCGCTCCGGGAGGCGCCGCAGCCATAGACGTAGGCAGTTCAGTGTAGAGTAAGGTAATCTGTAGTGATTGTTTAATTGGTATAAATAGGCAGAGGCCTCACTAGACGACTTACGCCTATTTATGAATATTAATTATTGATATTTGCATAAATAGCAATAATTTATATCCCCTTTAAAAGTAGGACAGGTCTGTATTGACTAGACACACCTGCCCACACTGTAACACCACCAACAACGGCTCGTCTGGTGACAATAGTGGCTGATGAATAGCGCTCTCCTTGATGTCTCTAACATCATTGGCGGCCATCATTTCTGCTCAGCATGAATCGACTTTCATCAGTGAACAGCACTGAAGCCCACTGATCCCTCATCCAGCGTAGATGCTCCCTGGTCCATGCAAGATGATGACTCCTGTGGTCAGGTACCCTTGCAGGTCGTCTAGCACGCAGACCACTTCTATGCCTTTCTGTGACTCTTCCAGTTTCTCTGTTGCAACCTGCTGTTGACACTCGCTCAGTGGCCACTTCCATCTGTGCCATTTTCATTAGTACAGTTGCCGGAACAGTAATTGCTGGAAAATACTTGTGGCATCAAAAATCTCACTCCACCCCTTAATACCTTGATGGGTGGAGTTTCCAAAATGAGGTCACTTCTCGGGGGTTCCATTTATTATTTCATCCCAGATCCTCTGCCCAACACCTTGGCCTCGGCCTCATATGCACACAGTGATCTTTTATTCCTGAGCCATTTTATACATTCAGTCAAAAGAATACAGCCCCATGTAGGATGTTTCTAAAACCAGGTAATGCACACAATAATAAGAGAGCCTATTTTTCACACTGGCATGCACTGGGCACAATATATTGGGCATTGAAATTGCACATCTGGAAAAAAAAATACTAGTACCACACAGATATAGATCAAAAAATATCCCCTTACCTTTCAGATCAGACCCCCAAAGCAAACCTCAGACCAGACCTTCTTTAGACATCTATGTCAGACCCCATATCAGACCTCAGATCAGACCCTCATTTGACTTCCATGTCAGAAACACAACTCAGACTAAACACCCTATGTATCAGACCTCAGACCAGACCCCCATCAGACCTCTCAGGCCTCAGTATCAGACCTCAGACCAGACCTCCAGACTTTAGACCAGACCTCCAGACCTTGCACAATTGCACAGGGGCCTGATGGGATACACCGAAAGCTATTAAAAGAGCTTAGCGGTGAACTAGCATAACCATTAACAGATTTATTTAACCAATCACTGGTAACCAGAGTCGTCCCAGAAGATTGGAAATGAGCAAATGTTGTGCCCATTCACAAGAAAGGTAGTAGGGAGGAATCGGGCAACTATAGGCCAGTAAGCCTGACATCAATAGTGGGGAAATTAATGGAAACCATACTTAAGGAGAGGATTGTGGGATATCTAAAATCCCATGGATTGAAAGATGAAAAACAGCATGGGTTTACTTCAGGGAGATCATGTCAAACAAATGTATTGTTTTTTTTGATTGGGTGACTAAAATAATAGATGGCGGAGGTGCAATAGACATCGCTTATCTAGACTTTAGTAAGGCTTTTGATACTTTCCCACATATAAGGCTTATCAATAAATTGCAGTCTTTGGGCTTGGACTCCCATATTGTTGAATGGATTAGGCAGTGGCTGAGGGATGGACAACAGAGGGTTGTAGTCAATGGAGTATATTCAGACCATGGTCTTGTTACCAGTGGGGTACCTCAGGGATCTGTTCTGGGACCCATATTGTTTAATATCTTTATCAGCAAAATTGCAGAAGGCCTCGATGGTTAGGTGTGTCTTTTTGCTGATGACACAAAGATTTGTAACAGGGTCGATGTTCCTGGAGGGATACACCAAATGGAAAAGGATTTAGGAAATATAGAGGAATGGTAAAAAATCTGGCAACTAAAATTTAATGTTGATAAGTGCAAGATAATGCACCTGGGGCGTAAAAACCCAAGAGCAGAATATAAAATCAGTGATACAGTCCTAACCTCAGTATCTGAGGAAAGGGTTTTAGGGGTCATTATTTCAGAAGACTTAAAGGTAGGCAGACAATGTCATAGAGCAGCAGGAAATGCTAGCAGAATGCTTGGGTGTATAGGGAGAGGAATTTCCAGTAGAAAGAGGGTGGTGCTCATGCCGCTCTACAGAGCACTAGTGAGACCTCATTTGGAGTATTGTGCGCAGTACTGGAGACCATATCTCCAGAAGGATATTGATACTTTGGATAGAGTTCAGAGCTACTAAACTAGTACATGGAATGCAGGATAAAACTTTCCAGGAAAGATTAAAGGACCTTAACATGTATAGCCTGGAAGAAAGACGAGAGAGGGGATATGAGAGGAGATATGATAGAAACTTTTAAATACATAAAGGGAATCAACAAGGTAAAATAGGAGAGAATATTTAAAAGAAGAAAAACTGCTACAAGAGGACATACTTTTAAACCTTTGCCCCTCTAATTTAAAACTAATATCAGGAAGTATTACTTTACTGAGAGAGTAGTGGATGCATGGAATAGCCTTCCTGCAGAAGTGGTAGCTGAAAATACAGTTTAAGCATGCATGGGATAGGCATAAGGCCATCATTCATATAAGATAGGGACAAGGGCTATTCATAGTATTCATATTGGGCAGACTAGATGGGCCAAATGGTTCTTATCTGCCGACACATTCTATGTTTCTATCTGTGGAAGAGTTGAATTTTTCACTTTGTACCATCTGCTGTGCATTCATTTTGGCATAACATCTTGTACAGGGGTGCCGAAGGTGCACTCGGTCTCCCATCAGCCACAGACCTGCTGCTTAGCTTCGGGAGCGAGGATCTATGTTTGACCTCGTTCCCAGGGCGGCTTTGCTAGCTGGGAGGCTCCCTGCTCCTAGGTCTGCCTTGAGCGCCGAGCTGATCACTCAGTGCTCGACTGGTCGGTCTGTCGGTCATGTGACACTGGCCACGTCACATGACCCTCACTCCCCACTATAAATACAGGCAGCCTGCTGGCCACAGGTTGCCTGTTAATTTCTAGGTTTCTGGCTATTTGTTGGACTACTGAATACTCACCTGATCCTTTGCCTGCTCCTCCTGTACTGCGCATCCATCCTGGTATTGTGACCTTGGCTCCCACCTGACTACTCTTTGCGAACTCCTCTGGTACTTCTCTACTCTCCTGGTATGTGACCCCGGCTTCTCCTGACCATTCTTTGCTTAACCCTTTGTACTGCGTAGCTCTCTTGGTACTGACCCGGTCCGTTCACGTTCCGTATTTTGTCTTGTCTGTCTTCCCTGCACATATCCTAAGTAAGGGACTGTCGTCCAGTTGTCCCCTGTCATCAGGACTCGTGAGGCAAGTAGGCAGGGCCAGGGGTGAGGGTGGAGCGCAGTGGTCACTATCCTTCCCCCTGTTTGTGTGTGGACGTGACCGTTACACATCTGTGGGTTCAAAATGTTCACTACACAGCTTTATTCTGAGAGGGGTTTGGTTTCCAAAATTTTAAATATATATTTTTTTTTATTTAACCTCAGAGTGTCACATTCGGGTGTGGGGGGGGGAAACACCACACCGAACATAGGAAGGAAAGGGGTGAGGGACTAAGGCCTGGAAACTAGGGAAAGGAGATGGACACCTCCTACTAAAACCCTAATCAAAGTCCTGACTAACTACAAGTATGAACAGACCCCTGAGGTAGGTGAGTTCATACAGAGGAATACCTTATGTCCTAACTCATCCTATAGTACCCTGGTACTAATGCCAGGACTGAGACAACCTGTTCCTCCAAAAGGAAGGACAAACAGGAGTCTCCCTCAGGCCTTAATACAAATGACAGGGAAATGCAGCACACAAAATAACCCAAACAAAATAAACAAGGGGAAAAAAACACTTAAATTCAAGTGGCTATGGCAGCACCAGGAACTCATCCGAGATCCACACACCAACTATCCACAACTCAAACTGAAGCTCTAAACCGCATAGCATAGTGGGAGAAACAACAATAAATAGAGAAGGTTAAATCAACACAATAGCCACACCTGGGGAAAGAAGGTGTGGCAAGCACCGGAAAAAACAACAGACGTCATTTGATCCAAACAGAAAACATGTCAGATCAAACCAAGTGTTGCCAGTCTCACCGATTTCCTGCCACCAGGGGGTGTGTCAATGTGAGAAAATGGTCTATTTGATAGATTGATTGTAAAATTAAAGATGACCTTTCACCAGTTTTTACTTTATAAAAGTGATACCTCACACTGTAGCCCATGTTCCCTAAAAACTGGTGAAAGGTCCTCTATAAAGATATCATATTATAATAAAATTAAATGATAAAAGCGGAACTTCATAAATGGGAGGAATTTCTAATAATTAGAGATGAGCGAAAAATTTAATTTGCACTGAAGCCGAATTTCTTCACGATTCATGGTAAAGAATTGAATTTTTTCATAAAAAGGAACTCTGGGAAGGCGGGATCACCAATAATGCCATGCATGCAGCCAATCAGCAGCCAGCCAGCACTGTGATGTCATAGCCCTATAAATAGCCTCAGCCATTTCGGATTCTGCCATTTTCCAGTGTACTTAGTGCAGGGAGAGACGTCAGCAGGCGCTAGCGACAGTGCTAGAAAAAACGTCATTGTGCTAAAAAAAAAATATTTACAAGTGCAGGAAAAGATTATTCAAGGAGTAGGGATTGGATATTGAGGGATCATTCCACAGCATTTATGTTGAACAGGGTTCAGTAGGGGAGGTTACAGCCTGGGCTATTACACCTTGCTGCACTGACTGGGGATGCAAATTGCCATTATACAGCTCTATAATTGCAGCAAACATTCTTGTTATTGGGGTGCAAGTGCTGTTTGATACAGCCATTAACAGGGTTTATTACAAATAAATATTTCTATGTCTTATTTTCCCTTGTGCTGTGCAGTTATATGTTCTAAAGCATTTTTTGGCTTGTATAAGTGGGGAAAAGGTGCTTATTAGCCGCTGTGTGGTAAAGTGCAAAAGTAAAATATATTTGCCGTTCAGCTGTTCAGTTATATGTTCTAACGCCTTTTGTGGCGTGTATTAGTGGAAAAAGAAAAAATATATTTGCCATTCAGCAGTGCAGTTATATGTTCTAAAACCTTCTGTGGCATGTATTAGTGGCAAAAGAAAAATATATTTGCTGTTCAGCGATGCAGTTATATGTTCTCAAGCCTTTAGTGGCGTGTATTAGTGGCAAAAGAAAAAATAGATTTTCCTTTCAGCGGTGCAGTTATATGTTCTAAAGCCCTTGTTGCTGTGTATTAGTGGCAAAAGTAAAAAAAAAATATTTGCCTTTCAGCAGTGCAGTTACATGTTCTAAAGCCCTTTTGTCATGTATTAGTGGCAAAAGAAAAATATATTTGCCGTTCAGCGGTGCTGTTATATGTTCTAAAGCCTTTTGTGGCATATATAAGTGGAAAAAGAAAAATATATTTGCTGTTCAGCGGTACAGTTATACATTCTAAAGCCTTCTGTGGCGTGTATAAGGGGGGGGGGGGGAAATAAGGGCCTACTTGCCGTTCAGCAGTACAGTTATATGTTCTAAAGCGTTTTGTGGCGTATATAGCGTATTTTTCGCCCTATAAGACGCACCTGCCTATAAGATGCACCTAGGTTTTTGAGGAGGAAAATAAGAAAAAATATATTTTTAACCAAAAGGTGCGCTTTTGGTGGGTTTTGAACTAATGGTGGTCTGTGCATGACACTACTATGGGGGGATCTGTGGATGGCACTGTTATGGGGGGGATCTGTGGATGGCACTGTTATGACCGTATCAGGAACCAGCAAACTCAAGGACCTTGACACTCAGGCATCTGGGAAGAAAGCTGAGCCACTTAAATCCCTGCAGGAGAGCCAGGGTTGGTCAGTGAGTGATGCACTCCGCCCTTAGAGCAGTATAACATAAAACCAGCCGACCTCATGCTGTGTCCAGGGCTGAGTGGAAGCTGTGGAGTGGAATTCTCAAAAGCAATACCACCTACAGACACAGAGCCCAGGACCATTGTGGTGAAATGGGAAGCACCGACCACAGGTCACCACTGACCACTGCAATAAGCGGGGGAACAGCGGCATACAGCAGCCGCTGTTACATAAATATTCCATTGACCTGTCATCTCTGTTGTGGATACACTCCTGTTTTTTTGGGGCATTAGCAATACTGATGGATAACTGACCAAATGTTGACCGAGTGAAGGCGGATGCTCCACAGACAGGATCAATTTTTTAGGTGTTATTGTTCTGACGGATGAGAGGAAGGGAAAAATAATCAGTGACGTTGACACAAACTTACTGCTGCTACCCTCTCCACTCTGTCGGGGGGCTCTACTTGTATAAGCGTTTAATAGAACAGGTTCTGTAGACATCTATGTGGATTTAGCTGACGACGGTGTAGAAGGAGTGTGCTTCTTCTTGATCCTGTGATATATACTCAGACCTGTAAGGCTGAGTTCATACTTGAGTTATTTGGTCAGTTTTGGTCACTGCCCAAATAAGTGAAGAGTGCAGTGATTCTAAGAGCGACGCCTGTCATCTGCATGTCATACGGACTCACAGTATTGTTTCACTACCACAGCAGATTCCCCATGCGTGTTACTGCAAGGCACAGTGTTCTACACCACTCTAAAGGCTCTCTGCAACCAGGAAATAATGACATTGGAGAATTGATTCCTTTAGAATAAATCTAAATAAATATCTGAATTAATTGCATATATAGATAAATTAATTTCTGCAAGATAACAATGTTAATAAAAGAAATTAAAAAAAAACCATGAAGGAATACATAAGATAGGATCAACCTAATATGTATCAAATTCATATTCATAATAATTTAAGATAAAAATGAGTTGAAATGTAAGGCAGTCAATCAGAAGTAATAATTCCATTGGTGACAATGACAATAGTGATGAGAGAAAAAAAATAAAACATCACCCTGATTCAATCAGCCACTGATATTTTGGATTAAAAAAGAGAAAAAATATATTCTAATAGATGATCCAGTACTAGCTACATTTTACTATCTACACAAGATTCATAAGGATCTGGTTAACCCGCAATCACATCCGCAATACCCAGTCCCGAATAGCTCTGTGTGCTTTTATTGTGTAAAAAAAACGATTTGATACATATGCAAATTAACCTGAGATGAGTCAGAACTTGAAAATATGACTCTTCTCTGGTTACACAAGTAAGATATGACTCTTTTATGTTAATTTGCATAAAAGGCATAAAGTACAAAAATGCATAATACTTATTGAATTCGTCTGCAAATGAAATTAAAAGTGTAATTTATATGTTTAGGGTAACACAATGAACATTTAGAAACGCTCAGTGAGGGTAGCATAGTAGAGGTGACAAGTTCCCTTTAAGGCAATCCACCTTGGCAGCATACCTGACATGAGGGATACCACCCCTCGTGCTCCGACTGACATTAGACGTCAACTACGTAGAGCCAGCGAGATACGTTATGGTCACTGGTTACCAAGGCGTGACGTTACACCCTCCTGGAGGGGCAGGTAAGGGTCTGTCTTGGTACAGTTTTCACAGACTCCTCCTGTCCACACGGGCACAGAGCGGCAACAAGCTGAGAGAGCCTTTTCACTTCCCCAGTGAAACAGCGCATTCTCAGCCCGGGAAGACTGCCAGCAGTTCTTGTTTGATATAAGCCTGGTCCACTAACAGGATTATATAGGGTAAGAAGCCAACCTGCGGTAGCGTATAACTAGGCCGAAACACTGACGTGGGGATTCGTGATCGAGATACAAGACAGCACAAGATTAAAGTATATATTTAATCGCCTTAAGGGCTCACTAGAATTAACACTATACACACAAAGAATATATACAGTGGTCTGTGGTTACAAATACAGATGGCGTGGTACAAACAGGGTTAAGCAGAACAAAAGTCAGTTTACCAGGTATAGGAGTACTTTGGGTTGTGATGAGTTCTTAGCTCAATCTAATATGTGTCAAATTCATAATCATAATAATTTAAGATAAAAATGAGTTGAAATGTAAGGCAGTCAATCAGAAGTAACAATTCCATTGGTGATAATGACAATAGTAATGAGAGAAAAAAAAATCATCACCCTGATTCAATCAGCCACTGATATTTTGGATAAAAAAGACAAAGTATATATTCTAATAGATGATCCAGTACTAGCTACATTTTACCATCTACCCAAGATTCATAAGGATCTGGTCAACCTCCCAGGTCATCTCAGGCATTTCCTCTCTCACCTGTAATCTCTATCACAATATCGAAATATTAAGGCAAAAACTTGTCCTCAACCTATACTCCCATCTTAAAGACTCCACTACCCTAATCAAGATCTTGAAAGATTTTGAGTGGAAAGACACATATCAATGGTTTACACTAGATGTATCTGCCTTATATTCGAACATACAGCACAATTTAGTGATTGAATGTGTGGCTTCCTTTCTCAAAAAAGACCCTGATATGCCCTCTGAACAAAGATACTTTGTTCTCAATGGCATCAAATTTATTTTAACTCATAAAAATTTATTTCAAGATATAATCTACAGACAGACGCGGGGCACCGCGATGGACATGATATTCATCCCAAGTTTTGCAAATCTTTTCATGGGGAGGTTCAAGGAGAAGTATATATACAAATCCAGTATTTGGGAGAAAAACATTATCCTTTACCGATGGTGTATAGACAACCTGACACTAATTTGGGATGGAGAAACACCATCCATCAATGATTTTCTGTACCATTTGAATTCAAATAATTGTGGTCTATCATTTACAGGTACCCATAATAATACTACACTACCATTGAATATTTGGATCTTGAAGTTTCTACATCTAACACCACCATAATAACTCGCACATTTTTCAAAAAAGTAGATTGTAATAGCTATCTGGATTTTTCTAGTATTCATTACAACATATGGGAATCAAATATTCCATATAGCCATTTTAGGAGATTTCGCCAGAACTGTACCCTTGATAAGGACTTCGAGGAACAAAGCAATATTTTAAATGCAAGGTTCAGAGAAAAGGGCTTTTCCCTGAACATTATTGATGCAGCTCAGGCGAAAGCCAGAAACCCCACGCAGGCTGACTGCCTCCTCCCTAAAAAAGAATTAAAACACAATATGAAAACATATGGCTTAAATGTCATCACTACGTATGGCAGCAACCACAATTCAGTTAGGAATGCTCTCTCTCAACACTGGCATATCCTATGGAAAGATCCAGTATTAGGAAAGATTCTGCCAGTTAGACCGCAATTAACCTTTAGACGAGCAAAAATTCTAAAAAAATCTCCCCGCACTAAGCAAACTCAGAATCACAACAGGTAGAAAGAATGAGGTAAGGGATCAAACATCATTTGAGACGAAACTCTTTCGGAGTCACCAACCAAGATGTATGTGTTGTCAAACTTTGTGTGAGTCTACCGTCTTTCAGAATAAACGTAGTGGTGAAACTTTTGGGATAAAGAATCATCTTGACTGTGCTTCTAATAATATAATCTATTGGAATGCCCATGTGGTCTCCAGTAAGTGGGCCGTACCCTCCAGCCTTTACGGAATAGACTAGACAAACAGGTCCAACGTGAAGAGGAAATTTCAGTTGCATAGTGTTTCCCGCCATGCCACTGATTGTCATAAAGTCTTATTCTCAGTTTTTATGATTACACCCTTTGAGCAAATCCCGAACTCTCACCGTAACAAATTACAAATTGTTAAACAACGGGAGATGTTCTGTATTTTGAAACTCCATACCTTGAACCCATATGGCCTAAACGAAGCCTTTGAGATCAATTTGTAAAAATGATAATGTGTATATGCCTATATTGTGTATATATGTGTGTGTGTGTATATATATATATATATATATATATATATATACACACACACACAGGTGAAACTCGAAAAAATTTGATATCGTGCAAAAGTCCATTTAGTTCAGTAATGCAAAATAAAGGAATTGCATTAATGCAGCTTAAAGTTTTAATATTGTGAAAAGTTTGAATATTCTAGGCTCAAAGTGTCACACTCTATTCAGCTAAATAATACATACCCCCTGAGCAAAGGGTACCTCAAAATTGTGACTTTGGGGTTTCATATTCTGTAAGCCATAATCATCAAAATTATAACAAATAAAGGCTTGAAATATCTCACTTTGCATGTAATGAGTCTATCTCATATGTTAGTTTCACCTTTTAAGTTGCATTACTGAGTTTCACCCGTATATTTGTATATATATAATTTTTTTCTCTTTCTTTCAATCAGATATTTATCATATATACACACACACACACACACACACACACACATATATATATATATATATATATATATATATATATATTATTTTTTTCTCTCATTGCTATTGTCATTGTCACCAGAGGGAATTATTACTTCTGATTAACTGCCTTTCATTTAAACTCATTTTTATCTTCAATTATTATAAATATAAATGTGATACATATTAGGTTGATCCTATCTTATCTATTCCTTCATGTTTTTTTATTTATTTCTTTATTAATATTGTTACCTCTATATATTCAATCAATTCAGGTATTTATTTATATGTATTCTAAACAAATCAATTCTCTAATGTCATTATAATCCACACAATAACAAAAAATATTTGTGGAATCGCACTCACCAGATCTTGAGGTCGTCCGGTAGGCAGCAGCCTACCTGGAGTCCAAGATTCATCAGGGCTCCTACATAAAGTTCCAAGCAAAAAGATGGAGGCAGCATGTCTGGTAAAAAACCCTTTTAATGGGAACCGCCAAGTGAACTAATGTGCAACAGGTTGTGACGTTTCGGCTGATCCACAGCCTTTATCAAACACAATGTACAATCTAAAAGTGCCTGTTTAAATACATTGAAACACACACACTCACACAGGAGTGGCCAATAACATAGTGAATGAAGTGCTGATATCATCAGAGGTGCGCCCTCCAGTGCTCCTATCCAATGTCTTAGTCTACACCCCCCATAGATATACGATCCATTATCCCACATACCTTCAGGGCACACATGTTCCTCGGCGTTCCTGGGCCACTAAGACTAAGTCCTCCTTCCCTGACATGCGCGCTAGTGGCCCAGGAATGCCGAGGAACATGTGTGCCCTGAAGGTATGTGGGATAATGGATCGTATATCTATGGGGGGTGTAGACTAAGACATTGGATAGGAGCACTGGAGGGCGCACCTCTGATGAAATCAGCACTTCATTCACTATGTTATTGGCCACTCCTGTGTGAGTGGGTGTGTTTTAATGTATTTAAACCGGCACTTTTAGATTGTACATTGTGTTTGATAAAGGCTGTGGATCAGCCGAAACGTCACAACCTGTTGCACGTTAGTTCACTTGGCGGTTCCCATTAAAAGGGTTTTTTACCGGACATGCTGCCTCCATCTTTTTGCTTGGAATTATAATCCACACAGTAATCCAGTGCCCCCCCCCCTTCCCCCATAGTCACTCTGAAAGGCTTCCTTTCCCCTTTCACACTGGAAGCGTTCCCCATCACCATTAGAACCTACCATGTGTAAAGTGTACTGTCGGCTCTGATGAGATTCCTCATATTAATGAAGTTCAACTTTTATCATTATATTTTATTATAATATGATATCTTTAATTTTACCATCAATCTATCAAATAGACGTTTTTTCTTTTCCCACATGGACACCCCCCCCCCCTTTAATTTTGGTGCCTTCTGCACAATGGTATATATATCCACAACCCATATATTGTTTTGTATGCAATCCTGACTTGATGAAGGGGACCTGCTGATCCCCGAAACGTGTTGTTTTGTTTTTTATTTGCATTTTATTTTTAACTAAGAAAATAAAAGAAGATTCTTTCCTATGCCGGTTTGTTTATGGTTTCTTGCGCCAGAAAAGGTGAACAAATCTGCAGCTGTACTTGTTCTTTTGGGAGTTTGGGCACCTCTGCCTCAAGGCAATCCACCTTGGCAGCATACCTAACGTGATGGATACCACTCCTCGTCCCCCGACTGATGTCAGACGTCAACTATGTAGAGCCAGCGAGATACGGTATGGTCACTGGTTACTGGCGTGACATTAAACCCTCCTTCCTGGAGGGGCAGGTAACGTCAGTCTTGGTACAGTTTTCACAGACTCCTCCCGTCCACACGGGCACAGAGAGGCAACAAGCTGACAGAGCCTTTTCACTACCCCAGTGAAACAGCGTGTTCTCAGCCCGGAAAGACTACCACCAGTTTCTTGTTTGATATAAGCCTGATCCGCTATCTGGATTATATAGGATAAGAAACCAACCCGCGGTAGCGTAAAACTAGGCCGAAACACGGACGTGGGGATTTGTGATCGAGATACAAGACAGCACAAGATTAAATGATATATTTAATCGACTTAAGGGCTCACTAGAATTAACACTATACACACAAAGAATATATACAGTGGTCTGAGGTTACAAATACATATGGTGTGGTACAAACAGGGTTAAGAAGAACAAAAGTCATATAGGAGTCCTTTGGGTTGTGATGAGTTATTCGCTGTGGTCACATGGGAAGCAGTGATGCCAGCTGGTTGCAGGTCCCTCTAAACACATGGCACGATGTGACCTCCCTTCAGAGAAAGACACGCCCGCTTGCTGGTGCAAGCCTTTTAAACTGTAGCCGGCCCCTCCTCTTCCCGCCTCTGGGAAGGGTCCCCCCTCCCTGCTGATCCTGGCAGCTCAATGACCCACAAAAGCCTTTAGGGTTCATAGCTCCAGACCAGAATTTCACAGGGAGATGGTTCTGGGACCAACAGACCTGCCTGGGTTCTGGCTACAAGTAGAGTCCAAGCATTGTACTGTTATGTGGTTTCTGAGGGGAGATATGTATATCTCCCTTCCCTGGCTTCCCACCGCCAGACTATGACCACAGGCCTGTTCATCGTGGCACAGAAACACAAATATGTATCTGGTTTGTGCCTGTGATGGCCTGGCGATTCATAATTCCTTATGAACCGCCGGCTCAAATATATCTGATAAATTTTGATTGAACTGGGGAATGGCTTAGACCCCATGCAGAGAGGTCTTTCCTGTTCCATTAGCTGTGTTCCTGGCTGGCTGAATGGATGTGTGAACTTGTAAACAAAGGTGGCCTGCAAGAAGTTCTCTGCCAGTTGGCTGGACTTTGAAGCAGCCCCCCCCCCCCCCCCCCCCCCCCGTGGAGCTCACTACCTTGGCTACCTTTCAGCAGATGGTTGGTGTGGGAACATGGCTGATAGTTAATATTAATCCATATTCCTCACACCTGACAATTAGGATTTGCATTTAAACAAGCCTACAATAGTGTTGTTCCTATTCCAACACAACCATATAAGGTGAGCCTCCATTTTCTTGGAGTAAAACTTTTTTCTTTGGACGTATTTACCCTATGGTGCGCCTTTTGTCTCTGTCAACACAGTGACCCTTTGCCTGTATTGGATATCAAACAGCAGTATGGGGTGTTACTGTATTCAGAAGAAAATGGGTAACACATTTTTCTCTTATTTTTTTTAGCCCTGGTGTTTGCCCACACAGTGGTTTATGATCACACATGGGGTGTTTCTGTAAACTGCAGAATCAGAGAAATAAATATTGAGTTTTGTTAACCCATGGCTAAATTGGAAAATCTAAAAAAATAAAAAATTTGGCTACTTTCACACTAGCATTCTGCTGTCCGCTCGTGAGCTCCGTTTGAAGGAGCTCACGAGCGGAGCAGAATGCTTCCGTCCAGCCCTGATGCAGTCTGAATGGATGCGGATCCGCTCAGACTGCATCAGTCTGGCGGCGTTCAGCCTCCGCTCCGCTCGCCTCCGCACGGCCAGGCGGACAGCTGAACGCTGCTTGCAGCGTTCAGCTGTCCGCCTGGCCGTGCGGAGGCGTGCGGATCCGTCCAGACTTACAATGTAAGTCAATGGGAACGGATCCGCTTGAAGATGACACCATATGGCTCAATCTTCAAGCGGATCCGTCCCCCATTGACTTTACATTGAAAGTCTGAACGGATCCGCTCAGGCTACTTTCGCACTTAGAAATTTTTCTAAGTTATTAATGCAGACGGATCCGTACTGAACGGAGCCTCCGTCTGCATTAATATGATCGGATCCGTTCAGAACGGATCCGATCAAGCGCAAGTGTGAAAGTAGCCTTAATGTGAAATTTCACTTCCATTTTCCTTTATCCTTGTGGGACCCCTAAAGAATTAAAAAACTTTGTAAATCTCTTTTAAATAATGTGAGGGGTGTAGGTTCTAAAATGTTCTCATTTATGGGTGGTTTCTATTATGTAAGCTCCGCAAAGTCACTCCAGAACTGAATTGATCCTTTAAAAAGTTGGTTTTGGAACCATATGGTGAATGTTAACTAATAACTATTTTATAAAGTACCACTATACTTCTTAAAAGTAAAGAAATTCTAATTTAGAAAATAGCAACATTTTCCTCATTTTCAACTCATATTCACCACTGACATAAAGTGTCTACTAAAAAAAAAAAAAGAGAGAAATTTTTGTTTTATGCACATACACAGATAGTTAGGGGAGGTTGTTGGGAAATGAAAAGGATTATTGGGTTGTTTTTGGTATAACTGAAGTGAAAAAAATAAATAAAAGTTAGTTGTGTCTCAAAACAAAAACTGTCTGAGAATGCCTTGGATAGGTAAAAGTATTCCAAAATTTTGACCACATAAAGCGACACATGTCAGATTTTCAAAATTAGGCAGGGACAGAAAGGTGAGAAATGAAAGGGTCTGGGAGGGGTTAAATCTCTGCTGTTTCTGGGCTCGGTTGTACACAGGGCTGTATTATCAGTGATTGATAGCATTCTATGTGTAAGTGTGTTTACAGAGATAGCTGTCAGTTACCATGTGCAATTGAACCTAGATAAAGCAGGGACTTAAAGGGGTTTTCCAGGACAAGAAAATCGATATCCTATCCTCAGGATAAGTCATCAATATCTGAACAGTGGGGGTTTGACTCCCGGCACCTCCGCCGATTAGTTGTTTGAAGAGGCCACAAAGCTGCATCCTTTTCCTAGGCCAGTGACATCAGTCATACTGCATATGCACATTTGAATAGGCCTGGGTTGCAATACCAAGCATGGCAGCTATGAATGGTTCTGTGCTTGGCATGCTTTGTCAGAACCCCACCGATCAGATATCGATAGGTCATCATTCAATACCATTGATATTTTACTCCAAAGATACCCTTTTTAATTTATATATTGTAAGTTTTCTGAATATTTCCCCACAAAGCTATATATGAATCTGTTAAGCCACTTCTACTATATAGCATGCTGCCAGTAGATTCTTTCGCATTTCGTGGTGACAGGTTTGCCTATGATCTTCATTTAGTTAATGCAATAACCTCAACTCATACAAATAAAAAAAATAATAATCATATTTGAATAGGATGTCTAATTTGGGCACATCCTGTTCAACTGATTGGTACCTCAATGAAGTTGCCAATGCCAGTCAGACACTTTTGCTGGGTGAAACAGCCAGCTTGTGTTCATCTGCTTCATAACCTGTTCTAGAGGTCACTGTGGTTCTCAGGGAAAGAGATTTTGAAAGCATATGAAGTGGAGAGTGCCTGATGTAAAGCAGAATCTAATGTGCTGAGTATTAGGGCCCATTCACACGTCCGCAATTCTGTTCCTCTTCAAGGAGTTCATACAAAAGAAAGGAAACACCCAATAATATTTCTGATATATGAACACAGCCCACACAGGATCCATACATTAAACGCAAAGACTAAGAGAAAAGATGTGGAAAAAAGAGTTTACTGACATCTTTTCCTTACTGCCGTCCTCAAAGGAATTAATTAGAAACAATTAAAAAGGGGACAAATCAAATCAGAAGTTGAGGGAAAAAAGCATACGCAGTCTAAATCTTTTTGAATTGGGTATAAGCTTTTTGTATCAGCTGTACTGGGTGAAAAACACCCACATTTATGTAGTGGACATTTCCATAATCTGGATAGTATACTCGTGGCCCACGGCAGCTTCAGAGGCTCAGCGTGGTGCATATACGATGAGTCCTTTAGGCAAAAATTCACTGTTTACTCTACTATTCAATGGGGAATAAGGATGTATGTCTTTGGCTATATTTAAGGGTACTTGCGTTAAAGTTTTCTTGTATTAAGTTCCTTCCGCGAGGCTCAATACCGGAAAAAAACTGATCAGTTTTATCCTAATGCATTCTCAATGGAGAGCATTCCGTTCAGTATGCATCAGGATGCATCAGTTCAGTGCCTTTTACGTCTTTTGGCCGGAGAAAATACCGCAGCATGCTGCAGTTTTGTCTCCCGCCAAAAATCCTGAACACTTGCCGGAATGCCGGATCATAATGCCGGATCCGGTACTAAGTGTTCTGGAAAAACGTATCTGGTTTCCCGATCTACGCATGCGCAGACCTTTAAAAATAAGGTAAAAAATTCCTGGATCCGTTTTTCCGGATGACAACCGGAAAGACGTATCTGGTATTGCAATGCATCCGTTTGCTTCCGGATTGCTGGATCAAGCATGCAGTTCCGGTGACGGAACTGCTTGCCGGAAGCCGCAAGTGTGAAAGTACCCTTAAGCTACTACAGGGAAATTTGTCCTTTTACCAGTACAGCAATACTCAAAACAATAAGAACCAGTGCAGGTGGCAAGCCAATTGCAAATATAAACATGCTTCAAGAACAATTGGATTAATTTCACCCACACAAGTAGGGAAGGTAATAAATGCCAGTGAACACACCAAGGTTAATCCATTGGCTAAGCTATTACCAAAACAACTACTAACTAGAGGTTTTATGCAAGGTTTTTATGTGCCTTTAGTCAATATTCCTGGTTGTGAGTTGGTACAAAATTTTAAATCTGTAAACAAAACAGAAATTGTTGGAGATATAATTTACAAAGAAATCGTAGCAGGCCCATTTGATTCCCTACCATTCGCTAGTTTTCGCATATTTCGTTTAGGTTCAGTTCCCAAAAAAGAATTGAATTCGTATAGATTAATCAACCTTCTTTCCTATCCCAAGGATACATCCCTGAATGATCAAATAGATAAAAGTAAAGATTCAGTTACGTATTCATCATTTACTAAGGCATTGGCTCTTCTTAAAAAATGGGAACAACATATGCTATTGGCAAAAACTGATATAAAATCTGCATTCAGGCTACTTCCTATGATTTTTCCTGAATCTTCATGGACTTGAACCAACTTTTTCGACAATAATAAAAAGAATAAAAAGACATAGGACAAACACTGTTAAAACCATACCAATATCAATTGAGCTACAGTTTATGATTAGTTTTGAGCGAACCCGAACTGTACTCGGACACAAACCCAAACTTTGCCGGAAAAGTTTGGGTTCGAGTTCGGTGTTTGGGCATTTAATAAATCTTTTGAAAGGCTGCAGGGCAGCCAATCAACAAGCTTTTAAGCTGTGGGCACTTAGAAGCCATCACAGCCATGCCTAGTTTCGAGTACTCCACCAACATGGCCAGTGCCGATGACTCAGTCCTTAGCGTTACTATCCCACTTCTATGTTTTTTGAAAAAACACTTCGGGCAATGATGGAAGAGGATGTGGCACAGGAGGAAGAGGAGAAGGAAGAGGGATAATTTCCACGGTTATCAGGCCAGTGATTCACAAGTGACTCAGAGGGTAGGTACCTGCACCAACAGAGGCCAGGTACACAACAGTCCAGAGAATGAAATACAAAAGGGTGGTCCCTTAGGGGAAAGGTGGTGCTGTCGCACCTGACCCCAATACTGCTCGGCAATCTAAACTATATAAAACTATAGGGGGCAGCAATGTGTTAAAACTTAACATTTAATAATGTCAGTAAAAATCCCAAGAACGGGAAAAATTGACCCATTTACAAACATGCAACACAGACAGTGGACCTGGAGTATGTGTAACCTACCAGGTCACCTTTGATGTAGTCCACAGTACCACCCCTAAGACAGGTTGGAGTAGGTCTGACAAGACAAACCAAAGGTAGGTAAATGTAAGACTACAGATGTGTACTTAAAGATGCTCGTAGTACACTATTAGGTCTAAAAGCATGTCAGACAGGCAGAAAAAAGGGTTGGTCTTACCGGTGGAGGACAATAAGGACCGGCACTCAGGGTGCACATTCAAAGGTGATTCTTTGACTTGAGAGGGTCTTCGGTTAGACGGTAAACGTAATAAGGGAGGGCCTTAGGGACAGAATCTATCCCTGTTAGGCCCTACTTTACCTGTTATACCCTGAAAAAGCCTCCTAACACGGGGTCCTTGCCCCGCAAGGGGTGGCTGTGTCCGGAACCTAACCCTAAACTGATAACCCTGAATGGCCCTGCCAGGGAAAAAGTGTAAAGGCCAAGGGTGTAACATAAATTGTTGTGATTGATATAGAACGCTAAGGTGGTGATATATTCAAGTGTCCCTTACGCGTTTCATAAATGAATATATCTAAAACAGGGATACCTGTGACTATAAAGACCCCATAAATCATCAGGGGACAAAGGTCTTAAATAGAATACCCCCACTCCTAAGACAGCTATGAGATGAGGTGTAGCTGGGCGGGGGGAGAAAGAATAAAATAAAATTATGATGGCACAGACTGTGAAGGGCATATGGCCCTATTCCACATTGACACAATATCCTTGGAAAGCGTATGGCCTATTTCCAGGGAACCCGGCAGAGGTAAGGATGCTTACTGCCGGTCTGCTGACTTATATATATGAAACGCGTAGGGACTCTTGAATATATTACAACCTTAGCGTTCTATATTCATCACAACAATTTATGTTATACCCTTGGCCTTTACACTTTGCTCCTGACAGGGCCATTTAGGGTTATCAGTTTAGGAGCATAAACATCCTGAGCAGCGACCCACGTTCTTTCTTCAGCACCATATCACTTCCAATTTATAAGGTACTGAAGGGAGCCCTGGACTCAAGAATTTTATCCACCTCATACTCTAATTTGCCTTGGATTACAAGTAAAATTGAAGATGAAAAGATACCAGGTATATTATAGAGGTGATGTTACATGGACCAAAAAACGTAGGTGCTAGTTTACCAGATAGCACCCCAAGGTATAAATTCTTAGTGGAAAGCCATATAAGTTCTTCCAGAGCAAAATTCAGACCCAAGGAACACTTCTTATTGGCTTGTTTATACTGGGAGCCTGGGCCCAAACTGTGCATAGATCATTCAGGATGGTATCCACTACAGGACTCACATAACTTAACTGAGAAACTAAAGAAAAATATGGATTAAAACCAAAATTACAATAGAAAGCTTAGATACAGTACCACCTGAGGAGCTGACATTTTTGTTAATTGCAAACTCCATTAGAGACAGAAACCTTCTCCGCTTATTTTGACAGATACAAAGCATCTCAGAAGCTGTTCCAAAACCTGGTTTACTCTTTCCGTTTGGATGGAACGCCGAGAAGAACAGTTTGATTCCCAACTTTTTGCTAAATTCTTTCCTGAATTTTGAGACAAACTGTTCCTCTCCATCAGAGACAATGGACCCAGGTATCCCATGGAATTCATGAATATTATGAATAAGTAAAACTGTGCAATTTTCTTAGTGTCAGGGAGTTTCTTTAACAGAACTAGATGACACATTTTAGAAAACCTGATGACTACTCATATGACTGTTTTTTCCTGAGAAGATATAAGGTCTGTAATGAAATCCATATAGATGTTAGTCCAAGGTCTCTGTAGAATGTGAATGGGATAAAGTAAGCCCATAGGATGTCTCCAGGGTACCTTGGCTCTCGCACAAACTTTACAGGCAGAGACAAAGCAGTCACATCTCGTGACCAAGTAGGCCACCAGCAGGATCTGGAAATCAGATGTCTAGTACCAGCAATCCCAGGATGACCTGCAGGCACAAAGCAATGGGACTCTTCCAAAACCTTAAGATGAGGATTTGGAGGAACAAACAATTTTCCAAAAGGAAGATTACATGAGCCAAGTCCTGGCAACTGTGTATTTCGGAACCCATATTAGGATTAACAGCAGCAATGACAATACCAGGAGAAAGAATGTTAACAGGCTTAGTTTCAACTGAATCACTGGCACTGAAACTATGTGATAAAGCATCCGCTTACACATTACCAGACCCAGGGCGATATGTGACAACAAAATTAAAGCAGGTGGGTGAAGAACAAGGCCCAGCATGCTTGTCTGGGATTCAAGCACTTAGCACTGTCTAGAAAATTCAGTTTTTTTTATGATCAGTAAGTACAACAATTTGGTGAAGGACCCCTTCCAAGAAAATGTAGCCACTCTTCAAAAGTCCATTTAATAGCTAGTAATTCCTGGTTACCAATGTCATAATTTCTTTCTGCAGAGGCTCTAGTGAAAACCAGGTAGTTGCTTAGACACCCCCCTCCAGAGTATAGCCAGTCAGTGGCACAGTAAGTTCACACCCGCTGATCCGTGACAGTTTGTATGTTTTCTGTGTTTTGTAACCTCTCCTGCTTTTGGCTACCAAATCACAAGCAAATTCTGATGGGACTATATAGGCCTTAAAGCTGCTATACAGACAGGATCCGTTGTGGCAATAACAGTACCCGCTGACGATGGTGGGTATATAAAGAGAACTTGGCATCAGATGTGTGGCAGCATCAGAATAGTAGCTAAGGCAGGTAGCCAGAAGAAATTGGTCTCTTTTGTCAAAGTGTTGGTGTTGCACCATGGATGATGTAGTCTGATGCATCAGGCATTGGTGGGTGGAAATCCTGGCTGATCCACTCCTGATTCATCTTGACAAAGGTCAGTTTCTCCACAGTTTGAGTGGACAGGCGAGTTCTTCTTGGGGTAACTATGGCCCCCACCGCACTAAACACCCACTCTGAAGCCACACTACTGGGCGGGCAGGACAGCTTTTCCAGGGCAAACACTGCCAGTTGCGGCCACAAATCCAGTTTGGCTGCCCAGTAGTCCAGCGGATCTTCAATTACGGCTGGCAGGAGGCACTCCAGGTAAGCCACCACCTGATGGTTCAGGTTCTGCTCTATGTCTATCTGCTGGTGAGTAGTTTCTTCACTAGGCGGGTGAAGAAAGCTGCTCATCAGCGACTGTAGACTCAAGTTGCTGCTGATGGAGCTGGTACTGCTCCTGCCACCCCACCCCTCCCCAGCAGCCGTTGCAGTGGAACGTGAGCACAGAGGGCCCCCCCGTCAGACCTGTGAGAGGATGGACGATGGCACAGATAGGCAGCAGCCAACTGACTACATAGGATGTCTCTATAGTAGTTCAGTTTGTCCTCCCTGTCAGCCAGTTTAAAAAGGGACCCATTTGGACCGGTAGCAAGGGTCCAACAAGGTGGAAAGCCAGAAGCCTCTGCCAAATGGTGACAATTCGGTCTGATGCATGCTCACTATGCAAGCAAGTGAGCATGCATCAGGCCATTTGTGCAAGTGACTCGGAGGAACTCCCTGCCTCTATCTCAACTGCATACTGCCAAGGTGTGTCTGGGTCCTCTGCCTTTTCTTCCTCATCGCCCTGTAGCTCCTCTGGCTGCTCCTCCTCTCCTGTCACCTGTGTATAAAAACCACCCATTTCGCTACACATTGCTTGTGCTCCGATGTCCTCCTCCTCCTCCAGTTCTGCCCACCACAGGGCTCATGTGGCCATGAGATCTAAGCGCCACGTCTCCAGTCCCCTGACCAGCTAGATTTACCAGCATCTGTTCCAGGACATGAAGCAGTGGAATGACATTGTTCATCCTGTAGTCCTGGCAACTGACAAATAACATGTCATCCTCAAAGGGCCTGAGCAAATGGCAGGTGTCACGCATGAGCTGCTACTGGAGGACATCGAAGTTACATAGGGGAGTAATTCTATCTGCTTGCATCATCAAGAAATCGTTGATGGACTTTCTCTGTTCATATAGTCGGTCCAACATATGGAGGGTGGAATTCCAACAGGTGGAAACGTCAGCCTATGTTGGGGGATGCCGTTCTGCTGCTGCAGCTCAAGGACAGTGTGCTTTACTTTGTACGAGTTGCTGAAATGCATGCAAAGTTTCCTGGCCATTTTAAGGATGTCTTGCAGATGGGTGGAAGACTTCAGGAACCGCTTGACAACCAGATTGAACACGTGTGCCATGCAGGGCACATGGTTCAGCCCTGCTTGACGCAGTGCCAACACAATGATTGTCTCGTTGTTGGTCAACATGGTTCCGATTTTGAGTTGTCGCTGAGAAAGCCAGGATTCGATTTCTTGATGAAGGACACGGAGCAGTTCCTCCCCTGTGTGACTCCGTTCGCCCAGGCAAACGAGGTGACACCACCGTGCCCTGAACATGTGGTTTTCAGGAGGAACACTGTGAATTGGGCCCTGCAGTGGAGGCTGAGGACACGGTGGATGATGAGGAGGCAGAAGCGGACATTGTCGTAGGACCAATGGCGAGAGAACATGGAGGCGGAAGCAGCATCACCTGGCCAAGTTGCTGGTGTGGCTGTGCAGGAACCACATTCACCCAGTGGGCCATAAAAGACATGTATTGTCCCTGACTGTAGTTACAGCTTCACATGTCGGCGCTGCCATGCACTTTGGCAGACATGACAGGCTCAAGGACTGGCCCACCTTCTGTTCTACATGTGTGTGCAGGGCTGGTCCTGCCTTCTTGGCAAAGAAATGATGGCTTGTGACTCTTCACCTCGGCTTGTCACAAGCCATCAGTTCTCTGAAAGGTGCAGAGTCCACCACTTGGAAAGGGAGCGACTGCAGCACCAGCAACTTGGACAGGAGCACATTCAGCTTCTGCGCCATTGGATGAGTGCATGCATACTGTTGTCTCTTGGCAATCGCTTCGGTCATCAATTGCTGATGGAATGACTGACTAGGAGTAGGAGGGCGAGGAGCAGGAGCATCAGTTCCAGAAGATGTTGGGAAGGACAGCTCCCTTCAGCTGAGGTGGTGGAGCCTTGAGTGCCTGAAATCGGCTTTTTGCCCCTGGGTGATTCAGCTCTGTCTGCGGCAGGCTGGACCACATCGGAGCCACGGTTCTCCCAGGCCACTTTATGGTGAGGTGATGCTGCATATGTTGAAGCAGGGGCAGTGGTGCCAACATTGACACCCTGGCTACGCTTTACCTTCTGCCCACAGATTCTACATATGGCCATGTTCACCTGCTCCGGCAGCTTAACAAAAAACTGCCACACCACAATTCTATGCACTGACTGCTACCGCCGCTGCCTCCATGAACCCGTGCAAGAACATATAACTGCAGCGCTGAATGGCAAAAATATTTTTCCTTTGCCACTAATACTGGCCACAAAAGGCTTTAGAACATATAACTGCACCGCTGAACGACAAATATATTTTTCTTTTGCCACGAATACACGCAAAAAATGGCTTTAGAACATAGAACTGCACCACAAATATATTTTTCCTTTGCCACTAATACACACCACAAAAGGCTTTAGAACATATAACTGCACCACTGAACAGCAAATATATTTTTATTTTTCCACGTATACACGCCACAAAGGGGTTTAGAACATATAACTGTACCGATGAACGGCAAACATTTTTTTTCTTTTTTCCACTAATACATGACAAAAAAGGCTTTAGAACATATAACTGCACCAGTGAACGGCAAATATATTTATCTTTTTTCCACTAATAGACTACAAAATGGGCTTTAGAACATATAACTTCATTTTGCGGACCGCACATAGCCGGCACATAATAGAAAATGGGACATGTTCTATTTTTTTCGGGAACAGAATTGCGGATCCGGAAGTGCGAATCCGCATTTCTGGAACCGGACAGCACGTCATGTGGCCCCATAGAAATTAATGGGTCCACAATTTAATTCCGAAAAAGGCGGAACAGAATTGCGGCATGTGAATGGAGCCTAATACGCAACAAAAAGGGCTGTAATTTTAGCACTTTACCACACAACAACTAATAAGCCCTTTTTCCCACTAATACAAGCCCAAAAAATGCTTTAGAACATATAACTGCACCGCAGAAGGGCAAATAAGACGTATTATAGAATATTTTCTTGTAATAAACCCTGTTAATGGCTGTAACACCCCAATAACAAGAACGATTTACTGGGTTTACAGAGCTGTATAATTGCAATTACATCCCCAGTCAGTGCAGCAAGGTGTAATAGGATTGTTTCTATTACCCAGGTTGTAACCTCCCCTACTGAACTTTGTTTAACATAAATGCTGTGGAATGATTCCCCCCTATCCTTTCCCTACACCATGAATAATCTTTCCCTACACTTGTAAATTGCTTTTTTAGCACAATGAAGTTTTTTCTAGCATTGTCCCTAGCGCCTGCTAACATCTCTCCCTGCACTAAGTACACTGGAAAATGGCAGAATGCAAGATATCTAAAGCTATTTATAGGGCTGTGACATCACAGGGCTGGCTTCTGATTGGAGGCATGCATGGCATTATGGGTGATTCCGCCTTCCCAGAGGCCCTTGCTCCATGTCCTCACACATGCAGCAGCCATTTTAGGAAAAAATGCGATTCATTACCACGAATCATAAGAAAATTCAGATTCGATACGAATCAAATTTTTCCTGAAATTCTGATCAAATTCCACTTAGTCCACTTAGCTCATCTCTAATTGTTATACTCTGACCCCCATAACTTTTTTATAGTTACTTCTAATTTTTTTGCAGGACGATCTGTATTGTTTATTGATAGCATTTTGGAGTGTGTGTGAATTATTTTTTCAACCCCCCCCAGAGGCTACAATATGCAACATTGTGATTTATTACAGCTTAGACTTTAGTTCATTAGAGTGAACTAGTAAAAGTATTCTACTCCCTTCTACAGGCCTCACTGCTGGGTTTCTTCAAATAGACCCAGCGCTTCAGAGAGAAGGAACAGCTCCCCCAATCACTGCTTAGGGGATCCGGTCCAAACCCAGAAGCAGCTGTAGATGCCATGGTCACGCTTGACCACGGCATCTAAATGATTAAATGTATGTGATTGGCATTATTGCTAGTCACAGACATTAACTCTGGGCTTCTGATGTTTGAAACAGCAGAGACCTGCCAGGTATGATGCACGCCATATTTAAAACGCGTACTTTTGCAGTACATGTACAGTGGCCGTACTTACAGCTAATGAAAACACAAAGTCAGTATCTCCGAAAATGTTAATATTGTGAAAATATTCAATATTGTACGCTCACCGTCACACTATAATCAGCTAATCAACACAAAACACCTGCATAGGTTTCCTAAGCCTTTAAATTGTTCCTCAGTCTGGTTCAATAGACTACATAATCAAGGGAAGACAGCTGTCCAGAAGAAAGCTGGCTGTTCACAAAGTGCTGTATCCAAGCATATTAATGGAACATTTAGTTGAAGGAAAAATGTAGTAGAAAAGGTTCACCCAGTAGGCAGTAAAAGTTATGTACCTTCCCTGCCCGTGTTTGCTAGACCACTTGTTTGTGGTCAGATGTATCTTGGCACTGACACTCTGTGCCAGAGATATATTCACTTGCCGCTGAACGTGACCCTATAGCTCTGGCATGCCCTTCTGGGAGAAATATTTCTGTCCGGGGACTTTCAATTGCAGTGTGCCAATGGCCACAAATTTTCTAAAGGCCTCCGAGTCCACCAGTTTATATGGCAGTAGTTGGCAGGCTAGCAGTTCCGACAAGCCAGCGGTCAGCCGTTGGGCAAGAGGGTTATCCAGCATCATCAACTTTTTGCGCTCAAACATTTGGGCCTTCCTTCTGCCAGATGAATGTGACGACGGCACGATGGAAGGTGGAGTGGAGGACAAATGGGAGGAGAGAGGAGAAGCAGAAGAGGCAGGACGTGGAGCACCGGGAGTGTGGCTTTGTGGGTTCTGACAGTGTTGCTCCCACTGGGCTTTGTGATGGGAGGCCAGGTGCCTTCTTAAGGCGGTCACCCCTAGGTAAGTGTTGGGCTTACCGCGACTTATGCGTTGACAGCACAGGCTGCAGATGGCAACACTATTGTAAGCAGCTGACATCTTAAAAAAAGCCCACACTGCGGAGCCATGTGCCGGCGCCATGAGAGCACAAGATGTGACCGTGCATGGTGGATGGCACGCTCCAGATACATTTGCAGTCTGCTTTTTGCCTCCTGTGCACTGCGAGTTTTGCCTGCTTCTCCTCCTTCTCCTCCGTATATGCTGCTCCGTCTCTCCCTCTGAACTCTCCTCTTCTTTCGCTCTTGTTGGCACCCACGTGACGTCCATCGACACGTCATCATCGTCATCTTTACCAACACTGACATTAGAGATCTCGGAGTAGGCAGCAACAGCGGGGACCACCCTACTTGGGCTATTCTGGGTACTGCCGTCAGACCACTGGGTGGCCACCATTGCTACCTCCTCTCCCTTATCCGATGCTAAGAATGGCTGCGCATTGATATGGATAATTTGTTTGGACTTTGTGCACAAATGTCCGGTGCACTAAACGGTACACTTCAGTATTAAAGTGTGCCCAGTACAAACAATTCCGTAGCTATCATTCAGTTCTTTCTGTATAAGGGATGAAGTACTTCTTTAGCGCAGGAAGAGTCAGACACAATGCTAGTTCAAGCTGGAGTCAGTGTAAAAAGCTCCCCAATAGACTCCAGACTCCTTTTTTATTAAGGCAATAGAACGACGCCCAGTGGGAGACGGTTTTTCAACTTCAGCCAGTCAACATGGCCGAACAGTGCAATGCACACACCTCATCCCTGTACAAGAAAGGATGAGTCATGTCCATTGTCTGATCAGCCAGGTGGCTGCCCATCCCCCATCAATACTGCTCAGAGTGACTAGTATATAGTGAAGATCATTCTACTGGTTCCTCTAGATTTGGGACTATCTGCGGGAAATTGCTACGGCTATTGTCAGTATATGGTATGCGTATACTGACAAGGCAGATATGCATGTCTTAAAAGCAGATATGTATCCAGAAAGGGATAGCGAAGCCACAGCAGAAGTATAATATGTATCTCTCGTTATGCAGACTTCACTTCTCTAATGTGTATAGACATTTGAAGGCAAGAAGCCCAGCGCATTGCACTTAGTGCTCACAAACCGGCCAACACCCCCCTACACACTGAGAACACGTCTCCAAGCCCATGAGAAGGTTTTCATACTGACGGTTTTACCGCTGGTCCCGATTTAACCCAAGTACCCTCTGCTAGAGCGTTCCTCGGTTAAATCCGACACAGATGACAATCTATAAAACACACATACATCCTAAGATAAAATGTCCGCATAATTCCATATAATAAAATTTCCACAACAGTATCGATAAGGTCTGGGAATAGATGGGAAAATAATTCCTCTGACTCGAGTGAAGGGGATATGCTGGTCTATGGTGTCTTTGGGGGTGCACACAGCCGAGAGTGAGGAGGGTGCAGATACAGTGGATGAGGAGGGTTCAGAAGCGGAAGGCTGAGTGAGCCAATCAACCAACTCTGGTGCGTTCTTTGACGTAATCCCATGCACCTTCTCCAACTTCCCACTTAGGCTCCCGCCTGGTGCACCTGCCCGACTCCTACCACCCCTGCGGAACGGCCTGCGTCTTCTTCTGCTTGTCATTTTCAAAATAACCCTGTGCCAAAGTCCCTAGAGAAGAGCAATATTTGTGGAAGCAGGTATATTGCAGGCCACAATCAGTATTTGGTGGAAGCTGATATATCAAACCCCTTAATCAGTATTTTGTGGAACCAGGTGTATCGCAGGCCTCAATCAATATTTGGTGGAAGCAGGTATATTGCACCCCTCTATCAGTATTTTGTGGAAGCAGGTATATCAAACCCCATAATCAATATTTTGTGGAAGCAGGTATATCGCACCCCTCAATCAGTATTTTGTAGAAGCAGGTATATCGCAGGCCTCAATCAATATTTGGCGTAAGCAGGTAAATCGCACCCCTCAATCAGTATTTTGTGGAAGCAGGTATATTGTACCCCTCAACCATTTTTGTGGGGGGCAACAGGTATATCACACCCGTTGCAAATAATTGTTCCAATAGCACTTGACTCTCTATATACCTGCGGTATCGCAGCAGAACCACACACAACTGCTGCACAATACAAATGCACTATATACTTTTTTATGTTAGAAAGTATATTATAGGTAGATCACACCCCTCAATTAGTTTTTTGGCGGCAACAGGTATATCACACCAGTTGCAATTAGTTATTCCAATACCGTTTGTCCCTCTATATAGCTGCGTTATTGCAGCAGAACTGCACACAACTGCTGCACAATACATATGCACTATAATATACTTTCTATGTTAGAAAGTATATTATAAGTACATCACACCCCTCAGTATATCACACCTATCGATAGCACACCTACAGTACAGACCAAAAGTTTGGACACACCTTCTCATTCAAAGAGTTTTCTTTATTTTCATGACTATGAAAATTGTAGATTAACACTGAAGGCATCAAAACTATGAATTAACACATGTGGAATTATATACATAACAAAAAAAGTGTGAAACAACAGAAAATATGTCATCTTCTAGGTTCTTCAAAGTAGCCACCTTTTGCTTTGATTACTGCTTTGCACACTCTTGGCATTCTCTTGATGAGCTTCAAGAGTTAGTCACCTGAAATGGTCTTTCAACAGTCTTGAAGGAGTTCCCAGAGATGCTTAGCACTTGTTGGCCCTGTGGACTGGCCTCCACAGTCCACAGGGCCAACAGGTGCTAAGCATCTTTGGGAACTCCTTGTGGTCCCTCAGCCTTGCCCAGCTGAGACCACACAGACAGAGCCTCCACGCCTCTGTCCACAGGTAACACACTCCCCCCTTGCTGACACTCTGGGAGGTGCTTTATGTCAGCCTGCGTAGCTCCAGCTGGTCTCACCTGTGGTGGAACAGGGGTGTGGACCGCAGTATCCACCCCTTCCTTGCCTCTAACTTGCGTGAGACTTGTCACTGTCTCACAACATGGACTATATTTTTGTACTAAAATATGGACTTTGTTCCCGTAAGATAAAACATACCCCTATGCCACCTTTTAATTATACTGTCAGCCCAGATTGTGGCAGGTGCAGCACTATGAAGTGCCATTTGCACTGTGGCATTAGAAGAATTTGATATCTCTCGCTTTTTAGTCTAAACAGACAGTTTGTTACTCTGTAATTCCTCTAGCGCCGTTCTATGGAAGCAGTAGGTTTAAAGAGCACACCAAATGCTTGAAATAACTTCTTTATTAACTTCAACTTTTCTTCATATATAACACTACCACCTCCGCAGCAGATAGTCCATGTACATAACACGTGTCTAAAAGATATCACAAAATCAGAAGGACAACTGTTCTCTCCGTCTGAGTGTATGGGGCTGTCTGAGACAGAGGAGCGTTTGGCCAGATGTTTTGACCAGCCCCCTATGGTATAAGGTAGCCATAGCATAGAACAGGCATCCTCAAACTGCGGCCCTCCAGATGTAGCAAAACTACAACTCCCAGCATGCCTGTACAGCCTACAGGTAGCAGCCTACAGCAAGGTATTGTGGGAGTTGTAGTTTTACAACAGCTGGAGGGCCGCAGTTTGAGGATGCCTGGCATAGAACATGGATGCTGTATTTAAAGGACAATTCTTTACTTTCTCTTGTTTTTTCCTACAGAACTGCCAGCAGCACTCGGGAGCCTGAACAACCTCCTGAGGCAGAACCAGAACGGATCGCCACCGCCAGCCCTCCTGTCCCTTATGCATCGGCTCAGGACAATCCGGGTCTCCTACTGGATCCCTCAACTCAACAGAGGCTCTTAGTTTCCGGCCAAATTTGAGAGCCCTGGTGAGCAGGCAGAGATCCGGTAGGCCAAGTCAAAATGATTATGTGGACCTTGTATAGGTCATTTACGACGCTCTAGAAGGTTTTGCCGAACATCAGAAGTTATTTAGTGCTGACTTGATTCGCCGCTGGGAGGGGGCGGAGTCGGCCGTTCAACACAGCCCTAACTACCATTATGGGCTAAGCATAATCAATTTGATGGACTCAATGATGCCCAAGCAGTTGCATGAGTTTAGGATCATGCTAGAGAAAGGGTCATGGGAAATTATAAAATAAAAGAATTATAGTTTAATTCACTGTGTCTGTGTTTTCATTGTCAGTAACCGTCAGTAACCTTGGGCACTCCAGCTGCAGTGAAATTAATACTACCATAGGCTCTACTGTGCGTTTATTATAACACCCTTAGTAGTTTTTTTTCCAAAACAGCCTTAGTGCCAAAGGTGGATGAACCATGAATATGATTATTAATAATTAGCTATCTTTTGGCTCTTTATTGATCTGATTGGTACATGAACAAGCAAATGCTTGTTCATTGTTCAATCTTGTGCCCTTTCATATGAGCCCTTGTGGGAGGTCAGCATCACGGTCCATCAGCATCACCATGAATACATTAACAAATTGTAATTTTACAGTTTGATTAATGATTTCCCGATGACGCTCTGACATAACTAGCGTGATTACCACAAGGGACACGCAAGGGACATTCTGCTGTTAAGGCCTCTTGCACACAACCGTATGCCCTCCGAGATATACGGTCCGTAAGCGGGCCATATGTCCCGTAGTGGCATTGATCGTGCACACGGGAGAACACAGCATCATAGTTTACAATGATGCTGTGCATGTCGGGCTGCCCACAGGGTTTTTGTCCAGCACTCATAAGATCATATGAGTGCATGACAATAGCCCAGTGTGCTGGACAACATGGACAGCATCATGATGTTATGTACTCCCGTACACACGATCAATGACACCCCGGGACATATAGCCCGCTAACGAACACTATACATCTTTTAGTGCATATAGTCGTGTACAAGAGTCCGAAAGGTGTGGTCCGTGATCAGAGCTGAAACTGGACCGACTTGGAATTTCAACCAGACGGCCCCCAAGAGATTAGCAACGGAGCATTTAAATGCTCCAAAGCTAATGCCAACCCTGGGGATCTGAATACATAAAGTTGGGGGACACTTTAAGATGCCACTCAATACAAAACGGATCCGCTAAACGAATGCAAAAACGGAACTGAACGCGACAAACGGATCTGCATTACAGACGGATCCGTTTGTATGGATCCATCTGAATGGCTTCCGTTCATCTCTGTTTAGTCATTTTATTGACGGATCCGTTTTTAAATGCGTTTCAAAAGGGATCCATGAAACGCCAGTGTGAAAGTAGCCTTACTGTTTCCGATCCGCAAAAAACGGATCTCATACGGAAACCATACGGATATGTTTTGTGGAATAACGGAATGGAAGAGGACTTAAATAAGAGAAAAAATACTCAGATACTGAACAACGGATCTGTGAAAAACGGACCGCAAAACAACAAAGATCGTGTGCATGAGCCCTAACTGAGAGACTATCCCTGAGGGAAAGAGAAAGGACATTTCCTGATGGTTTAGAACGATCAAGGCAGTACACTAGATTCAGGCAGTAAGAAGCTGCCCGTTTATGGCATGAAGGCTTTTCTGCTTGTGAGAAGGGTTAATTGCATTCAGCACCCAGCACACTGAGATGGACCAGCCATCTGAATCTAACATCTGCATTCTTCACCTCCGAGCCTGCAAATTGAAAAAAGGAGTAAACGAGAATGGAATTGCACACCTGTGGTTATTAGAAAAGATTGTAAAGTGTGTTTAAAAAGAAATGCGGGACTACTAATCAGTGATGGCCAGTTCGCCTTGTTCACCCGCGGGCTGCCATCTTAACTCACAAGTCCGGCGATGCACAGGTAAGCCCTTACCTGTGCCTGTACGCGATCCGGTCTGAAACAAATGCGGTCACCAAGAGCTGGCAGTTCCGAGAACAGCTGCCGGGGGCCTTCATCGGGCTGTTCTCCGAACTGCCTGCTCCCGGTGACCGCATTTGTTTCAGACCGGCCCCCGGCACAGGTAAGGACTTACCTGTGCATTGCCGGACTTGTGAGTTAAGATGGCAGCCCGCATGTCTTCGCGGGTGATCGCGGCGAACTGGCCATCACTGCTACTAATATCATCATTGCTACTGCCTATCCTATTGGTTGAAGCCTACTCTACTCTTCGGAAACATACTCCAGAACTGTCCCTTGGCTGCTGTACAACTACTACTCCTATTATATATTCAATAAAAAGAGACTTTATTGCAAACAAACAGGCCTCATCATTGACCTCATTAACTTTTTGCTGGCCCTCCACATACCCTCATGCCTTGTACTCTGCCACTGTATACCATCAAGGGTACCCAAACTACCACCAGGCCGGAGACCTTAAAAGGTTTAGAGTATGACCCAATGGAAGAAAGAATGCACCCTCCATTCACTGCTGCACAGCCCCAGGAGTGGCAGAGTGAGGACAGCCACCGTGAACCTCTATTACTCCTATCTGTGCCACCACTACCATTCCCATCCTCCTCACAGCTCTCCCCTTGTGGGTCGCTGCATCCCTACTGACAAATCCGGTGACCTCTTTGAAGGGCCTGAGTACATGACACGTGTCTCTGAGGAGCTCCCACTACCTAACCTCAAAATAGCACATGCTCCCTGCTGAGGTGGTCTGATGCATGACCAAATCATTCATCGCTTTACACTGCTCATCCAGACACTCCAGCATATTCAATGTGGAATTCCAGCGAGTTGAGTTATGCATACATATGTATGGGAAGGTTGGGAGGAATAGCAGTCAGCTGACAGCAATTGGATGCGTATCTGCATTTTACATTGATAGTCCTAAAATGGCAACTTGTCACCTATCCACAACAGAGGCGATAATTGTCTGTTCGGTTTTGGCCTGACTTCTGAAACCCTGCCACATGATCACACGAGAAGGGGATCCCCTGTCTCTTTTTGAATGGATGCGTACTGCCACTTCATTCAAACTCTCCGCGACTGCTGAAGATAGGAATAAGCAGCACTTGGAGATCTCCAGCAGTCCCATAGGGTCTAAACGAAGTATCATTGAGCATGCTTCATTGCCACTCTATTCAAGCAAGGGAGAAGACACCCAGTTTTTCAGATTGGTGTAGGTCCTAGTTGTTGGATCCCACCGATCATCCTGTGGATACATGATACATTTTCATTCTGGAAAACCCCCTTAAAGCCACCTTTTCTACTAGCAGAAATAACATACATGTTCTTTATCTTTAAGGATGAATTAGATTAAGTATAAAGTGATAGTTTTATTGCCCTTCAAGCTGCATTTTGCAGGAGTTCCTTTGCCCTGCCAGAACCTCTTACTGTGCTCTTTATCGTCAAACCCTTGACCTGTCATTTCACTACTGACAGTAAACTTCATGTGGAGTTTTCTTGCATGCTCGACTAGTTTGTCTCATGACACGTCCTGTCTCCTCTTACACACCCACTCCACACTCATAGGTCCTTCCTGAACAGCAGAAGGTGAAACCCACAGCCTTGGCCATGATTGGTTGACACCAACCAACACCCCCAGTGCAAAGTTAAAATACATGGAAGAAAATAAGTGCACACTGGATACAGGTGGTTGAAATTATGCAAATGTAGAACACATGTACAAGGTCCGATACAAGTAACACACCCCTACTTCTTAGAAAATGAAGAAAGCGTGCATGATTAATCCCACTTCCAAGTTATTTATGACTTATGGTTTGCAGCTACGTATTTCAGGGGGATGGGGGCGGGCACAGTTGGAATGCCTAAATGAATTCCTTACAGCATGACTACATATGTTTGTGTTCTCTACCTCTTGTGCAAAATCTTGGAAGGAGATACAGTTAAGTTACACCATTTGACACCATATTCACTTTATGGGGATGTCCTCACTTCATTTGCTAGGAAATGAACAAAAACCAGACAAGCAAAGCCTATTCCTTGTCAACTAGTCAAAATAAATAAAAAATTTCAGAACTTCTGCTAATATCCGTTCCCTGAAATAGTTAATATGATAAATGCATTAGTATGGGTCCTATACTTTTCTGGAAAAAGTCTGGAACTATGTTAGCAAGTAGAAAACTCAATGTGAGCCTGAACCCAATGCAAACAGATCTGTATGGAAATCAGAGAAATAGATACAGCGAACACAGTAACAAAGTAATATACAGTAGCTACTTAGGTGGAAAAAGGACTCGTCCTTCAAGCTGAACGTTAGGAATCACTTCTTTCATTCCTTTATTGATAGATTAATGTATTTATTGGAAAATAGTGTATATGAACCTAATACATCAGTATGGGTGTGACCCACTTGAATAGCAATGACTACATTTTACAGTAAGGACCCTTTCACACATTTTTATCTGGGATGACGTCCATGACAAATTGTTTGTGACAATGTCCCTGAATGGTCCGTATGTCTGTTTTTTGCCCTGCTTGGCTCAAAAGGGATTCCGGGGCGTCTCTTATCAATGCTCAGTGAAAGCTACTGACAGAGCATTAACGCCATCTCTGTTTCGTAATATTTTTTTTTTTTTTTTCATAGTCCTATAGACTTCAATGGGCATGTTTGGTCCACACCACAGACCAAAGTAGTGCATGCTTCTATTGCTTTTCCAATAACCCCCAGTCACTATAAAACAAGGATGTGAATAAACACATTTATTAACCAATATACGCCACTTTTTGGTGTATATTAGGCGCAGATTTTGTTGCAAAGGTGTTTTGTGGCAAAATCTGCAAGTTTTCCCCCCTATACGGCACTCACTCCAGTGCCAAAAAATGGTCACCAAAACACTGCAAGCTGCATTTTAGTGACCGTCTAAAAAATGCAACGGAGACCAAGAAAAAAGGTCTCACAAGCGGACTCCAAAACGCCAGTGTGAAAGTAGCCTAAGTCAATGGGAACGGATCCGTTTTCACTGACACAATATGGTGCAATTGAAAACGGATCCATCCCACATTGACTTTCAATGTAAGTCAGAACGGATCCGTTTTGACTTAACCCTTTTTTTTTAAAGAATATTGCAAAGGGACCCATTCTGAACGGATACAAGCGTTTGCATTATTGGTGCGGATCCGTCTGTGCAGATACAAGACGGATCCGCATCGAACGCAGGTGTGAAAGTAGCCTAAGAGGTGCGCTGGCAGGCTCATCTCATTTATCAGTTTCTATTCCAGTTTTTGGTGTAGGAAATAGCTTAAAACTAGGCTTACTGGCTTAAATCTTAAGGGAGCTGGCCTAGGTTTAAGCATCTTGTACGCCGCAGTAAGATGCGCCTAAGTTATGTAGAGGCGTACAGGAAAACTATACATATATGGTATTGTTGTAATCGTACTGAGGCGGAGAATGAATGTAACAGGTCAGTTTTACTGTATACAAAACATTGTAGAAACAAACCCATAAAACCGTGGCGGAATTGCGTTTTTTTTCATAATTCCAACCTATTTGGAATTTTTCCTACATTCCACTACATTGTCCGCAACCATAAATGGTGCCTTTAGAAAGTACAACTTTCTAACAAACAAATTGTCCTGTTTTGAAAGGGTTAAAATCAGTCACAGTCATGTGCTGTCCATGCTCTCTATGAACAGCACATGACTGCCATTTACTGACATTTGTCTACAAATGGGGGTGGTAAATCTGCAGCAATAGTAGCAAAGTAGGTGAGATTTTACAGATCTCATCCACATTCTGTGGCAAAACCTCCACGTCTGAGTTGACATTGGTTTTAAACCCACAATTCTCTCTGTGGACTCACACTTTGCAATGCCAAAGGAATTCGAAACCTAAACCTAAAGCCTCATGCACACAAACATCTTTTCTTTCCGTGTTACGTTACGTTATTAAGTAATAGAATAAGGGACGTGGCCTAACCATAGGCAATGTAATAAAACATCTTTAGTTGCTGTTAATACTATGCATCTTGATATGGTAATGCACTTCTATTACGCTAAGTTCCATTAAATCCAGTCTACAGTACAACTGTTAAGTTGACAAAGTTACCAGTAGTTAATATTATTTCAGTTAAAAGCTTTTCCATGTAATGTTGCATCAGCAATTCTGTATGCGGAAACAGTTGTCCTACATGGTTGCATTTAACCCATTCCTGACTAACCAGTCTTTTTGTTTGAAAAGAAAAAAACAAACTTTTATTTTTGTGGACTTCATACAGTATAATAAAACATTTTAAATCAGGATTTTTGTTAGGAAGAAAACATATAAATAACACCACAGGAGATTCTTCATAGTGATCTCAGTTTTATACTTACTTCAGCTTTCTGAAAAATGAGGCTCTTTGCAATTTTCACTTCTCTGGGTCAGAATGTGTGTTCATTTTTCCTTCCTGAATTTACACTGAAAAGATACGTTTTCAAACCAAAAATATCTGAACTTAACTAGTTCAGAATTTCCGTGAGAACAATATACCCGTGTTCTTCCCTTTTGTCTGTTTCTATCTCTCATGTAGCTATATATATACTATATATATATATATATTTGTGGTCGTGGCAACCAGGAACGTACCGAGATCTACCTGGGATGCCCTACTCTAAAGCGGTCAGAGTTGTGCCGTAACCGCGTCGTGGAGGGACGCCTGAAAGAGGGCATCCCCTTTGAGAGTAACAGGTGAAAAGGGTGGGTGGGAGGGGAAACTCTGCACGTCGTACGATTTGTGGGAGGGCACTGGCCGTTGAAGTAGGCAACCAAGCCCCTCCCACAAATACAGGCCAATGAATCGGCCTTACACTTGTGGTCGTGGCAACCAGGAACGTACCGAGATCTACCTGGGATGCCCTACTCTAAAGCGGTCAGAGTTGTGCCGTAACCGCGTCGTGGAGGGACGCCTGAAAGAGGGCAAAAGACATACCGGTAGGCAGGAGTACTTTATTACAACGTGATTACAAACCAGACTCTGAAAGCTATTGACATCTCAGTTTCGGGGTGAGGTATGTAACGGCTAAAACACGTGGAGCGCCAACGCCCTAATTTCTGAATGACATGCGCTGGCACCTGATTCTTGGAAGCCGCGGACGCAGCACCTATGCGGAACGAATGTCCCGAGATCGCGGTGGCGTCGCCGCCCAAGCTGGCCACCAGGGAGCGTACGTGGGACACGAACTGATGGGTGGTGAGTGACGCCACCCCAAAGGGCAATAATGGACTATCTGGCCCGGACCCTGACAAGGCTGATAGTAGTTGACAGAACTGTGACAGGGCACCATTGATGAGACGCGGGAAATAAGACACCGGTACTGGGGGCCCCACCTGTGAGGTTTTGGACGTCCTCAGCAGCAGCACGTAACCTTCGGCGTTTTGGACCAGCTGGTCGACTGTGAGAGACCTGCTGCTGCCAGGAGAACAAGTGAACTCCCCAGGCCTCAAGAAGCCATAAAGCTAGATAGATGGCGGATTTGAGCACCAGGTTGGGTAGAACCCCAAAAGGATTCCTATCCAGAACGTCATAAAGTCTACGAAAAGGAGCCCTGTGACAGCCTGCCTACGTACTTGGCCCTGGGGCCCGCATTTGCTCAAACCCTCGAGTGCGGCTTTGACAGCATGCATGGAGAACACCGATGTCCGTTCGGGATGATTGATGGAGAAGAAATGTTGCACTCCCGACAGGTATGATCTCACGGTGTTATGAGAGAGTTTTAGTTCTGAGTGGCAGTAGCCAATGAACGCCAGGATGTATTCTACAAAACTAGATTCCTCCTGAGGACATTCCCCCTGAAACTTGCAAAACGCCTTCCACCCGGTGGTATATGCCCTGGTGGTGTTGGGGGAAAGGGACTTGGAAATCAAGGCGTGGGCCGTCTCTAGGTGACTAGTCACGCTAGGATTAAGGATTCGTGAGGAGGGACGGTAGCGTCCACTACATCTGCCTCTGGCATGACCTGTAAGAAAAGGGAGAAATTAGCCCTTGATAAGGCATCGGCAGCCACGTTTTGTGAACCTGGCACATGCGCGCTATGGACATGGAAGTGGTGATGTAGGGAGAGTAGTACTAGTCGTCTCAAGAGACACATAACATGGGATGATCTAGACGACCCACTGTTTACAATGTCTACCACTGCTGCATTGTCAGACACAAACAGAACAGACTGATTTACCCAACGATTGCCCCATATGTAGGCAGCTACCACAATGGGGTACAGTTCGAACAGTACCGAGGAGTGGAGGAAACCTGGGATCTGTCTCACCTCGGCAGGCCATTTGCCCGCGACCCAGTGGGTGCCAAAAATAGCGGCCAAACCTGAGCTTGCGGCCGCATCTGAAAATACTACAGGAGAATTACACGACAACTCGGGACTGAACAAGGACACCCCATTCCATTGACAAAGAAATTGATCCCACATGTGGAGATCAGCTAAGGCCTGACTATCCAGACACACTGGGCTGTCCTGCTCCGGGCCGTGGCCAGGAGCGCCAACAGGCGGGATATGAACGCCCTGCCCTGCGGAATGATGCGCATGGCAAAATTTAACATGCCCAGTAGTGACTGCAAATCGGCCTTAGTGACCACGGTCGTGACTGCAAACCTGTGGATAACTTCTCTGATCCTCATCAATTTGTCCGAAGGTACCCTGGCTAACATGTCTTGTGAGTCTGGTTCAATGCCCAGAAAGGTGATAACTGTGGACGGGCCCTCAACTTTCTTGGCAGATCTGAGCCCTACCTAGCTGAACAATGGGCCGACCTGGCTTGTCCACGGAGCTGGGGGGGTCTGAAAACATCGAGTGGTCCAGCTGTAAAGCTGGACGGGTACGATGAGGTACTGGCGGCTGACTAGTGACACCACTCTACCGAGTGGAAGATGGACTGACAGGCGGAACAGGAGGGAGCTTTCAGGCCAGCAAAGTGCCTGCAGAACAGTTCTGTGTCTAAGTTGGACCAATCTGTCACATGTTGGAACTGGGAAAGCGCAGCTGCTGCTTTGGCCAAAACGAACAATGATAGTCGTAAAACGAATTTCCTCCATACTTGTAACCCAACTCTGTAACCCGAAAGAGGTACAGATCGAGTTCCTCCCTCCTGTCCGGCCTGGCAGAACATATAACATCCCTAAAAGGCTGAACGCCATGACAAATTCCGGGATGGTTAGCTTGCGGTTAAGCCTGTGGTCACGGCCTCTCAGCACCACCGAGACTTCCCCGCAAGCTATGACTTTGTTGTCAGACAAGTCTCTGGAGGCTATCAGCAATGAAGCGAGGTTAACATCCCTACCCTCAAGGATGTCTTTCCTGATGCTGATTGGCACGAAATGAGATGGAGCCACGTTGGGGATGGCCTGGACAGAACGGGTATCCCCTACGGCAGAGGTGGCAACGACCGGGACCTCAGGGGCAGAAATCGGAACGACCGGGACGTGAGACTCGATTAATTCCAACCTAGCCTGTATCGAGGTGACCGCCGAAGTCAGACTGTTCAACATGACGTGCAACTGCGCGAGTGACGTCTGCACCGTGGCCATAGGGGGATCGTCACTACTGGGCACTAAAGAGTCTTTCCACAGTCGATACAACTCTGCCTTCCTGGCGGAAGCCGGGAAAGGGACGCCCTTCTTCGTTAGCTCCGACATGAGCTTGGGAATGGTCCATGCACGTAGGGACGGAATACTGCCCCCCTCAGACATTCCTGCTGCGTTTTCGTCCATGGACGCCTCGATGATGTCTGATGCGTGTGACAACACAGCTGTGGAAACAGTAACATAAGTGACCGGCTAAACTGGACGACCACCAGTATCCGTGAAACTGCACGCAAAGCAAGGAAAGGTGTACTGGTGGGCGGGAGGAGGAGGGGGGCGCAGATACTGCCGCGGCTCCGCCGCCGCCCCCCTTCCCCCTGAATGACGGCCAGACATGGTGCATGAGGGAGCCTGGCCTCCGTGCGGTCCGCCCCCAGCCTGGAGGAAAAGAAGCGATGCGGTCCGGAGCATAGCCCCCCTCACCTAGGGGCCAGCCGACCGGACTCCACTCACCTGCCTGCTAAAGACAAAGATGCCAGGTACGAGCGCACGCTTCCTGCAAAACTCTGCACGTCGTACGATTTGTGGGAGGGCACTGGCCGTTGAAGTAGGCAACCAAGCCCCTCCCACAAATACAGGCCAATGAATCGGCCTTACACATATATATATATATATATATATATATAAGAATACACGTCACGGTCGTGTCACTGTCGCAACGCAGTCGTGTAGTGCGCCGATCTTGTTGAACTAATGGGGCTGCAATGTTTAGTCAGTCAGCATTGTTAATGGCTGCAAGGCACCTTCAATACCGTGTGGCAGGGCGGGACTGGGACTGAATATGTGGATGGACATTACATTCAGCAAACATACAGGACTGCATACATTATATTCACTGATGCCTCTTCTAATGTAGAAGTTTTCTTTCCTCTTCTCCATACCTTGATCACATCTTGTTTCTACAGAGTTTGCCACACAGACATCTTAGATACCAGATACCTCACTTTTTCATCCCCCCCCCACCCATTCCTGGTGCCCCAACAATGCTACCCTGCTGCTACCCCCAATCCCCAATCCTGTGCCCACTGTGCTCCCCAGATACAAAAATGAAGAAATAACAGTACCATACAGATAGTCCCCCACATACTAATAGTGCTCCCACAAGTCTCACAAATAGTAATTCTCTCCAAGGGTGCCCTCATTACTAACAGACACCCTACAGTGATAATGCCCACCGAGAGTGCCCTCTGTTAGTAGTAGTGCTTTCCAGATTGTGTCCAATATTAATAATGCCTCCACAGTAGTAATAATGCCCTATAGTGCCCCCAGTAGTAATTAGGCCCCCTAAAGTTCCCCCAGTAGTAATAAAGCCCCCTAAAGTGCCCCAAATAGTAATTAGGCTCCATAACATGCCCCCAGTAGTAATATGGCCCCCTATAGTGCCCCCAGAACTAATAAGGTCCCTTAAAGTGTCCCCAGTAGTAATAAGGCCACTGTATAATGCCTACTGTAGTTATAATGCCCTCTATTGTGCCCATATAGTTATAATGTGCCCCTGTATTGCCCCAAAAGTGATTTAAAAAAACGTATGCTTCAGTTTGCAAAGCAGGCCATAGGCCTCTTCTGACTTGCTACCTGAGTAACCTGCTTCCTAATGCAGGTGGTCATGATGTCATTATTTCACAACACCTGTGCTGCCTCTTAGGCTTCAGGCATAGTGGCCTATGAGAGTGAATGGCAGGCCCAGGGCAGACTGCCATAGAATCTAGAGGGAAACTTCCTGGCGGGCTGATTCCCAGCGGGCCATCTGAGCCCTCCTCTCTGCTGCCAGACAGTCAAGTAATGATCTGACATTTCCAGAGTTAAAGCTGTGATCGTCAAGTACTTCTGCACTCTGCCCACCTGACAGTCCAAAGTCTAATATAAATGCTGTGGTCAGCCAGTCTATAGTATAGCGTAAATGCTGCAGTCAGTCCATAGTCTAGTGTAAATACTGCAGTCAGTCCATAGTCTAGTGCAGTGATGGCAAACCTTTTAGAGACCGAGTGCCCAAACTGCAACCCTACCACCCACTTATTCATCGCAAAGTGCCAAGACTGCAATGGCAATGAATACCAATATAGTATATCTTCAATGTAATTTATCATTTAGCTATAATATCCTGCCTACCCGCAATGTGCTGCCTGTGCTGTTCATAGTACGCCCTGCGCTGATGAATGGCAGGTAAAGTCTAAGTCATATTGGTACACCATAGACTTTTTCCAGGGTGCGAGTGCCCACAGAGAGGGCTCTGAGTGCCGCCTCTGGCACCTGTGCCATAAGTTCGCCACCACTGGTCTAGTGTAAATACTGCAGTCAGTCCTTAGTCAATTGGAAATCCCGAGGTCGGTCATTCTATAGTCTAGTATAAATGCTGTGGTCAGTCAGTCCATAGGTTAGTATAGATGTTGAGATGAGTCAGTTCATGGTCTATTGTAAACACTAAAGTCAGCCCTTAGACTTAAAGGGCTTCTGTCAACCCACTAAAGTCATATTTTTTTTTTGGGCTAGTTACATTCCTTATAGCGCAATATATGAGAATATAATGTTGTCGCTTACTTTCATTCGACCGTTTCTTCAGCAAACAAAGTTTTATAATATGCAAATCAGGTCTCTACCAGCAAGTAGGGCGTCTATTTGCTGGTAGCCGCCGCGAAAAACCGCCCCCCTCGTCGTGTTGATTGACAGGGCCAGCCGCGATCTCCTCCTCTGGCCAGCCCTGTCAGTATTTAAAAAATCGCGCGCCTCTGTTCATTCGGCGCAGGCGCTCTGAGATGAGGAGGCTCGTCTCCTTAGAACTCCCTCAGTGCGTCTGCGCTGATGACATCACCGAAAGAGAAGACGTCATCGGCGCAGGCGCACTGAGGGAGTTCTGAGGAGACGAGCCTCCTCATCTCAGAGCGCCTGCGCTGAATGAACAGAGACGCGCGATTTTTTAAATACTGACAGGGCCGGCCGGAGGAGGAGATCACGGCTGGCCCTGTCAATCAACACGATTTGTCACTCAGTTCATATTTTAGTGTGAAATACTGCGGTCAGTCTATAGTCTAGAGCACAAGCTGTGTCAGTCAGTCTCTAGTCTAGTGTAAATGCTGAAGTCAGTGCATAGTCTAGTGTAAATGCTGGGGTAAGTCAATGCATACTGTAAATAATGTGGTCAGTAGGGATGAGCGAACTCGAACTGTATAGTTCGGGTTCGTACCGAATTTTGGGGTGTCCGTGACACGGACCCGAACCCGGACATTTTCGTAAAAGTCCGGGTTCGGGTTCGGTGTTCGTCGCTTTCTTGGCGCTTTTGTGACGCTTTCTTGGCGCTTTTTGAAAGGCTGCAAAGCAGCCAATCAACAAGCGTCATACTACTTGCCCCAAGAGGCCATCACAGCCATGCCTACTATTGGCATGGCTGTGATTGGCCAGAGCACCATGTGACCCAGCCTCTATTTAAGCTGGAGTCACATAGCGCCGCCCGTCACTCTGCTCTGATTAGCGTAGGGAGAGGTTGCGGCTGCGACAGTAGGGCGAGATTAGGCAGATTAACTCCTCCAAAGGACTTGATTAACTGATCGATCTGCAGCTGTGGATCATTGAGCTGCTGATCCTCAATTGCTCACTGTTTTTAGGCTGCCCAGACCGTTTGTCAGTCACATTTTTCTGGGGTGATCGGCGGCCATTTTGTGTCTTGTGGTGCGCCAGCACAAGCTGCGACCAAGTGCATTTAACCCTCAATGGTGTGGTTGTTTTTTGGCTAAAGCCTACATCAGGGTGAAGCTGTCACACCAAGTGCATTTAACCAGCAATAGTCTGTTCATTTTTTGGCCATATACAAAATCAGGGGCAAGCTGCGCCTGTCACCAAGTGCATTTAACCCTCAATGGTGTGGTTGTTTTTTGGCTAAAGCCTACATCAGGGTGAAGCTGTCACACCAAGTGCATTTAACCAGCAATAGTCTGTTCATTTTTTGGCCATATACAAAATCAGGGGCAAGCTGCGCCTGTCACCAAGTGCATTTAACCCTCAATGGTGTGGTTGTTTTTTGGCTAAAGCCTACATCAGGGTGAAGCTGTCACACCAAGTGCATTTAACCAGCAATAGTCTGTTCATTTTTTGGCCATATACAAAATCAGGGGCAAGCTGCGCCTGTCACCAAGTGCATTTAACCCTCAATGGTGTGGTTGTTTTTTGGCTAAAGCCTACATCAGGGTGAAGCTGTCACACCAAGTGCATTTAACCAGCAATAGTCTGTTCATTTTTTGGCCATATACAAAATCAGGGGCAAGCTGCGCCTGTCACCAAGTGCATTTAACCCTCAATGGTGTGGTTGTTTTCTGGCTAAAGCCTACATCAGGGTGAAGCTGTCACACCAAGTGCATTTAACCAGCAATAGTCTGTTTATTTTTTGGCCATATACTACATCAGGGGCAAGCTGCGCCCGTCACCAAGTGCATTTAACCCTCAGTAGTGTGGTTGGTCAAGCTGTGACACCAAGTGCATTTAACCAGCAATAGTCTGTTCATTTTTTGGCCATATACTACATCAGGGGCAAGCTGCGCCCGTCACCAAGTGCATTTAACCAGCAATAGTGTGGTTATTTTTTGGCCATATCCCAGTCTAATTCTGTCACTAAATCCATACCGGTCACCCAGCGCCTAAATACTAGGCCTCAAATTTATATCCCGCTAAATCTCTCGTTACCGCTGTCCTGTTGTAGCTGGGAAAGTTATTTAGTGTCCGTCAAAGCACATTTTTTGTTCTGGGTTGAAATACAATTCCCAATTTAGCAATTTCATAATTTAGTGGTTTCTGCTATATCAGAGCTATTTGAAATCTATCCCTAAAAGGGTATATAATATTCAAGGTGCACATTGGGTCATTCAGAATAACTTCACACACACCCGCTACTGTGTATTTCCAAGTCTAATTCTGTCACTAAACCCATACCTGTCACCCAGCGCCTAAATACTAGGCCTCAAATTTATATCCTGCTAAATCTCTCGTTACCGCTGTACTGTTGTTGCTTGGAAAGATATTTAGTGTCCGTCAAAGCACATTTTTTGTTCTGGGTTGAAATACAATTCCCAATTTAGCAATTTCATAATTTAGTGGTTCCTGCTATATCAGAGCTATTTGAAATCTATCCCAAAAAGGGTATATAATATTCAAGGTGCACATAGGGTCATTCAGAATAACTTCACACACACCCTCTACTGTGTATTTCCAAGTCTAATTCTGTCACTAAACCCATACCTGTCACCCAGCGCCTAAATACTAGGCCTCAAATTTATATCCTGCTAAATCTCTCGTTACCGCTGTACTGTTGTTGCTGGGCAAGATATTTAGTGTCCGTCAAAGCACATTTTTTGTTCTGGGTTGAAATACAATTCCCAATTTAGCAATTTCATAATTTAGTGGTTTCTGCTATATCAGAGCTATTTGAAATCTATCCCTAAAAGGGTATATAATATTCAAGGTGCACATTGGGTCATTCAGAATAACTTCACACACACCCGCTACTGTGTATTTCCAAGTCTAATTCTGTCACTAAACCCATACCTGTCACCCAGCGCCTAAATACTAGGCCTTAAATTTATATCCTGCTAAATCTCTCGTTACCGCTGTACTGTTGTTGCTGGGCAAGATATTTAGTGTCCGTCAAAGCACATTTTTTGTTCTGGGTTGAAATACAATTCCCAATTTAGCAATTTCATAATTTAGTGGTTTCTGCTATATCAGAGCTATTTGAAATCTATCCCTAAAAGGGTATATAATATTCAAGGTGCACATTGGGTCATTCAGAATAACTTCACACACACCCGCTACTGTGTATTTCCAAGTCTAATTCTGTCACTAAACCCATACCTGTCACCCAGCGCCTAAATACTAGGCCTCAAATTTATATCCTGCTAAATCTCTCGTTACCGCTGTACTGTTGTTGCTTGGAAAGATATTTAGTGTCCGTCAAAGCACATTTTTTGTTCTGGGTTGAAATACAATTCCCAATTTAGCAATTTCATAATTTAGTGGTTCCTGCTATATCAGAGCTATTTGAAATCTATCCCAAAAAGGGTATATAATATTCAAGGTGCACATAGGGTCATTCAGAATAACTTCACACACACCCTCTACTGTGTATTTCCAAGTCTAATTCTGTCACTAAACCCATACCTGTCACCCAGCGCCTAAATACTAGGCCTCAAATTTATATCCTGCTAAATCTCTCGTTACCGCTGTACTGTTGTTGCTGGGCAAGATATTTAGTGTCCGTCAAAGCACATTTTTTGTTCTGGGTTGAAATACAATTCCCAATTTAGCAATTTCATAATTTAGTGGTTTCTGCTATATCAGAGCTATTTGAAATCTATCCCTAAAAGGGTATATAATATTCAAGGTGCACATTGGGTCATTCAGAATAACTTCACACACACCCGCTACTGTGTATTTCCAAGTCTAATTCTGTCACTAAACCCATACCTGTCACCCAGCGCCTAAATACTAGGCCTCAAATTTATATCCTGCTAAATCTCTCGTTACCGCTGTACTGTTGTTGCTGGGCAAGATATTTAGTGTCCGTCAAAGCACATTTTTTGTTCTGGGTTGAAATACAATTCCCAATTTAGCAATTTCATAATTTAGTGGTTTCTGCTATATCAGAGCTATTTGAAATCTATCCCTAAAAGGGTATATAATATTCAAGGTGCACATTGGGTCATTCAGAATAACTTCACACACACCCGCTACTGTGTATTTCCAAGTCTAATTCTGTCACTAAACCCATACCTGTCACCCAGCGCCTAAATACTAGGCCTCAAATTTATATCCTGCTAAATCTCTCGTTACCGCTGTACTGTTGTTGCTGGGCAAGATATTTAGTGTCCGTCAAAGCACATTTTTTGTTCTGGGTTGAAATACAATTCCCAATTTAGCAATTTCATAATTTAGTGGTTCCTGCTATATCAGAGCTATTTGAAATCTATCCCAAAAAGGGTATATAATATTCAAGGTGCACATAGGGTCATTCAGAATAACTTCACACACACGCTTCTGTGCATTTCCAAGTCTAATTCTGTCACTAAATCCATACCGGTCACCCAGCGCCTAAATACTAGGCCTCAAATTTATATCCCGCTGAATTTGAATACAATACATTGGGCCAAATAATATATTTGTTGTTGTGGTGAACCATAACAATGAGAAAAACATCTAGTAAGGGACGCGGACGTGGACATGGTCGTGGTGGTGTTAGTGGACCCTCTGGTGCTGGGAGAGGACGTGGCCGTTCTGCCACATCCACACGTCCTAGTGTACCAACTACCTCAGGTCCCAGTAGCCGCCAGAATTTACAGCGATATATGGTGGGGCCCAATGCCGTTCTAAGGATGGTAAGGCCTGAGCAGGTACAGGCATTAGTCAATTGGGTGGCCGACAGTGGATCCAGCACGTTCACATTATCTCCCACCCAGTCTTCTGCAGAAAGCGCACAGATGGCGCCTGAAAACCAACCCCATCAGTCTGTCACATCACCCCCATGCATACCAGGGAAACTGTCTCAGCCTCAAGTTATGCAGCAGTCTCTTATGCTGTTTGAAGACTCCGCTGGCAGGGTTTCCCAAGGGCATCCACCTAGCCCTTCCCCAGCGGTGAAAGACATAGAATGCACTGACGCACAACCACTTATGTTTCCTGATGATGAGGACATGGGAATACCACCTCAGCATGTCTCTGATGATGACGAAACACAGGTGCCAACTGCTGCGTCTTTCTGCAGTGTGCAGACTGAACAGGAGGTCAGGGATCAAGACTGGGTGGAAGACGATGCAGGGGACGATGAGGTCCTAGACCCCACATGGAATGAAGGTCATGCCACTGACTTTCACAGTTCGGAGGAAGAGGCAGTGGTGAGACCGAGCCAACAGCGTAGCAAAAGAGGGAGCAGTGGGCAAAAGCAGAACACCCGCCGCCAAGAGACTCCGCCTGCTACTGACCGCCGCCATCTGGGACCGAGCACCCCAAAGGCAGCTTCAAGGAGTTCCCTGGCATGGCACTTCTTCAAACAATGTGCTGACGACAAGACCCGAGTGGTTTGCACGCTGTGCCATCAGAGCCTGAAGCGAGGCATTAACGTTCTGAACCTGAGCACAACCTGCATGACCAGGCACCTGCATGCAAAGCATGAACTGCAGTGGAGTAAACACCTTAAAACCAAGGAAGTCACTCAGGCTCCCCCTGCTACCTCTTCTGCTGCTGCCGCCTCGGCCTATTCTGCTGCTGCCGCCTCGGCCTCTTCCTCCGCCTCTGGAGGAACGTTGGCACCTGCCGCCCAGCAAACAGGGGATGTACCACCAACACCACCACCACCACCTCCGTCACCAAGCGTCTCAACCATGTCACACGCCAGCGTTCAGCTCTCCATCTCACAAACATTTGATAGAAAGCGTAAATTCCCACCTAGCCACCCTCGATCCCTGGCCCTGAATGCCAGCATTTCTAAACTACTGGCCTATGAAATGCTGTCATTTAGGCTGGTGGACACAGACAGCTTCAAACAGCTCATGTCGCTTGCTGTCCCACAGTATGTTGTTCCCAGCCGGCACTACTTCTCCAAGAGAGCCGTGCCTTCCCTGCACAACCAAGTATCCGATAAAATCAAGTGTGCACTGCGCAACGCCATCTGTAGCAAGGTCCACCTAACCACAGATACGTGGACCAGTAAGCACGGCCAGGGACGCTATATCTCCCTAACTGCACACTGGGTAAATGTAGTGGCAGCTGGGCCCCAGGCGGAGAGCTGTTTGGCGCACGTCCTTCCGCCGCCAAGGATCGCAGGGCAACATTCTTTGCCTCCTGTTGCCACCTCCTCCTTCTCGGCTTCCTCCTCCTCTTCTTCCACCTGCTCATCCAGTCAGCCACACACCTTCACCACCAACTTCAGCACAGCCCGGGGTAAACGTCAGCAGGCCATTCTGAAACTCATATGTTTGGGGGACAGGCCCCACACCGCACAGGAGTTGTGGCGGGGTATTGAACAACAGACCGACGAGTGGTTGCTGCCGGTGAGCCTCAAGCCCGGCCTGGTGGTGTGTGATAATGGGCGAAATCTCGTTGCAGCTCTGGGACTAGCCAATTTGACGCACATCCCTTGCTTGGCGCATGTGCTGAATTTGGTGGTGCAGAAGTTCATTCACAACTACCCCGACATGTCAGAGCTGCTGCATAAAGTGCGGGCCGTCTGTTCGCGCTTCCGGCGTTCACATCCTGCCGCTGCTCGCCTGTCTGCGCTACAGCGTAACTTCGGCCTTCCCGCTCACCGCCTCATATGCGACGTGCCCACCAGGTGGAACTCCACCTTGCACATGCTGGACAGACTGTGCGAGCAGCAGCAGGCCATAGTGGAGTTTCAGCTGCAGCACGCACGGGTCAGTCGCACTACAGAACAGCACCACTTCACCACCAATGACTGGGCCTCCATGCGAGACCTGTGTGCCCTGTTGCGCTGTTTCGAGTACTCCACCAACATGGCCAGTGGCGATGACACCGTTATCAGCGTTACAATACCACTTCTATGTCTCCTTGAGAAAACACTTAGGGCGATGATGGAAGAGGAGGTGGCCCAGGAGGAGGAGGAGGAGGAGGAGGAAGAGGGGTCATTTTTAGCACTTTCAGGCCAGTCTCTTCGAAGTGACTCAGAGGGAGGTTTTTGGCAACAGCAGAGGCCAGGTACAAATGTGGCCAGCCAGGGCCCACTACTGGAGGACGAGGAGGACGAGGATGAGGAGGAGGTGGAGGAGGATGAGGATGAAGCATGGTCACAGCGGGGTGGCACCCAACGCAGCTCGGGTCCATCACTGGTGCGTGGCTGGGGGGAAAGGCAGGACAATGACGATACGCCTCCCACAGAGGACAGCTTGTCCTTACCCCTGGGCAGCCTGGCACACATGAGCGACTACATGCTGCAGTGCCTGCGCAACGACAGCAGAGTTGCCCACATTTTAACCTGTGCGGACTACTGGGTTGCCACCCTGCTGGATCCACGCTACAAAGACAATGTGCCCACCTTACTTCCTGCACTGGAGCGTGATAGGAAGATGCGCGAGTACAAGCGCACGTTGGTAGACGCGCTACTGAGAGCATTCCCAAATGTCACAGGGGAACAAGTGGAAGCCCAAGGCCAAGGCAGAGGAGGAGCAAGAGGTCGCCAAGGCAGCTGTGTCACGGCCAGCTCCTCTGAGGGCAGGGTTAGCATGGCAGAGATGTGGAAAACTTTTGTCAACACGCCACAGCTAACTGCACCACCACCTGATACGCAACGTGTTAGCAGGAGGCAACATTTCACTAACATGGTGGAACAGTACGTGTGCACACCCCTCCACGTACTGACTGATGGTTCGGCCCCATTCAACTTCTGGGTCTCTAAATTGTCCACGTGGCCAGAGCTAGCCTTTTATGCCTTGGAGGTGCTGGCCTGCCCGGCAGCCAGCGTTTTGTCTGAACGTGTATTCAGCACGGCAGGGGGCGTCATTACAGACAAACGCAGCCGCCTGTCTACAGCCAATGTGGACAAGCTGACGTTCATAAAAATGAACCAGGCATGGATCCCACAGGACCTGTCCGTCCCTTGTCCAGATTAGACATTAACTACCTCCCCATAACCATATATTATTGGACTCCAGGGCACTTCCTCATTCAATCCTATTTTTATTTTCATTTTACCATTATATTGCAAGGCTACCCAAAGTTGAATGAACCTCTCCTCTGCCTGTGTGCTAGGCCTAAATATATGCCAATGGATTGTTGCAGTGGTGGCTGACGTGAAGCCTCATTCTCTGCTATGACATGCAGACTGATTCTCTGGTGACATGAAGCCAGATTGTCTGTTACGGGACCTCTCTCCTCTGCCTGGGTGCTGGGCCTGAATTTATGACAATGGACTGTTGCAGTGGTGGCTGACGTGAAGCCTGATTCTCTGCTATGACATGCAGACTGATTCTCTGCTGACATGAAGCCAGATCCTCTGTTACGGGACCTCTCTCCTCTGCCTGGGTGCTGGGCCTAAATTTATGAAAATGGACTGTTGCAGTGGTGGGTGACGTGAAGCCTCATTCTCTGCTATGACATGCAGACTGATTCTCTGCTGACATGAAGCCAGATTGTCTGTTACGGGACCTCTCTCCTCTGCCTGGGTGCTGGGCCTAAATATCTGACAATGGACTGTTGCATTGGTGGCTGACGTGAAGCCTGATTCTCTGCTATGATATGAAGACTGATTCTCTGCTGACATGAAGCCAGATTGTCTGTTACGGGACCTCTCTCCTCTGCCTGTGTGCTAGGCCTAAATATATGCCAATGGATTGTTGCAGTGGTGGCTGACGTGAAGCCTGATTCTCTGCTATGACATGCAGACTAATTCTCTGCTGACATGAAGCCAGATTGTCTGTTACGGGACCTCTCTCCTCTGCCTGGGTGCTGGGCCTAAATTTATGACAATGGACTGTTGCAGTGGTGGCTGACGTGAAGCCTGATTCTCTGCTATGACATGCAGACTGATTCTCTGCTGACATGAAGCCAGATCCTCTGTTACGGGACCTCTCTCCTCTGCCTGGGTGCTGGGCCTAAATTTATGAAAATGGACTGTTGCAGTGGTGGGTGACGTGAAGCCTCATTCTCTGCTATGACATGCAGACTGATTCTCTGCTGACATGAAGCCAGATTGTCTGTTACGGGACCTCTCTCCTCTGCCTGGGTGCTGGGCCTGAATTTATGACAATGGACTGTTGCAGTGGTGGCTGACGTGAAGCCTGATTCTCTGCTATGATATGAAGACTGATTCTCTGCTGACATGAAGCCAGATTGTCTGTTACGGGACCTCTCTCCTCTGCCTGGGTGCCGGGGCCTAAATATCTGAGAATGGACTGTTCCAGTGGTGGGTAACGGGAAGCCAGATTCTCTGCTATGATATGAAGACTGATTCTCTGCTGACATGAAGCCAGATTGTCTGTTACGGGACCTCTCTCCTCTGCCTGGGTGCTGGGCCTAAATTTATGAAAATGGACTCTTACAGTGGTGGGTGACGTGAAGCCTGATTCTCTGCTATGACATGAAGACTGATTCTCTGCTGACATGAAGCCAGATTGTCTGTTACGGGACCTCTCTCCTCTGCCTGGGTGCCGGGGCCTAAATATCTGAGAATGGACTGTTCCAGTGGTGGGTGACGGGAAGCCAGATTCTCTGCTATGGAACCTCTCTCCAATTGATTTTGGTTAATTTTTATTTATTTAATTTTTATTTTAATTAATTTCCCTATCCACATTTGTTTGCAGGGGATTTACCTACATGTTGCTGCCTTTTGCAGCCCTCTAGCCCTTTCCTGGGCTGTTTTACAGCCGTTTTAGTGCCGAAAAGTTCGGGTCCCCATTGACTTCAATGGGGTTCGGGTTCGGGACGAAGTTCGGATCGGGTTCGGATCCCGAACCCGAACATTTCCGGGATGTTCGGCCGAACTTCTCGAACCCGAACATCCAGGTGTTCGCTCAACTCTAGTGGTCAGTCATTCCATAGTCTAGTGTAAATGCTGCGGTCAGTCATTCTATAGTCTGATGTAAATGCTGCGGTCAGTCCATAGTCTGTTGTAAATGCTGCGGTCAGTCATTCTATAGTCTGATGTAAATGCTGCGGTCAGTCTATAGTCTGGTGTAAATGCTGTGGTCAGTCAGTCTGTATTCTAGTGCAAATGCTGCGGTCAGTCCATAGTCTGTTGTAAATGCTGCGGTCAGTCTGTATTCTAGTGTAAATGCTGCGGTAAGTCCATAGTCTGGAGCATTTAGGGGCAGAGAAGCTGAAAGTGGCACAGGTAACAGGAGCAGTGCTGAGGGATAACATTATTTGTCATTGTCTCTGTGGGAAGAAATGATGTGGCCGTGCTGCTTGAGACCAGTGTAAGGGACATAAAGGGTCAAGTCTTTGAAGTGAAGGGACAGAAAGTGGCATTGGGAAACAGCTTGCCTGGGGCTCTGTGGGGGAAGGGGGTAGAGGAAAGATACCATTGAGGTTTAAGGGGGATATAGTGGGTGTTGGGCTCTTGAGGGAAATACGGGCACATATAGAAAAATATTCTACTAAATCTGTTCCTTGTACTTAACACAGACAGGCAGAAGCTTCAGGGGACCCCTGACCTCCATCCCACAATAACTCGCCCAATAAAAAGCACATATGTGGCCCTTATTAATACACTACTGGTTGTAGGGAGGGATGAAGAAATGCTACTCACTTCCCTTCTCCTCCTCCCATCTTTTCTTACATGATAGCAGCACAGACATGTGGGGTTCACCTCCTGTAAGGAGGCAGCATCGCTGTGTAGTGCTGCCGCCTACTGGCCACTGTAGTTATCTATTCTCTCTTCACTCTAGGAGCGAGTGGACTCCAGGTATTACAGCCGCTCACTCCTATTTGGGTCCCAGGGTTCAACCTTCCCTGTGACTTCTGCAGGTCCGGAAAGCACATAAGCCCGAACCTGTGGTGAAGGCTCCTACTCCCAGTTTACTGGTGTGTGACCCTTAAATACAGATAATTATTTGAGTAGACCAAGGAAAAAAATCAACTAAGGACCACTTTCACATAGAATGTGTCGGCAGATAAGAACCATTTGGCCCATCTAGTCTGCCCAATATACTGAATGCGATGACTAGCCCTTGGCCCTATCTTATATGAAGGATGGCCTTATGCCTATCCCATGCATGCTTAAACTCCTTCACTGTAGTTGCAGCTACCACTTCTGCAGGAAGGCTATTCCATGCATCCACTACTCTCTCAGTAAAGTAATACTTCCTGATATCACTTTTAAACCTTTGCCCCTCTAATTTAAAACTATGTCCTCTTGTGGTAGTTTTTCTTCTTTTAAATATTCTCTCCTCTTTTACCTTGTTGATTCCCTTTATGTATTTAAAAGTTTCTATCATATCCCCTCTGTCTCGTCTTTCTCCCAAGCTATACATGTTAAGGTCCTTCAATCTTTCCTGGTAAGTTTTATCCTGCAATCCATGTACTAGTTTAGTAGCTCTTCTCTGAACTCTCTCCAAAGTATCAATATCCTTCTGGAGATATGGTCTCCAGTACTGAGCACAATACTCCAAATGAGGTCTCACTAGTGCTCTGTAGAGCGGCATGAGCACCTCCCTCTTTCTACTGGTAATGCCTTTCCCTATACACCCAAGCATTCTGCTAGCATAGGATATTTGTTAGCCAAAACTAGCGAAACCTGCCCAGAGAAAAGGTATAATGGAAAGATTTGTGCCTCTTTGGACCCACTCCTGGTTTTGGCTTGCAATTAGTGATGCATAATAATGACCAAATACTGACTGTGTGTAAGTGGCTTGAACACGCAGTGTTCCAAAGATTAGCTTTTGTGTCCGACATAAAGGCCCAAAACACTCCCAGTCATTATAGGATTGAATTAACCAATTGCATACAATATTTGTGCTGCAATTCGTTTTTCTGTCCTGATTAAAACAGCTTTCCTCCAGCTACAAAGTGTAACTTTAGATAGAAATTCTAAGCACACGGAGAATAGGCAACCTTTACCTTTGCATTTCATAATGCACAACCTTTCTTCTAATTAGCAGAAGGTCATTACGTGTTACTGTGTGAAACATATACCTAATCTGATTTTAGTGTTTCCAAAATAGTTCATGTAGTGATGCCACATATAATGTGATGAAATTATTAACATAGGACAAATAATCTCACATGATAGGTGACCAAGAAGGCCAAATTTTGATTTTATCTGAAACTTGTAAGGTTGCCACCGGTGCCTATCATGCTTGTTTATTCACTTAGGGCTCGGCCACACAGTCAGGTTTCTGTATGCAGTTTTGGAAGCCAAAATCAGGAATGGATCAAGTAAACGTATTCAGCACCGATACAACTTCTCCTCTTCTTTGAATTCACCACTGGTTTTGACTCCCAAAACTGCAGGCAAAAACCTGACTGTGTGGCCTTACCCTTAGGCTACCTGCACATGTTGTGGAAGATGCACATTTTTTCCATGCATGGAAAAACCACAGTGTAGTACAGTGCCAGCAAAGTCTAGGAGATTACACAGATTTTTTCTGTGTGGAAATTCACCTCCATTTCCAAATCCACAGCATGTCAATTATGTTTGCAGTTTTAGCTGTGGATTTCACAATTTTCAATGGAAGGGTGAGATCTGTGGCAAAATCGCATCTAATCCACTATTATAACTTGCAGAGTTTGGTGCGTATATGCTTCAGAAACGCAAATAAAGGTGCACGGAAATTCGTGCGGATCTTATGTGCATTGACCTTTAACCTTGTGCAAGCGGCGTTGGGCTACTTCACACATTGCGGATTACACATTTTTTTCCGTATGGATTCTCATTCGGATAAACCACAACGTAATACAGTACCAGCAAAGTGTATGAAATTAGACACATTTTTGTTCCGTAGAGGCTTTGAAATTCAAGGGTGAGATCTGCAGCAAAACGACAACATAACTGCACCGAAAATATCAAGTAACACATGTGGTATTTGGTGCAAAAACACACACAAATCTGCATTTAAATTTGTGCAGAATTTCTGCCAGACAGCCTGCACCTGTGTGCAGATAGCCTAAGGCAGTGATGGCGAACCTATGGCGTACCAATATGCTTTAGACTTTTCCTGCCATTCATCAACACAGGACGCACTATGAACAGCGCAGGCAGCGCACTGAATGTAGGCTATTATAGCTAAATGATAAAGTACATGGAAGATATACTAGATTGGTATTCAGGTTAAATTACCGTGTTGGCACTTTGCAATAAATAAGTGGATATTTGGTTGCACTTTGGGCACTCGGTCTCTAAAAGGTTCACCATCACTGGCCTAAGGCCTCTTGCACACGACCGTATGTATTTTGCGGTCCGCAAAAGACGGATCTGCAAAAAATGCGGATGATATCCTACACGACGACATTTGTTGCGCGACAAAAAGTCGCACGACAGATAGGGCGCAACATTTTTCGCGCAACATGTTGCAGTGCGACACCATAGACTGCCATTATAAAAATTGTCGCGCGACATTAGTGCAACAAAATGTTGCGCGACAAATGTCGTCGTGTAGACCTAGCCTAATAGAATAGTACTGTCACTGTCCATAATGCAGACAATAATAGGACATGTTCTATTTTTTTACGGAAATACGGAAACGGAATGCACATGGAGTCCCTTCTGTTTTTTTTGAGGACCCATTGAAATGAATCGTTTCGTATATGGTCTGCAAAAAAAGCGGAACGGAATGAAAATACGTTTGTGTGCAAGAGGCCTAAGGGTTTGTTAGTTTTTGAAGCCAAAATCAGGACTGGATTAAAATAAACATGTAAGATAGTGTCTGTTCTTTATACGTTCCTTTTATGATCCATATCTGATTTTGGTTTTAAAAATTGCATTAAAAAAAATAAATGTGTGTCAGCACCCTAACCCTCAATGATTAGACAGCGCTGCCAATGACATAAATACATATACCCAAAAGGGATCTGCAGTGAGTGGTGTGAAAAATGAAAAGTAATTATTTGGTAATTTAATACCTACTGCTTCAATGAGGACCTGTCACCTGACATGTATGTTTTAGTAACTGCTTGCATTCCCCATGTAATCACAATTCTGAAGCATCTGTTTCTAAGATACTATGGGGGAGATTTATCAAACTGGTATAAAGTAGAACTGGTTTAGTTGCCCCTAGCAATCAATCAAATTCACCATTTTATTTTGCAAAGGAGCTATGAAAACTGAAAGGTGGAATCTGATTGGTTGCTATGGGCAAGTAAACCAGTTCTACTTTGAGACATTTTATTACATCTCCCCCTATGTTTTGCAATTCCTCTGTTATTCCTGCTAGAACTTTATGAATTAACATGCAGTCTGCAATAAAGGTCCATCTAGGTGTTTCTAGTTAGGCCTCTTGCACACGAACGTTGTGCATCCATTCTGTGCATTGGGAATCGCAATTTGCGGTCCCCAATGCACAGGCAATGTCCATGCGGCAGCAGGGACGGATCGAGACCCATTCAACTTGAATGGGTCCCTGATCCATCCGCACTGTAAATTTTAAAAAAATGTTTAGTGGTGCGGAGGCATGGACAGAAACATCACAGAAGCTCTCCGTAGTTGAGGAGTTGGTGTGAAATTGCGGCCTGACACTATTGCTCCTTTACCCTTGCAGTTAATGTTACATTACAGTATGTCCGACAAACAGGTGAGAAGGAGAGATCCGCTGCTTCCTTCGGTAGGCGGGCAAGTAGCGACGATGAGAGCGGTCAGGCACGTGGCCCTGAGACTGGTGAGGGTGACATTAGTGACATGCAGACAGTAGTGGATGATGATGATGTAGCTGAACACACGTGGGAGCTGGGTGAAGAGGGGGCTTCATTATCATCAGGAGAACAGGGTGGCAGCTTGCGCATGAGGCAGCAGCTGATCCAGCAGAGTGGTAGCATTGCCATGAGTCAGAAGAGTGGCAGCAGTGTGAGATCTGTAGCCAAATGTGCAGGGGTAGACCACCTGCTACGCAGGCGCATATCTTTCCAGAAAGAAGTAGGGGTGCACAGGTTCACTTAGGCAGTTGTAGCAGACAGTCAGTGCATGGTAATGGGAAAATCCATAGTCGACAGTGTGGGAATTTTTCATCAGGCCAATGGAGGATGTCAGCATGGCCCGCTCTGTGACTGGGCCACTGTGTTGACTCCTCATGCGATTCGTCATGCGATTCCCACCCTCACCACTCTGTGACTGGGCCACTGTGTTGACTCCTCATGCGATTCGTCATGCGATTCCCACCCCCCATACTCTGTGACTGGGCCACTGTGTTGACGACTCATATGATTCCCACCTTCACCACTCTGTGACTGGGCCACTGTTATGACTCCTCATGCGATTCTCACCCTCTCCACTCTGTGACTGACCACTGTGTTGACTTCTCATGCTGTTGCAACCCTCACCTCTCTGTGACTGGGCCAATATCTTGACTCCTCATGCGATTCCTCATGCAATTCTCACCCTCGCCACTCTGTGACTGGGCCACTATGTTGACTCCTCATACGATTCCTCTTGCGATTCCCACCCTAACCACTCTGTGACTGGGCCATTGTGTTGACTCCTCATGTGATTCCCACCCTCACCACTCTGTGACTGACCACTATATTGACTCCCCATGCTGTTGCCACCCTCACCTCTCTGTGACTGGGCCACTGTGTTGACTCCTCATGCGATTCCTCATGCAATTCTCACCCTCACCACTCTGAGACTGACCACTGTGATTCCTCATGCTGTTGCGAATATAATAAAAAAAAAAAAGCATTTGCGGATCCACAATACACGGGTCCCATTCCGCGGCCATTCCGCATCACGGATGCGGACCCATTCATTTCAATGGGTCTGCAAATCCAGAGATGTGGAACGGTGCGGAACGGAACTATGGAACGGAACACTACAGAAGCACTACAGAGTACTTTCTGAGGTTCCGTTCCGTGCTTCCGACCCGCAAAAAGATAGAGCTTGCTATATCTTTTTGGGGAACGGAGGGATCGCGGACCCATTCACGTGAATAGGGCCGCGATACCTATGTGGCTGCCACGCGGCAGGTGCCCGTGCTTAGCGGACCACAATTTGCAGTCCACAGCATGGGCACGGGCTTCACACAGTCATGTGAACAAGCCTTAAGGCTACATTCACACGACCGTAGTGTTTTGTGGATCTGTAAATTGCATACTGGCCCGTGTATGTTCTTCAATTTGCGAACTGCACATGGCCACTGCTACCATAGAAATTGCCTATTCTTGTCCACAATTGGGGATAAGAATAGTACATGCTGTATTTTCTTGCGGGGCCGTGGAACAGAACTACGGATGTGCTGCAAGGTGTGCTGTCCGCATCTTTTGCAGCCCCAATGAAATGAATAGGTCCGCACCCGTTCCGCAAAATTGTCATACAGTTGTGTGAATGTAGTTTAATGGTTGTCCCACCATAACAACAGAATAGGTGATAAGTATTGGATTGATGGGGGTCTGAACACTGGGGCCTTTGTCAATCATGAGAGTAAGATTCCCTAACTGTATGATATGGTATGTGCCTCAGTTCTGTATGTGCACATAGAAAAAATTAGATTGGCTAGCTGTTCAGAAAATGTTACATTAAAAATAAATAGCTGATTAATGTGGATGATTAGTTGTGTCTCTTAAATGATTCAGAAATAATGTGGTCTCAGGCTGCATTACAAATAACTTAATTATTCTTAGTTTTTGAGAGGACAAATTACCCACTTAGTTTGCCTGACATAACCAAACTGGAAACACTAGGGCAGTGATGGCTAACCTTGGCACTCCAGCTGTGGTGAAACTACGACTCCCAGCATGCTCCATGTATTTCTATAGAGTTCTGAGAGCAACCAAGCAAGGGGGGCATCTTGGGAGTTGTAGTTTTACCACAGCTGGAGTGCCAAGGTTAGCCATCACTGCACTAGGGTATTAATATAAAGTGACAAACACTGTCAGTGATGAGAAAGTATTGTCCTTTAAGATCAGCATCCCAACTCCTGCTTTTGTCATCTATAGAAGGAAGAGGGGGGGGGGGGTGGTATGCCCACTATGTTGCCAAGACCTGGGCTTTGCCGTGCATCCTGACTGCTGAGCTCAGATTTGCCAGCAATATTTGTACCACAGGAATGACCGTATTGGCAAAGCAACATATCTATGAAAAAATAAATATTTTTTCTTCTATAAACATACAGAAAAATAAGAGGTACAGTGCAAACGTACTGTCCAACAGCGGGAAACCAAATACAGATGTACAGGTAGAAAAGCAGATTTCTACAGGTACTAAGAGTACTAAGAGTGCCACAAATGATCTTTGAAAAAAGCTCAACTTAGACCAGCAGTGGGCAATTGTAATTCGTAGAAAAACTGAAGGAGCTCAAAGAGAGCATATCAGGAAAAAGTGCCATACTTTACCCTAAATCTACTAACCTGCCAATCCAGGTTATTGTGGGGGTCAGTGATTCTCTAAATTGGGTTACCTCTGCTCTGAATAATATACTGGATAGAAAAAGCTCCAAGAATTTCTTTAAAAGTTTGAGTTCTGAGAATTCCTGGCAGTTGTGACCAGTGTGTGAACTACAGAGGTAAAAGTTTTTGCATTGGTCTTCAAAGAAGTTTTGAGCATGGCAGAAGACTCTCCGAAGGGCTAAGTTAAAGGTATTTAGATGAGCATGACATGTTCCTTCTTTTGTTCTGCAGATACTGTGCCACAAATTCTAGGTCATAGACCATACTAGACTGTAGAAAAAGAAAGTTCACCAATAAAGGGAAATAAAGCTTGTCTGCGCATTTCTGGACATGCTGAGAGGTGGAGAAATGAGGGCAGTGTTGGTGCCACCATCTGTAATGTGAGGGCCTTTTACAAGGCACAATACAGAAAAATTACAAGGCACTCTGAAACTCAATCTTAGTTGTGATAGCAGTAACCAGGGGAGCTGGTGGAATTAGGCATTGGATTGAAGCTTGCTCAAGTTGCACAAGACAGAAGACTGTGCCGTGTGGAGCAATAGTTGGAGAACATTAGAGTCTTGTATAAGGATTTATTTTGTAAGAGAAGAGGCATCTCAGAGATGGGATAGTGGTACTGGGCCTAAAGAGGAGTCAACGCCCTGGCTCATGTTTCAACCCTTAGGAACAGTGAAGATAGATGACAGGAGCAAATAGGTCAAGCTGCAAGGAGAATGCAGACCCTGAACCAAAACACTTGAGGCCTACAGATGCAGTGTCCTGAAACACACTTGCAACACCCCAGAGTTGTGTTACTACACACCTGTACCCCGCTACTATCTGTTAAGAGTCTTTATATTGTCATCTGATGCAATTTATATTATGTCTTCACAAATGTGCATCTAAAACCATGTTAAACACAATTGTTCCTGTAATTTTCCAGGTTCACCAGCAGGTGGCAGCAAGGCATATGTCCCAGATTAGTGTATCTAGGCTGGAATGGATTATTCCTCCCCCTCTGTGAGCGAAGTGGGCTGTTCCCACATCCTGCAGCATAGGTGGAGAAGGAAGTTAGAGTCAGTTTAGCCCACCCCCTTCTAGGGGTAGGGTGTGTGTGTGAGGAGTTCCCCTGCATAGTGAAGACAGCAAGGATCTTGTCTCGGCTGAGACTTGATCATATTCCCAGTCTGAGCACCTTCAACCTCAGCTGGATGAAGAAGCAGAAAACTAACTACAAACTCCAGAGTTCCAGGAATAAAGAATCCCCTGAGAAATTATCTGTGAGTTAAGTCCAGAGACCTAGGAGAAGCCATTCCTCCTCAGCTAGGCTGCCCCCACAAAGCAGAAGTTATAGAAAAGTGCAGAAGATTTTAATTCCTGTCACAATTACAGAGCTACCAAGCAGACAACTTATCCTGCAAGCACCAAATTTAAAGCAGAAGTATTTATTCCTGCCAGTCATTGCCAAAACCTGCTGGGACCAAGAGACCAAAGCTGTATACTGCTTGGATACAAGTTGTGTCAAGTACAGAAATGTTTGAACTTCATCTAAAGGTCTGGACATCATTTCTGCTGCAAAATTCCTCTATTACTCCTACTATCACTACACTCAAATTTATTGCAAGTGAGCCAGAAGCCAGGAGTCCAGCCGTACCCAGGTAGGAGACACAATTGACACAATTATCACCACCCTATAGAGACATTATAGGCCATTACACCACTCTGGCATTCCTAATCTAGGATGTGCGTTATAACACCTTGGAAGGGCCCTGGGATAGTACCCTGCGCACGCTGCAATTGGCGTCTCAAACAAATACAGACTATTATCCACACGTATCCTGGCCATTGCACACGGCTTAATACTGTGCTTGTGTTTCATGTAAATTGTGCTTGTATAGGAGTTCCAATAAAGTTGCATAGGGAGGTTCTAACAAGCCTCCCAGGGCTGACTCCGCCCTGCACACAGTACAGAGGAGGAGAAGAAGGTCAGTGTGTGTGTGACAAAACTGCACCTCAGCAGCCATTTTTGAGAGTTCTAAAAAATCCATAGTTAGCTCCATGCACCAGCCCATAGAAGGGAAAGATTACAGAAGAACTAGATAACTCTGAGAGGGAATGAGAATATTGTCAAAGGAAGGTAATTGTTGTTTATCGGGGTCTAGTCTCCTTTGCATTAGGTGGAGAGATTCTAGGCTACAAGCTGCTCACCATAATCAAGGAAAGAAAGGCCATCTGTCAGAACATAGTAATTCTACAGTACAGCAGACATAGTACATCCCTCTAGCCTAGGGAAATAAGGGAGAAAGATTGATTGTCATAGAAAATTGCCCCTTATGCAACTTCTGGGAACTAATCTGAATCACTGTAAAAGCTGCCTTGCTGTAAATGACTTTTTCATACATTGATGCCTTTTGTATCAGCTTCATTAAAGTACTGGGAGTTTATTAAGAAACTTGGTCTCCTTATTCCAGTTCATCTCATAATTGCACCCAACGGTGCTGGCGTCATGAACAACACAGGGGCCCAGCCACCAAAGCACCCTAAGCATACTCATTACCATCAAGGGCATCTCAACTTCCATCTGGCTGGTGTTCACTGCAATAGAGACTTCCCCGGATTTAGTGCTGTCTTCCTCATCACTGCACGCCGACCCAGGGAGCTGCAAAACCGTGAGTACGACTACTATTCCCATCAGCCCACCGTGCACTTACATACTGCCCCTGCGGTGAGGTCCGCTGCACAGGTCCCCATTGGGACTGATATAAATATGGGCTGTATGTAGTTAAAGGACTGTACCCTTTGAGAGATTGTCTATACACTGGAGGAACTGCAAGTTACATACTCTCATACTGAGTGAACTACAACTGTGTACCTGTAAATATGTAATGGAGGCAATGCATGAGAAGTACTGTGCCCTACTGGGGAGAAAATACTGGCTATATATGTATGTACAGTAAAGTTTTTGTTTGCTGAACATTTTTTTGTGCCTCCACCTGCCTTGTTTCTAATCCATCCAAAGTGCCTGCGGGTGAGGTGGGCCTGGCCTTCTTCTCAGCTTCCATACCAACAGTCTTTCAATATTAAAATGTATTGTCACATCTGGACAACCCTGTTATGTTTTTTGTTGTACTACCATGGGCATTTACATGGTAGATTCAAGATCAATTGGTAGCTGTCTATATATCAGGGACTAAGCTTCTCCCATAACTGCCTTTCTCACGGCAGATACAAAGTGAGAGGTGGATAAAGGGTCATTATTCCAACTGTTTATCCCCCATTCACTTTCCATATTATCACCAGAACATCCACTGTTTTCACAGGGCGATGTGCTTCCATCAACCCATGTCAGGTGCTGCATGAAAGATGCGATCATTCAAGAAATGAGCATTTTGCTCACTTGTGGAATTATTGTGGCACTTTTATAGTGGCCAGTTATCTGGAATGAGCAATCATATGAACATTCATTCCTGATAATTGAGCCAGTCCTCAACCAGTGAAAAATGGCCCTAACTGAGACTTCTGAGTTATTAAAGGGATTCTGTCAGCCCGATTTTTGATACTGAGATTTTGGTATTATGATAGTAGTCTCCATTATCTTATTAAAAATTTACTAGTTTTACCCCCACCTTTTATTTAATTTTTGATTAAGTTTTTATGTATATGGTAATTACCTTCTTAATGTGCCCAAGAGGCTGTCCCTCTGGCTGTTTGAGCCCAGCCGCGCCCCTGATCTCTGAGCCCAGCGCCGGCCCACTGTTACTTTATTCACTCCTCTCCGGCCTATTTTTTTTTCCTCAGTGCGCCGTAGTCCCGCACATGCGCCAATCACACTCGATGAGGCTGCTGCCAGGACACTGCGCAGTCCCGGACGTGTGTGACATCGGCGCATGCGCAGGATTACGGCGCACTGAGGGAAAAAAAAGTCCGGAAAGGAGTGAATGAATTAACAGCGGAGTGGCGCTGAACTCAGAGATCAGGGGCGTGGCTGGTCACAAATATTTATATTTAATGAGATAATGGTGACTAATATGATGATACCAAAATCTCAGTATCGAAAAATCAGGCTGACAGAATCCCTTTAAATAGACTGCTCTATGTATTTACAACTGATTAAAGGAACATTTTAGACAAATCTCATCCCTATTGCAGGGCCTGCAGGGTCATGAATTCTGTTTAGTTTTTTTTTCTTGAATTTTTGAGTTGTGCTCTGTCCCCTCAGGCCATGTGCTAAGTAAACACAGTATCGTATTTTCCCAGAGTGCTCCTTTAATGGTATGTTCTCCCCGAAGTTGTACAGAGGTTATAGTTTTTGTGTATACTTGATGGACCTGTTCTGTTGTTCATGGCAGAACCACCTTCAGTGACTGTGTCACTTTCCATTCACAACTTTCTCTGAGCCCTCCAGCTTTAAGAGACGAATTATATAGGGTGAACTAAAAAATGAACATATTCATTCAATATTATACCATGACAGAATTCACTTTGCTTCTATCAACCTTTCTCTACTTAGCCAGTGTCTGTTAGCCTAAGGCCTCTTGCACACGACCGTATGTATTTTCCAGTCCGCAAAAAACAGATCCACCAAAAATACAACTGTGTGCATTCTTTTTGTGGAATGGAACAGCTGGCCCCTAATAGAACAGTACTATCCTTATCTGTAATGCGGACAATAAGGCCTCATGCACACGACCGTTTTTTTTAAGGTCCGCAAAAACGGGGTCCGTAGGTCCGTGATCCGTGACCGTTTTTTCGTCCGTGGGTCTTCCTTGATTTTTGGAGGATCCACGGACATGAAAAATGAAAAAAAAATCTGTCAAGTTTGCCATTGAAATGATAGGAAAAAACTGACACGGATCAAGGACGCGGATGACAATCTTGTGTGCATCCGTGTTTTTTCACGGACCCTTTGACTTGAATGGGTCCGTGAACCGTTGGCCGTGAAAAAAATAGGACAGGTCCTATTTTTTTCACGGCCAGGAAACACGGATCACGGATGCGGCTGCCAAACGGTGCATTTTCCGATTTTTCCACGGACCCATTGAAAGTCAATGGGTCCGCAAAAAAAAACGGAAAACAGCAACGGCCACGGATGCACAGAACGGTCGTGTGCATGAGGCCTAATAGGACATGTTCTATTTTCTTGCAGAATGGAATCAAGGGTGTTCAGAAGATGTGAAGATGATGGAAATGTGGGAAACTAATGTCTGTTTGTTAATCTTTGCAGAGATGGGAGATGGCTGAAAAATCATCATGGCGGTCTGGTCTGAATGGAGAAGATGAGGAAAGAGAACGTCTACAACAAAAGGTGACATCACTGGATGTAAGAGGTATGTGGCGCTATGTAGGAGAGGAGATGCTCCAGCTCCTCCCCCTGCCATTTGCAGAAGGAGGATTCAGAGCTGGGTGAGGCCACGGGCGGGTGGCAGATGGTAGGGGGAACCACAGGCCTTGAGCAGGAACTGGGGAGGGAGGAGCTGTAGCCTGCTGTTTATTGTATAATGTGAAGCAGGCAGTGCAGCCAGGACAGATCTCCCCCTCTCTCCCTATGATGTGTAGAGACAGGCCGCAACTATAGAATGTCAGCTGTACAGTGTTTGTTGGGAGTGGCCTATTATATGTAGGAGGGGCTTTTAATAAAAGCCGCATTGTTATTTTCCTACACATGCCACTTTTTTTGCCTTTCGGACCCCCCCTAGACACAATTCCTGGGTGCTCCCCTGGTCTCAAGTAGATCATTGGATGGCTTCTTTAATGGTATGTTAAATTTTTCCTCAGGTTAGGATGTAAGATAACATTTGTACCTCTACACAGTGGATAGACCTGTGCCTTTTATGGTGCCTTTTACTGGTGCAATGCAGCTCCTGCAAAGGGCAAGGGGTGTCTAAGGATACTGCTGTCACGGTCTTATTGGTGTTTGACCGTGAGGTGGTTGCCGCGCAGACTCGTTGCTTCTGGCAACGTGTAGGTTGCGGTTTGCACGTGCACTTCCCCTTTAAGTTGTGTCTCCCTGCTGTGTGTGGGCTTAATATCCTGACTTGGTTAAATCAGGGTTTGTCTCTTCTAGCCATTTAGCCTTTGCTTGTAGCTTGGAGGTTAGTTGTGCTTTAGCCTTGCTTTGGGTTGAAAGCTATCCTCTATGTACCCAACCTCACTTGTTGTATGTTTGGTGTGGGTTTATGTTCAGAGTTTGTTGTACGTCTTGTTTGTTGTTACATGTCTGGGATGTTGTTGGTGTTTGTCCCTGCATGAGTTGTCCTTCTGGAAGGGGGTTAGTTTCCCGGAGGGTGAACCATTTTCCTAGGATGTGCAGTTGCTGGAGTCCTGGTTCCTGTGTGTCAGTACGGACTGCATCCGGAAGGTGCTTGGATTGCAGCGCGTCTGTTTGTGTTCCAGGTTACTTCAGCTGTGTTCTTCTATAGTGTCTTCCAGCAGCTACAGCAGGTAAATGACCAGTTTACTGTTGTGGTTGGCTCAGTGGTCTCTGGCCACTGGTTACTTACCTGTCATTTCCTTGGTGGTGTTGACCTTTGTTGCTAGGCCTGTGGGAGACTCTGGTTCATCCGTGTCGTGGATAAACCAGTTGGTCTCTTGTCCCTTTTTCCTTACCTCAGGGTAATTCAGGGATTTAAGGGTTCTGAGGTACCGGCTTATGGGCCCTCCTACCATCAGGGTCGGCTCATACAGATAGGAGACTAGGGCCATATTTAGGGATGCTTTAGGAGGTGACCTGCTCCCTGATCCCAGCATCCAGGCTTAGTTGCTACCTTCTATCTATGACATTGTAAGTTTTTTCCCCACTCCCCACCGTGACAGCTGCTGGCAGTTCTGTGGAGAAAAATAAAAGGCCTTGAATTACTGCGTCCAGGTTCTATGCTATTCAGGAAGCTGCAAGAAACAGAGGGGCCAAACGCTCCTCTGTCTCAAACAGCCCCTTACAGTCAGAGGGAGAGAAAAGTTGTCCCTCCGACCATAGGGGACTGCTAAAAACAGAGGCGCCAAACTGTCCTCTGTCTCAGACAGCCCCTTGCACTCAGAGGGAGAGGAAAGCAAAAGTGTTATATATTTATTTTAAAAAAACAAACAAAAAAAATACCTTCTTAGCGCCGGCGTCCGTCACAGGAACCCCAAGGCCGCACTATACATATATGGCGGCCTTGAGTTTTCTCTGGATCCACTCGGGGCCTGAACCTCCTTGTTGTAATCTCTCTTGAAGCGGTCCCGGATTGACCGCCACCGAATGATAACCTTGTCAACTGTGAACAAAAAAAAAAATGTTTTATTAAAATAATATTTGCATTCTGTTAGGTTAACTTTATACATGTGTTAAAATACATATTGCTGTACTTACCAGATTGTTTCTAAGCCGCTGCAGTGAGATCACCCCAGCCAGTGAATAAGGACTCACTGATCTCCCTCCAGAGCCGCCGGGTGTGATCATGGTCGGCATGGTGGCAGTCGGTGTGGTCCATAAAGCGGGACGCACCTCCACTAATTGGATAAGGAGTTCGTTGTGGATGTGAGGGACAACAAACTAATTATCTTCCCTGGGGGAGACTCTGGAACCCTGGCAGAAAAAGAAAAATTATAGAAAGTACAAAAACCAAATGCAAATTAAAACCACGTATTCGATACCTACATGTCCCCGACTGCCACGGGCTCTCCCACGAACTCTGGAGGAGACTGGGGTATCCTGCCTGGTGGCTCTAGGTAATGGTTCCTAAAACCATAAAAAAAAAAGTTAAAACATAATTATGTTTTTTTAAACAGAATATATAAAAATAAATACTTACTTCCTGCCGACCCTGGTCTCTGCTTTGTACACCTCCCCTTGGTGACGCCGAGGCCCGAGGTGAGCCGGCCCCAGCAGGTGAGGGTGCTGCAGCTGGTGAGCTGGTTGATGATGAAGCCTTCTTGTATTTGATTCTGAGCTTTCAGACATCTGTATGAGACATAATCCAAAAGCGAATCTAGATTAAACAAGCTATATGAACATGTTTACACCAACATTGACAGAGATATCACAGTTTTCTTAATGAAGATGCTAAAAAAAAATATATTCCCATGATCTTGTTTTTGATGCCCCCCTCAGTGCCATCTGCCCCCCCCCTCCTGGTGCCATTCACCACCCCCCCCACCATAATCTGCCCACATGCCAACGCCCCCCCCAGCACCATCAATTCAACCCCCCAGTGCCATAATCTGTCCACATGCTTTGAGCCCCCAACAGTGCGTCTTCCACCCGCCTGCCATCAGCCACACATATCAGCCATCTGCCCCCATTCAGTGCCATCTCCCCCCCAGTGCAATAATTCTTCCCCTATTCCATGACCCCCCCCAACAGTGCCTCTTCCCCCCCCCGCCATCAGCTATACCTCTCTGCCATCTGCCCCCAGTGCCACCCCCCTAGTGCCATAATCCGCCTCCATGCCAGCCAGTAAAGAAAATAAAGTAAGAAAGAACTTTCTATACACACCTGTATGTTGTGAAGTTCATCCAAGATGGCTGATATGGCTGCTGGGGGAGAGGACATTTATAGAGCATGCTCAGTTGATCAAAATGAATTGAAACGGATCCGCCTCAGACGGAGTCATTACAGACGGATCCGTCCCCATTGACTTCAATTGTGTGTCAGGACAAATTTGTTTGGCTCTGCATCGTCAGGCGGACACCAAAACGCTGCAAGCAGTGTTTTGGTGTCCGCCTCCAGAGCGAATTGGAGACGGAACGGAGGGAAACTGATGTATTCTGAACGGATCCTTATCCATTCAGAATGCATTGGGGCTAAACTGATCTGTTTTGGACCGCTTGTCAGAGCCCTGAACGGATCTCACAAACGGAAAGCCAAACGCCAGTGTGAAAGTAGCCTCACTCAGGTATACATGCCTAGCTCTAATAAACTAGCAAATAAAATAAAAATTTATGACCATTACACTTTAACTCTACGTTTAGAACTTTCTGTTTAGGGTGAGATAAGGCTTATTATCCAGTTTAAATCACTGTGAATGTTCCCAGTCTCTTTGTGGTCAGATACGTTTGATCAAGTTGTTTCGACAGACAAGAACAGGCCACATCCAGATATCAGCCACTACTTTTATGTGAGTGTTGAAATAGTGAAGCAATTATTTAATGTCAGTTAATATTCTGCCGTCAAACAATAGTTTGTTATAACCTGTTACACAGATTGCATTCCAGTTTTGCAATAAATAGATTTTTTGTTTGATGCAAACTTCAAATGATTATTTAACTCCAAGTAGAGGAAAGACCATCAATTTCCTCTTCCAATGAGAGAAGGACACAAATTCGATGTCACAAAGACAGCAGCAGTTTGGGATACAGCCAGGGGCGTACATAGAAATCACTGGCAAGAATCTGAATTGGGCCCCCTTGTGAGTGAGAGTTTCCAGCAAAAGCCTCCGTTGCAGATTCTAGCAAAAACAAGGGGCAAAACAATCTTGAATGACCCCATTATTGTGAATGGGATCCGGCAGGTGCCAGCAGTGTTTGGCATATGCTGAATCTGGCGATTCTGGTATTCTGCTGGTATGCTGGAACAGAATAGCAAAATCTGATGGCAAGTGATTACCAAGCCTTACCCGATGAATTGTGCCCGGTGCTGCTACTTTTTACATAGTGTCATCCTTCTCCATTGCCGTTGCCTGATCCTACTGCACCTCCTCCCCAATGCTGACTTACCGTTCGTGCTGCGGGCCTGGGGCAGATCTTCACAGCACGAGTCTGGACTGGTGACGGTGTGGGGTCAGTTCAGGTCTGGACTGGTCAGTCAGGTCACAGTGTGACGCGTGCTGGCAGAGGAAGAGGACAGGGGCATTTTCCAAAGTGCAGACACAGAAGTCTAAAGCATTTTATCCAGTCACAACTGATGTTTTTCTGACTGCTGCAGAACCTTCTAATACACACCTCAGCTGATGCAGAACTTCCTAATACACACCTCAGCTGCTGCAGAACCTCTTAATACACACCTCAGCTGATGCAAAACTTCCTAATACACACCTCAGCTGATGCAGAACTTCCTAATGCACACCTCAGCTGCTGCAGAACCTGCTAATACACACCTCAGCTGCTGCAGAACTTCCTAATACACACCTCAGCTGTTGCAGAACCTGCTAATACACACCTCAGCTGCTGCAGAAACTCCTAATACACACCTCAGCTGCTGCAGAACCTCCTAATACACACCTCAGCTGCTGCAGAACTTCTTAATACACACCTCAGCTGCTGCAGAACTTCCTAATACACACTTCAGCTGCTGGAGAACCTCCTAATACACACCTCAGCTGCTGCAGAACCTGCTAATACACACCTCAGCTGCTGTAGAACTTCCTAATACACACCTCAGGTGCTGTAGAACTTCCTAATATACACCTCAACTGCTGAAGAACTTCCTAATACACACCTCAGCTGCTGCAGAACTTCATAATACACACCTCAGCTGCTGCAGAACCTGCTAATACACACCTCAGCTGCTGCAGAACCTCCTAATACACACCTCAGCTGATGCAGAACTTCCTAATACACACCTCAGCTGCCGCAGAACTTCCTAATACACACCTCAGCTGCTGCAGAACCTGCTAATACACACCTCAGCTGATGCAGAACTTCCTAATACACACCTCAGCTGCTGCAGAACTTCCTAATACACACCTCAGCTGCTGCAGAACCTCCTAATACACACCTCAGCTGCTGTAGAACCTCATAATACACACCTCAGCTGCTGCAGAACCTGCTAATACACACTTCAGCTGCTGCAGAACCTCCTAATACACACCTCAGCTGATGCAGAACTTCCTAATACACACCTCAGCTGCTGCAGAACTTCCTAATGCACACCTCAGTTGCGTCAGAACCTGCTAATACACACCTCAGGTGCTGTAGAACTTCCTAATATACACCTCAACTGCTGAAGAACTTCCTAATACATACCTCAGCTGCTGCACAACTTCATAATACACACCTCAGCTGCTGCAGAACCTGCTAATACACACCTCAGCTGCTGCAGAACTTCCTAATACACACCTCAGCTGCTGCAGAACCTCCTAATACACACCTCAGCTGATGCAGAACTTTCTAATACACACGTCAGCTGCTGCAGAACTTCCTAATACACACCTCAGCTGCTGCAGAACCTGCTAATACACACCTCAGCTGATGCAGAACTTCCTAATACACACCTCAGCTGCTGCAGAACTTCCTAATACACACCTCAGCTGCTGCAGAACCTGCTAATACACACCTCAGCTGATGCCGAACTCCCTAATACACACCTCAGCTGCTGCAGAACTTCCTAATACACACCTCAGCTGCTGCAGAACCTCCTAATACACACCTCAGCTGATGCAGAACTTTCTAATACACACCTCAGCTGCTGCAGAACTTCCTAATACACACCTCAGCTGCTGCAGAACCTGCTAATACACACCTCAGCTGATGCAGAACTCCCTAATACACACCTCAGCTGCTGCAGAACTTCCTAATACACACCTCAGCTGCTGCAGAACCTTATAATACACACCACATTATAATCTGATGCTAGAGAACATAAAAGGCTTTGACCTCATCTGTGTTGGGGGGCCTCATTCGCAGATCAGGTCATAAATTCTGGACACAATTTTATATCCTGGCAGATGGGAACCCATCAGATCTCATTATGGTCAGTGGGATCCGTTGGGTGTTGTCGTCCATGAAGTGCCAGATCCGGAACTGCAGTGATTTTCGTTGATTTGCTCCTATGACTGGGCAGAACAGCGAACGTCACCAGCACAGATGTGAACAAAGCCTAATACACACCTCAGCTGCTGCAGAACCTTCTAATACACACCTCAGCTGATGCAGAACTTCCTAATACACACCTCAGCTGCTGCAGAACCTCTTAATACACACCTCAGCTGATGCAAAACTTCCTAATACACACCTCAGCTAATGCAGAACTTCCTAATGCACACCTCAGCTGCTGCAGAACCTGCTAATACACACCTCAGCTGCTGCAGAACTTCCTAATACACACCTCAGCTGCTGCAGAACCTGCTAATACACACCTCAGCTGCTTCAGAACCTCCTAATACACACCTTAACTGCTGAAGAACTTCCTAATACACACCTCAGCTGCTGCACAACTTCATAATACACACCTCAGCTGCTGCAGAACCTGCTAATACACACCTCAGCTGCTGCAGAACTTCCTAATACACACCTCAGCTGCTGCAGAACCTGCTAATACACACCTCAGCTGATGCAGAACTTCCTAATACACACCTCAGCTGCTGCAGAACTTCCTAATACACACCTCAGCTGCTGCAGAACCTTATAATACACACCACATTATAATCTGATGCTAGAGAACATAAAAGGCTTTGACCTCATCTGTGTTGGGGGGCCTCATTCGCAGATCAGGTCATAAATTCTGGACACAATTTTATATCCTGGCAGATGGGAACTCATCAGATCTCATCATGGTCAGCGGGATCCGTTGGGTGTTGTCGTCCATGAAGTGCCAGATCCGGAACTGCAGTGATTTTCGTTGATTTGCTCCTATGACTGGGCAGAACAGCGAACGTCACCAGCACAGATGTGAACAAAGCCTAATACACACCTCAGCTACTGCAGAACATCACAATAGTGACAAAGGAATTATAAGTCTCATCATCACCAGATTGTTATTATTGGAAATTAGAAAGCAACACAGGGAGAGGTAAAATTGAGAGAACTACAACTCCCAGCATGTCCAGGCTGTTATTATTGGATACAAGTAAATATTACACAGCGAGAGTATAAGGCCGCGTTCACATCAATGTTTAGTTTTCCGTTCTTCTGATCCATCAGATGAACAGAAAAAAATAATAATATATGGATCGTGTATTTCAAGCATCAGTTCTGCATATTTGGCATCCGTTTATGCCATTTCTGTCAGAGATCCGTTATTTTACACAGAAAAAAGTCCTGCACGCAAAACGGAAAACTAGACGGTGAGAGAGAGAACTACAGCTCCCAGCATGTCCAGATTATTATAGGACATCATCTAGTTGTACTAGTTGAGAGCTTTAAAAAGAAGTAACTATAACCCCCAGTATGGCCAGACTTATTATGGGGCATCAGAATACATTACAGAGAGGGGGTATGAGAGGAGAGAACTACAACTCCCAGCATTGCCAAACTGTACTAGGGCATAAATTGAAATTACATGGAGAGGGATACAATAGGACAGAAGAACTACATCTCCCAGTATTACCAGACTGTACTAGGGCATACGTTTAAATTACATGGAGAGGGATATAATAGGACAGAACTACAACTTCCAGCTTTTCTAGGATGTTATGGGTTATCCCAGAACACCACTACCCTCTCCTCCAGGCACCACACAGAAGCTTCGCCCCCTCACAGGGATATGCCACAGGTCTTTCACCAGTCCTCTGCACTGGTCACATGATGATGACATCACCAAAGCTCCTTTAGACTTCTGCTGCTCTGCTATTCCTTGGCTTCCTGCATTGGTCACATGGTTGATGACAAAGGTCCTTCTCCACCTCTTACATTCTCAGGTAGCCATACAAGTGTAATTAGTGGGCGGGGCCTATCCTACACTGCGGGCTCCCTTCCTCCCCAGAGGCCCCATAGCAGCTGCGTGGTCTGCCTCTATTGGAGGTACGCCACTGGATACAGCCAATTACCTTTAGCATGAGGGCACACTGAGTTAGATGGTGGTTGGTAGTTAATGTACATACAGTACCTCATAAAGTACACCCCTCACATTTTTGTAAATATTATATCTTTTCATGGGACAATACTGAAGATATGACAATTTGATACCATGTAAAGTAGTCAGTGTACGGCGTGTATAACAATGTAAATTTGGTGTGCCCTCAAAACAACCCAACACACAGCCATTAATGTCTAAACCACTGGCAACAAAAATGAGTACACCCCTAAGTAAAAATGGCCAGATTGTGCCCAAAGTGTCAATATTTTGTGTGGCCGTCATTATTTTCACTGCCTTAGCTCTCTTGGGCATGGAGTTCACTAGAGCTTCATAGGTTGCAAATGGAATCCTCTTGCACTGATCTGGTGGATGTTAGAGACCTTGTGCTCCTCCACCTTCCATTTGAGGATGCCCCACACATGCTTAATAGGGTTTAGGTCTAGAGACATGCTTGGCCAGTCCAGAACCTTTACTCTCAGTATTTGTTTTAGCAAGGCAATTATCATTTTGGGGAGGTGTTTGGGGTCATTATCATGTTGGAATACTGCCCTGTGGCCCAGTTTCTGAATAGAGAAGATCATGCTCTGTATGCTTCTGCTTTAGTATATCACAGTACATGTTAGCATTCATGGTTCCCTCAATGAACTGTAGCTCCCGACAGCCGGCAGCACTCATGCAGCCCCAAACCATGACACTCCCACCAACATGCTTGACTGTAGGCAAGACACACTTGTCATTGTACTCCCCACCTGGTTGCTGCCACACACGCTTGACACCATCTGAACCAAATAAGTTTATCTTGGTCTCATCAGACCACAGGACATGGTTCCAGTAATCCATGTCCTTAGTCTGCTTGTCTCCAGCAAACAGTTTGTGGGCTTTCTTGCGCATCATATTTAGAAGAGGCTTCTTTCTGGGACGTCACAGACCAATGTAGACCAATTTGATGCAGTGTGCGGCGCACGGTCTGAGCACTGACAGGCTGACCCCCCCCCCCCTTTAACCTCTGCAGCAATGCTGGCAGCACTCATACGTCTATTTTTAAAAGACAACCTCTGGATATGACACTGAGCACTTGCACTCAACTTCTTTGGTCGACCATGACGAGGCCTGTTCTGAGCGGAGCCTGTATTGTTAAACTGCTGTATGGTCTTGGCCACCGTGCTGCAGCTCAGTTTTAGGGTGTTTGTAATCTTCTTATAGCCTAGGCCAGCTTTATGTAGAGTAACAGTTCCATGAGGTGCCATGTTGAACTTCCAGTGACTAATATGAGAGAGTGTGAGAGCGATAACACCATGTAACACACCTGCTCCCTATTCAGACCTCAGACCTTGTAACACTAACAAGTCACATGCCAACAGGGAGGGAAAATGGCTAATTAGGAACAATTTGGCCATTTTCACTTAGGGGTGTACTCACTTTTGTTGCCAGTGGTTTAGACATTAATGGTTATGTGTTGGGTTATTTTGAGGGCACACCAAATTTACACTGTTATACAAGCTGTACACTGACTACTTTACATGTTATCAAAGTGTAAGATCTTCAGTGTTGTCCCATGAAAGAATATAATAAAATATTAACAAAAATGTGAGGGGTGTACTCACTTTTGTAAGATACTGTATGTACCTAGTAGTCCGTTTATTAAGAACACCTACGCAATATATTTTTGGCCACCTGTTCCCCATGTTTGGGATGCTGGGAGACTGAGATCTGACTTGGTCCCTGATTGAAATTAATTGTGGCACACTTTAGCATACCTGTTTGCCTGTATCGACTTGTATGTGTAAGAGGAGCTCACCTTTTAGACTATACTCACAGTAGAGTCACAAATAAATGGCAGAGGGGTAGAGGACCTAACCTTAACCTAACAAAGTTGGATTGCACCAAAGGGACAGCTGGCTATCAGCCCATACTACTGTGCTGCTATAGGTCTCTGAAAGGCTGCTCTCTGCCACACCCTGTCCTGCCTTTACACCAGGCATCTCAAACTGCGGCCCTCCAGCTGTTGTAAAACTACAACTCCCACAATGCCCTGCTGTAGGCTGATACCTGTAGGCTGTCCGGGCATGCTGGGAGTTGTAGTTTTGCAACAGCTGGAGGGCCGCAGTTTGAGATGCCTGCTTTACACGAACAGGGTTGCATCAGTCACTTAGAATAAGATTTCCCCTGCAACTCCACTGGTCCTCATGGTCACTAGGCCAATACCTTTTGCAGAATCCCACTACCGATGTAATAATAGGAATATGGTCCCCAATGCACATTGTAGCTAACAAAGTCCTCTCCAAGTCGTTATTAGAAAGGCAAACAGCTTATCATCATTTCAACTTTAGGCTATTTTCACACTTGCGTCAGTGTGATCCGGCAAGCAGTTCCGTCGTCGGAACTGCCTGCCGGTTCCGCCGATCTGGATGTGACTGAAAACATTTGTGAGACGCATCCGGATGCGGATCTGTCTCACAAATGCATTGCAAGAACGGATCCATCTCTCTGCTTGTCATGCAGACAGACGGATTCGTCTTGTATCTTTTTTCACATTACCGGTCTGCGCATGCGCAGACTGGAAGGACAGGACCGGCATTCCGGTATTTTGAATGCCGGATCCGGTTCTAATACATTCCTATGGGAAAAATGCTGGATCCGGCATTCAGGCAAGTCTTCAGTTTTTTTCGCCAGAGATAAAACCGTAGCATGCTACGGTTTTCTCTTTTGCCTGATCAGTCAAAATGACTGAAGACATCCTGATGCATCCTGAACGGATAACTCTCCATTCAGAATGCATGAGGATGAAACTGATCAGTTCTTTTCCAGTATAGAGCCCCTGTGACGGAACTCTATGCCGGAAAAGAAAAATGCTAGTGTGAAAGTATCCTTAATTCAACAAATTATCTTTCTTTTCTAGTATACCATGCAAATCAGGGTTGTCTCATCATGGACAATGGGAGCATATCGCTAGGATATGCTCCCATTGTCTTATAGGTGCGATTCCCACTGCTGGGACCCGCACCTATATCGAACGGGGCCCCGCAAGTGAACGAGGGTGCACTGCGCATGCGCAGCCGCACTCCATTCATTTTCTATGGGGCCAGTGAAAATATACAAGCGCTGGATCGGCTATTTCCATCGGCCCCATAGAAATGAATGGGAGCGGGGGCCGTACATTCGCGGTATGCTCCCGTTCACTTCTAAGGGGAGCTGGCTTTGTGGTGGCCGGACCAGAGTCCTCCAGCCACCACCTTGCGGGGCTCCATTCTCGATATAGGTGCGGGTCCCACCAATATGCCCCCATTGTCCATGATGAGATAACCCCTTTAACTTGTTATGAAGGATGAGGGATTACTCGTTTATACTTGAACTTGTATTCCACACTTGGCATGTTACTGTCCGTCTTTGTCCACCAATCCATTCACTCTGCTAGACTTGGATGAACAGGCCTCTTAGTAGGCCTGAGGGCAGCCAGTCTTTCACTATCCTCTGGTTACTCCAACCCTTGGCCCACTCACAACGCCCGGCACCCATAGCTTTCTATTGGGCATGCGCCGGATCTCGGAAGGTCTGGGACTGCAGAAGCCGCCCAGCTAAGTGAATATTGATGAGCTGGGTGGCGCTTCAAAACGTGAGTTTACTGTATTCATAATGTGGACAGGGGTTATACTTATATGTTTTTAATGCACATTAGAAGACCTGTACATGCATATGTACAGCTAATTATGGTTATTGGGCCGGTCAGTGTCCCTTTAAAACTATAGTAAATCTATTTCTCAGGGGATGCTGGCTAAGAATGTAAGCCACAATTTTAATACAGGGTTTCACAGTCAGTGTGTCTGATATATAAGCATGAGGTTTACAAGAACGTAATGTTGTTTTTTCTGTTTTAAACTCAATAAAATATTATACTGTATGACATATACAGTGTCATTAAGAAGTTTCACGCATTTAAATATTAAAGCTTTGGCTGTGATCAACTTTGACTATACATATCTTTCAATATATGTTATAAGAACATCTGTTGATACATGGAAGTTACCAGCAACGGCGAACCTGGTGTTTAGATGATCACCATGGATCAAATATCTCTCATCCCCGAGCAATCACCAGTTATCACTGGGAGAAGAAGCAACATGGTCCACTTATTTAACAATATTTGCCAGCCATTCAAGTGTAATGCATGGACAGGCTAGGTCTTTAGATTCTGGCTACTAGGAGGATCCTGAGCAGGGGTTCCCTCTCTGTCATGTTTCTGTACCCTAACAAGGGATCCAAGCAGGGTTCCCCCTCTATCATTTTTCTGTGCCCTAAAAGGGCATCCAAGCAGGGTTTCCCCCTCTATCATGTTCCAAACAGGCCATGGGCATGGGTTAGACCCTTTAATGGGTGCTTCATCTGATTGCCCTAATAACATCAATGTTTTATGTGGTGGACTGGTTAGGCAGCCTATCTATTTTAATGAATGAGAGTAAACTGCATAGTGAGAGCGCCCTGTTCCAAAGAAAGGCGAGCCGCGGCGTGATGTTATATGCGGCTTACTCAGCTTTAGAAGCACTGTGGCCTTACTCCAAGCGATGAGAGAGAGAAAGGAGCTATGTTATGAAGGTACAAAAATGTATATGTATCAAGACATCGCTCCATCCACACTGAATAAAAGAAGAATTTTGAAACCCTTAACAGACTATCTGAGAGACCAAAAAATATTATATCGATGGCTTTTCCCATTCGGTCTCACATTCAGCAAAGATGGAAGACGCTGCACGATCTGAACCCCATCGGACTTGCCAGAGGCCTGGAACCATCTCAGTACAGATCCCATACCAGTGGACTCTTGGGTGCCTTTGGACAGCCCTGTTAGGCAGTTACCTCCGCTACCACGTCTGGAGCGGTGGTCGACGTTCACGAAGAACAAGCATTTAAGATTGAATAAAAGATGAGTTTGAGATCCGTATCCAGATGGGAAAATTATCCTCGAACACTATCAAGAAACACATCATACTTCGAAACTGTGGAGTTACTTGTTTATGTGCTTCTGATCTCCCCCTCCTCCTTGGAAAGCATCAGCCCTACTGCTTATATGTCATCTTCTCGCCTTCATCTTTCTTTCTCTATTTCTGATTTTCTCTCCCCCTCACATCTACCATATCTCGATTCTACCTCTCCATCCCCTCCCTTTATATGCATTTTTATCTCATATGCTCTTCTCATAAACTTCTATTACTGTCCAGGTTCTGCTTTTTTGCTTTATAATTACTGTCTCCTATTTTGCCATTGATAAGACACTTTCCTATGGCAAAAGGTTAAAAGTTATAGCTGCATCCTGTGGATACAAACCGGAATCCACCGTTTGCAGACTATATAAGTGTCGTTAACATCAAACCCACGGGCGTCTTTATATACCCATATACTTAAGACATTTGTAACTTGTAGTGTGCTTTAGCGATATCGTGACTACTCACTAAGCATTTTCTCATTTAGTATTTAAAACTGTCATGCGGTACGATAGATCCTCTCATCATTAGGATACCTTACCTACCTTTTTCCATCTACTTCCCCCCCCTCCTTTTTCTCATATACACTATAACAAATGGTTTCACTCCACATACGAGAAAGCAGCCAGAGGAGTCAACATAGCCATAGCTAAACATATACCCTTTGAACCTACACTGACACTTGCAGACACAGAAGGAAGGTACATATTTGTGAAAGGCAGGATTGGTCACACTATGGTATCACTAGCCAGCATTTATGCCCCGAACAATAACCAATATTTATGGCTCAAGAATATGTTTGACAGATTTCAGACTTTTGCGGAGGGTATGAGGCTAATAGGAGGGGATCTAAATGTATCCCTAAACCCAATTATGGACACCTCCAAGGGTTTATCGGCCCTCTCACAAAAAACAATAGGAAATATTTAAAAAGTACTGACCAAAAATCTTTTAATTGACACTTGGAGAACCCTTAATGCCTCAGCTAAAGACTATTCCTATTTCTCACAAGTTCACCATTCTTTTCAAAGACTAGACTATATATTTATCTCAGACAGCCACTTAAATACCCTTAAGAATGCTACGATAGGGTCTATAACAATATCAGACCATGCCCCGGTTTCGGCATCCATGTCCTTTCCCTCCCTACTAATGAGGGAGTGGGCCTGGAGGCTAAATGAAACTTTGTTAGATTCAGATCATTCCCTGGCGGATATATCTCGCAAATTGGCCTTGTACTTTCAAGAAAACAAACCATCAGAAACTTCCCAAACCATAGTCTGGGAGGCACATAAAGCATTCATTAGGGGAGAACTTGTGGCTTTGGGCACCAGAGTAAAAAAAGACAGACAGAAAATATTAAACTCCCTGCTATCACAAATTGCAGCTCTGGAATCAATCCAGAAACAATCCAAAGCGAAAGTCATGTAGGGTGACTTGGTTGCCCTTTGCCACAAGTTAAAGGAAATACTCAACATCAGATGTGCCAAAGCATATCAATATGCACAGTTCAGGCACTATGCGCATGGAGACAGAGGTTGTAAACTCAGGACCGACTTAATTAAGAAAAAAAAAGATGCCCAGTTCATTAAAGGTATTAAAACTCACACTGGCACTATGACCAGTGAAACTGAAGCCATAGCAACTGAATTCAGCCATTTCTACAGCCAATTATATAACATTTCACCACACTCACCGAAAGACACAGATCAACAAAAAATTGATACATTTCTCTCTAAACTTAACTTACCTACTCTCCCCAAAAAAGACAGTTTATCTTTATTAGCCCCTATTACCACGGAAGAACTCTCAGATATCATCAAATCCCTACCCAATGGGAAAGCTCCAGGCCCAGATGGGCTACCCGCTGGGTACTATAAAAAATTACTGCCGGTCCTGCTCCCCCATATTACAGCTTGGTGCCAGGCTCTGATGATGGACCCTTATCCCCCAAAACAAACCTTAGAAGCTACTATAACTGTTATAGCGAAAGAAGGCAAAAAAGAAACAGAATGTGGCAGCTACGGACAAATCTCACTCCTAATTTAGATATAAAGATCTGGGAAAAGATCTTAGCAAACAGATTAAATAAAATAGTCCCAAAAATAATTCACCATGACCAAGCCGGGTTTGCGGCAGGCAGAGAAGGCAACTTCCACTCTTGCAGAGTATTACATGCGATCAAACTAGCGAAAGACAAAAAACGTCCTCTCATCCTTCTTAGTATGGATGCTGAGAAGGCGTTTGATCGAGTCAATTGGTTATATATGCAAAGGGCTTTGCAAAAGTTTGGTGTACCTTCCCCCTTCATCACTGCGATTATGTCCCTCTACCATCACCCTAGTGCTAGAGTGAGGGTCAACGGCACATTATCTACCCCTTTTCACATAAGCAATGGTACACGCCAAGGTTGTGTCACAACCAGACAGCTGAGAAGCTCTGACAGAGGCCTTTCAGAACCTCCTCCTTGAGTTCTCTTTGTTGTTGTCATGGAACCATGAACCAGACGTACAACAAGAGATAGTGGAAATAAGAAGGCTTTATTGAAAAGCAAGCTGTAAGGCAAAAGTCCAAGCGGATGGCTAAACCGAAGCAGGGTCTTGCGAAGCCAGAAGTCAGGAACCAGAAGGGTAGTCAGACGAAGCCTGGATCAGGAACCAGCAGGGTAGTCAGACGAAGCCAGGATCAGGAACCAGAAGGGTAGTCAGACGAAGCCAGGATCAGGAACCAGAAGGGTAGTCAGACGAAGCCAGGATCAGGAACCAGAAGCAGCAGCAGTCTTAGAAGCATGTGAACACAGGAGGACCAAGCAGGGAACTGAAGCCACAGACATCCTATATATATGAGCTAGGCATCCAGCTCCTCCCAGTGGGAAGGAGAAGCCGCAGGGTGGGAGGCTACAAGAAACCCAGAAACCAAGATGGCCGCCAGCACATGTCAAACGAAGGAGAACAGCAAGAAGGTAAGACCATGACAGTTGTGCTGTTCAGTTCCTCATCTCGTTAGCCTCTCTCAGCTGTCATGGAGTTGGACTGAATGCATCCCTTTAAATTCCGCCCCATAATGCATTACTGGGCGGCTTATACTTCTTCCTGGAGTGTGTGTGCATGCTGATCTTGTTTTCCAGTCTGCTACAAAGTTAAGTGCTGAACATTTATCTGTTATTTTCTGTTTGCTGGATCCCAGGTGACCCTGACTCCCTCCGTGTCTGGTGTAGGGAGCCGGTGGTCGTGTCCCCTCACTATTGTAGGGTGTTCAGGGGTTATATAGTCGAGGTACGTGGATATGCAACCTTCCACCTTTCGGATCTTTGCATAGGCTGAGCAGCCAGGGAAAGTCTCAGGTCTTGTGCAGGGGTCTCCCTTTTGGTTCCTTAGCTTTGGATCCACTCAGTCATATATGCATGTTGCTTTGTCTTGTTTCCTGTACACCGTCCGTGACATTACAAGCCGCCAAAACCGTCTCAAGCATGGATCCGGTTTCACTTTTGGCTGAACGCCTTCAGGGTCTTTCATTGGAGGTAGCTGATCTCCGTAAGACTTTTTCTCAGCTTCAAGTGACCGGTTCAGCTTGCGTTCATGGAGTTTGTTCTGAGCCTAAGATCTCGCTCCCGGATACGTTCTCCGGGGGTAGTGAGAATTTTGTGCGTTTTAGAGAGGCTTGCAAACTCCATTTTCGCCTTCTTCCCCATTCCTCTGGTGATGAGGAACGGAGGGTGGGGATCATTATATCGCTGCTCAGGGGTAACGCTCAGTCCTGGGCCTTTTCGCTGCCGGAGGGGCCACGGCCTCTCCGTTCAGTGGATGAATTCTTTTTAGCCCTGGGTCAGATATATGATGATCCGGATCGTATTGCTCTGGCTGAGTCTAGACTACGTCTATTATGCCAGGGTAAACAGTCCGCAGAAATATACTGCTCAGAATTTCGGAGATGGGCAGTTGATACTGGTTGGAATGATGCTGCACTCCGAAGTCAATTTTGCCATGGTCTTTCAGAGGGATTGAAAGATGCATTTGCCTTTCATGAGAGGCCTATTTCTTTGGACTCTGCTATGTCTCAGGCCATTCGTATTGACAGGCGTCTTAGAGAGAGAGGAGAGATGTCCCCTTCCTGTCATACTCAGTCCCAGGACAGTGCAGCGGTCCCATTCTGTGCGCAGGGGTCTCAGTCGCTGTCAGCCCCTTCTGAGCAGGAGCCCATGCAGCTGGGGTTGATTTCTTCTGACAATAGAAGATTCAGCTCGCATGGGAGGGTTTGTTTTTGTTGTGGAGGCATAAATCATTTGGCAAATATTTGTCCCTCTAGGAGATTCAGGCAGTTTTCTGGGAGTAATAAAGAAACAAACAGGAAAAAATATTTTAAAAATGTTCCGTCTGTTACTATTGGCAGGGTTGAGGCGGAAATTGAAGGTTTTCAGTTTGCTTGTAGTTCCCGTTTTGTCCTGCCGGCTAGGGTGGCGCTAGAGAGCAATAACATTTTTTGTGAGATTTTTGTGGATAGTGGAGCAGCGGTCAATCTCATTGATAATCAATTTGCGATAACTCATGGTTTCCAGGTGCGCACTTTGGGAAAGGATATTCCTGTTTTCGCTATTGATTCCGCTCCACTTTCTCAGAAATCATTAAAGGGCATAGTTCACAATATCCGTTTAATTGTGAGTGATGCTCATGTTGAGGATGTGTCATGTTTCGTCCTTAGCGGTTTGCCTACTCCTCTAGTGTTGGGGCTACCCAGGCTCACTAAACATAACCCCACCATTGATTGGCAAGCGAGGCAAATAAATGGTTGGAGTGACTTTTGCAGAGAGAATTGCCTCACGACATCTGTTTCTGAGGTTGCTACTAAGACTGTACCATCTTTTCTCTCTGAATTTTCGGATGTCTTCTCTGAGAGTGGAGTTCAGGATTTGCCCCCTCACAGGGAGTACGATTGCCCTATTAATCTCATCCCAGGCGCCAAACTGCCTAAATCTCGTTTATACAATCTTTCCCAACCTGAGAGTATCGCTATGCGTGCTTATATCTCTGAGAGTCTGAGAAAAGGACACATACGACCCTCAAAGTCACCTGTTGCCGCTGTTTTTTTCTTTGTTAAGAAAAAAGATGGTTCTTTAAGACCATGTCTGGATTTCAGGGAGCTGAACAGTATCACTATTCGTGACCCTTATCCGCTTCCTCTGATCCCGGACCTGTTTAACCAGGTTGTTGGGGCTAAAGTCTTTTCCAAATTAGATCTAAGAGGGGCATACAACCTGGTCAGGGTCAGAGAAGGAGACGAATGGAAGACGGCCTTCAATACCCCTGAGGGCCATTTTGAGAATTTGGTTATGCCTTTTGGTTTGATGAATGCCCCAGCCGTTTTTCAGCATTTCGTGAACAGCATTTTTTATCATTTGATGGGAAAATTTGTATTGGTGTATTTTGATGACATTTAGATTTTTTCTCCTGATTTCAAAATTCATAAGGAACATTAACGTCAAGTCTTGCTCATCCTGCGGGAGAATAAATTATATGTGAAACTGGAAAAATGTGTGTATGCGGTTCCAGAAATTCAATTTCTGGGGTTCCTTCTCTCCGCTTCCGGTTTTCGCATGGACCCCGAGAAGTCCGCGCTGTGCTTGAGTGGGAGCTTCCTGAGAATCAGAAGGCGCTGATGCGGTTTTTGGGCTTTGCCAATTATTACAGGAAGTTTATTTTGAATTATTCCTCTATTGTTAAACCACTCACTGATATGACCAGAAAGGGGGTAGATTTTTCTTCTTGGTCAGTAGAGGCGCGTAAGGCTTTTTCTAATATCAAGGAGAGTTTTGCTTCCGCTCCCATCTTGGTGCAACCTGATATTTCTTTACCCTTCATAGTTGAGGTTGATGCTTCTGAGGTGGGTGTGGGGGCGGTCTTGTCTCAGGGTTCCTCTCCTGCCAAATGGCGACCGTGTGCCTTTTTCTCGAAAAAACTCTCCTCCGCAGAGAGAAATTACGATGTGGAAGATAGGGAATTGTTGGCCATCAAGTTGGCTTTTGAGGAATGGCGCCATTGGCTAGAGGGAGCCAGACACCCTATTACCGTATTTACTGACCATAAAAATCTGGCCTACTTGGAGTCAGCCAAGCGTCTGAACCTGAGACAGGCCAGATGGTCTTTGTTCTTTTCTAGGTTTAATTTTGTGGTCACGTTCCGCCCTGGAGTTAAGAATGTGAAGGCAGATGCCCTGTCACATTGTTTTCCGGGAGGTGGGCATTTTGAAGACCCGGGTCCCATTTTGGCTGAAGGTGTGGTGGTCTCTGCTCTCTTTTCTGAATTGGAGGCAGAGGTGCAGGCAGCCCAGTCAGAGGCTCCTGATCTTTGTCCTCCTGGGAGGTTGTTTGTGCCTCTCGCTTTAAGACACAAGATTTTTAAGGAACACCACGATACGGTCCTTGCTGGGCACCCGGGGGCAAGAGCCACACTGGATCTCATCGCTCGGAGATTCTGGTGGCCTGCGCTTCGTAAGTCGGTTGAGGGTTTTGTGGCAGCCTGCGAGACTTGCGCTAGTGCCAAAGTCCCTCATTCACGGCCATCAAGTCCTCTCCTTCCCTTACCCATTCCTTCCCGTCCTTGGACACATCTGTCCATGGACTTTATAACGGACCTGCCTCGTTCCTCGGGGAAGACTGTGATTCTGGTGGTGGTGGACCGTTTTAGCAAAATGGTGCATTTCATCCCTTTTCCTGGTTTGCCCAATGCTAAGACGCTGGCGCAGGCATTTATTGATCACATTGTCAAATTGCACGGTATTCCTTCAGACATAGTCTCTGATAGGGGCACGCAGTTTGTTTCCAGATTCTGGAAGGCTTTCTGTTCTCGCTTGGGGGTTCGGTTGTCATTCTCTTCTGCTTTCCACCCGCAGTCGAATGGCCAGACAGAGCGCGTCAATCAGAATCTGGAGACATATCTGCGCTGTTTTGTGGCGGAGAATCAAGAGGATTGGTGTTCTTTTTTGTCCCTTGCTGAGTTTGCTTTAAATAACCGTCATCAGGAGTCCTCTGATAAGTCACCATTTTTTGGTGCATATTGGTTTCATCCGCAGTTTGGGAGGGGTCTTCTGGTTTACCTGATGAGGACAGATTCTCCTTGTCTTTGTCATCTATTTGGCAAAAGATTCAGGATAATCTAAAGAGCATGAGTGAGAGATATAAGCGTGTGGCAGATAAGAGACGTGTGCTTGGTCCGGACCTGAATGTTGGTGATCTGGTGTGGTTTTCTACCAAGAATATCAAATTGAAGGTTCCCTCCTGGAAGTTGGGTCCTAGGTTTATTAGGCCTTACAAAATCCTGTCTGTCATCAATCCTGTTGCCTACCGTCTTGATCTTCCTCAGACTTGGAAGATCCATAATGTTTTTCATAAGTCCTTATTGAAACCTTATGTTCAACCTATTGTACCCTCGCCTTTGCCTCCTCCTCCGATTATGGTTGATGGGAATCTTCAATTTCAGGTCTCTAGGATTGTGGATTCTCGTCTTGTCCGCGGTTCTCTTCAGTACCTTGTTCATTGGGAGGGTTATGGTCCTGAGGAGAGGATGTGGGTCCCAGTGACGGACATTAAGGCCTCTCGTCTCATCAGGGCTTTCCATAGGTCCCATCCTGAGAAGGTGGGCTCTGAGTGTCCGGAGTCCACTCGTAGAGGGAGGGGTACTGTCACAACCAGACAGCTGAGAAGCTCTGACAGGGGCCTTTCAGAACCTCCTCCTTGAGTTCTCTTTGTTGTGCTGTTCAGTTCCTCATCTCGTTAGCCTCTTTCAGCTGTCATGGAGTTGGACTGAATGCATCCCTTTAAATTCCGCCCCATAATGCATTACTGGGCGGCTTATACTTCTTCCTGGAGTGTGTGTGCATGCTGATCTTGTTTTCCAGTCTGCTACAAAGTTAAGTGCTGAACATTTATCTGTTATTTTCTGTTTGCTGGATCCCAGGTGACCCTGACTCCCTCCGTGTCTGGTGTAGGGAGCCGGTGGTCGTGTCCCCTCACTATTGTAGGGTGTTCAGGGGTTATATAGTCGAGGTACGTGGATATGCAACCTTCCACCTTTCGGATCTTTGCATAGGCTGAGCAGCCAGGGAAAGTCTCAGGTCTTGTGCAGGGGTCTCCCTTTTGGTTCCTTAGCTTTGGATCCACTCAGTCATATATGCATGTTGCTTTGTCTTGTTTCCTGTACACCGTCCGTGACAGGTTGCCCGTTGTCCCCCACTCTTTTCATTATCACTATGGAAACCCTATTACAAGCAGTAAGAGATAGTCCACTGATAAAGGGCCTGAAAACCAACCAAACAGAACATAAGTGTGCCGCCTTTGCGGATGACCTCCTACTCCTGATCACCAATCCCACCCAGGCATTTCCTCCACTAATGGAATTGTTTGAGTAATTCGGAACACTATCAAACTTTAAAATTAACTACTCTAAATCAGAAGCACCTAATATCACTGTCCCATCACCTCAAATCCAAAAACTGCGCACTTCCTATCCTTTTACATGGCAGCAGGAAAAAATCAAATATCTAGGAATTTTCCTAACCAACTCACCGTCAAATTTATATTCCATAAACTATTTACCTCTATTGAAAAAAATCAGAGACCAGTTAAACTCCTTAGCTCTTCCCTTTGTCTCATGGCTGGGCAGAAAAAACCTCCTACAAACCTATATTATGCCTAAACTCCTCTACCTCCTCCAAATAGTTCCTATCCACTTACCACATTCCTTTTCCGCTTCCACTTGCTCACTATTTACATCCTTCCTATGGAAAGGCAAAAAGTCACGTCTAGCATACGATAAACTGATCCAAGACCGCTCACAAGGAGGTATGGGCCATCAAGACTTACTACAGGGCGATCCAACAAAAAAGATGGTTGCAGTTATGCATCCCCCACTTCAGGATTTTAGGCTCAGATATAGAATTATTTATTCTAACCAACTGTCAATTAGCAGGCCTATGGGGCGTCAAAAAGCTTCACCCCCCAATAGAAGGATTGTCCAAAGGGATTTATTCTGTCTTCAATACCCTATCCAGCCACTCACACTTATTTTCTAAACCCCCAAGACTCATGCCTTCTACACTAAGTCCATTCCTAATTTAACCTAGTGTCACCAACCCTCCAGACTTCTGGAATCTATTCAATTATTTAAATATTGAGGAACTACTAGCTCATACAAAAACAACAACAGATATAAATACAATCTGTTCCCATCGCCTAAAACAGGCTAATTTTTTAGACCTGAAAGTCTTCAAAGATACATGTTCTAAACTACATGTCAAATATGCAACAGGGAAAGAGGCTACCTGGTTTGAGAAAATGGCACAAGGACAAATGACACTTAAACATGCAATCTCTACTATTTATAAGAATTTGCAATGCTCACTAAAAAAGAACAAACCTGCCTACATCACCCAATGGGAGGAGGATCTGGGAGTATCCTTTAGTGCAGCGGATATTGACCAAATACATCTGACATCTCATGGATTCTCTAGATGCGTAAAAATACAGGAGCATTCGTATAAAACAATGGTCAGATGGTATAATGATCCTAGCAAACTCCACAAAATGGGTTTATCAAAATCAAACGTATGCAGGCGTTGCTCTCAGGGAAAAAGCAAACTTGGCCCCATATTCTGGTCTTGCCCGTTAATTACCAATTTTTGGTCTCATATTGAAACAGAAATAAACCAAATATGTGACACCTCCCTCCAGCTTTCATCTGTCTCAGTGCTATTGTGGCTACCCTCTAAGGGATGGTCCCTTAAACCGTTTGATCTCGCTACATGGCTTATTCAAGCAGCCAGGTCTCTTATTCCGCTGCACTGGCTTGACCCAAATCCTCCTACCCTTACTCAATGGAAGATGAAAGTCGATCAACTATACCTTATGGAAGAACTTAGCAGCTGGGCCAGCCGATCTCATTCTAAGTTTTTGCGACTATGGAGCCCATGGAGGGACTATAGAAAGGCCTGTACATAATGTATGTTTCTAGGTCCTACGCGTATACCCATTTACACATATATATGTATGCATTTCACTAATAATTGAACCATAAGGGTAATCAATTACTCCGCTGCCACATATCTATTATTGCCCTATAGAAAGGCAAATATTCAGAAGCAATAGCCGTGATTTGAATGTGTATGTATTGTTATGTATTTCTAGACTAGATTTGACCATCGGTATTTTTGTATTGAAGTATACGTTACCCTTCATTAACCATACATTATACTTTACTGGTTTTTAAGAGCTGTCCTGGGAACAACCTGTGATATCTGTATCGTTAGGAGGATATTCAACCCCTCCAAAACATTATGTATGTCTATGTTATGACTGTTTTATCTCATCACAGAAGTCTAAGTTGATTGTAAAACTGGGCTCACTGATGAAGCTGTTCCCAGATCATACTGGGACATGTGAAAAAGTAGATGTTAACTTTGTCTATTTGCACGCCCCGAATATGTATACTTTGATGGGCCTTGGTTATCTATAACTGTTTTCAATATCTGTATCTATGTGAAAACGTACATATTACGTGACATTTTCAATTTTGAAAAATCAATAAAACAGATATTTGTTAAAAAAAATTAGACATTGGAAATCAAGGAGCACATAAACAATTTATGTACTGTATGTGATATCCTTAGTTATTGGGGTCTGTCCCAGGGTTAGCTTCTGTGACATCAGTGTTTGTCAAGTTTGCAACTGCGTCGCTGTCAGATAATCTGAATCCATAATTAATGGAAACATAAAAAAGGTTACAGTTGCAGGTACTACCCATTTTTAGGCTATGATGGAAATATTACTCAAATAACAGAAAATACAAAACATGCAGATTGATATATCCATTATTGTTGTAGAAATCACTATCTCTATTTGTCTACAAGCCACATGATATTTCAGCAAAATAAACAAATTGCAGAATGAGTAACTCAAACAAACATGTGAATATGACATGAAAGATAGACCTTGATTCATCCCGCTGTGTCAATATTGACCTGATGGGGCCTTAGTGAGACACAGCACATTGCCAAAAAATCCATTGTGAAAATATGAATATCCTGGTGGTCTAGTGGCAAAGAGATAAGGCTCCTCAGTGGTCCTGAGTAGAGTTGAGCGAACACCTGGATGTTCGGGTTCGAGAAGTTCGGCCGAACATCCCGGAAATGTTCGGGTTCGGGATCCGAACCCGATCCGAACTTCGTCCCGAACCCGAACCCCATTGAAGTCAATGGGGACCCGAACTTTTCGGCACTAAAAAGGCTGTAAAACAGCCCAGGAAAGAGCTAGAGGGCTGCAAAAGGCAGCAACATGTAGGTAAATCCCCTGCAAACAAATGTGGATAGGGAAATGAATTAAAATAAAAATTAAATAAATAAAAATTAACCAAAATCAATTGGAGAGAGGTTCCATAGCAGAGAATCTGGCTTCCCGTCACCCACCACTGGAACAGTCCATTCTCAGATATTTAGGCCCCGGCACCCAGGCAGAGGAGAGAGGTCCCGTAACAGAGAATCTGTCTTCATGTCAGCAGAGAATTAGTCTGCATGTCATAGCAGAGAATGAGGCTTCACGTCAGCCACCACTGCAACAGTCCATTGGCATATATTTAGGCCCAGCACCCAGGCAGAGGAGGGAGGTCCCGTAACAGAGAATCTGTCTTCATGTCAGCAGAGAATTAGTCTGCATGTCATAGCAGAGAATGAGGCTTCACGTCAGCCACCACTGCAACAGTCCATTGGCATATATTTAGGCCCAGCACACACACAGGCAGAGGAGAGAGGTCCCGTAACAGAGAATCTGGCTTCATGTCAGCAGAGAATCAGTCTGCATGTCATAGCAGAGAATGAGGCTTCACGTCAGCCACCACTGCAACAGTCCATTGGCATATATTTAGGCCCAGCACACACACAGGCAGAGGAGAGAGGTCCCGTAACAGAGAATCTGGCTTCATGTCAGCAGAGAATCAGTCTGCATGTCATAGCAGAGAATGAGGCTTCACGTCAGCCACCACTGCAACAGTCCATTGGCATATATTTAGGCCCAGCACACACACAGGCAGAGGAGAGAGGTCCCGTAACAGAGAATCTGGCTTCATGTCAGCAGAGAATCAGTCTGCATGTCATAGCAGAGAATGAGGCTTCACGTCAGCCACCACTGCAACAGTCCATTGGCATATATTTAGGCCCAGCACACACACAGGCAGAGGAGAGAGGTCCCGTAACAGATGATCTGGCTTCATGTCAGCAGAGAATCAGTCTGCATGTCATAGCAGAGAATGAGGCTTCACGTCACCCACCACTGCAACAGTCCATTGGCATATATTTAGGCCTAGCACACAGGCAGAGCAGAGAGGTCCCGTAACAGACAATCTGGCTTCATGACAGCAGAGAATCAGTCTGCATGTCATAGCAGAGAATGAGGCTTCACGTCACCCACCACTGCAACAGTCCATTGGCATATATTTAGGCCTAGCACACAGGCAGAGCAGAGAGGTCCCGTAACAGACGATCTGGCTTCATGTCAGCAGAGAATCAGTCTGCATGTCATAGCAGAGAATGAGGCTTCACGTCAGCCACCACTGCAACAGTCCATTGGCATATATTTAGGCCTAGCACACAGGCAGAGGAGAGAGGTCCCGTAACAGACAATCTGGCTTCATGTCAGCAGAGAATCAGTCTGCATGTCATAGCAGAGAATGAGGCTTCACGTCACCCACCACTGCAACAGTCCATTGGCATATATTTAGGCCTAGCACACAGGCAGAGCAGAGAGGTCCCGTAACAGACAATCTGGCTTCATGACAGCAGAGAATCAGTCTGCATGTCATAGCAGAGAATGAGGCTTCACGTCACCCACCACTGCAACAGTCCATTGGCATATATTTAGGCCTAGCACACAGGCAGAGCAGAGAGGTCCCGTAACAGACAATCTGGCTTCATGTCAGCAGAGAATCAGTCTGCATGTCATAGCAGAGAATGAGGCTTCACGTCACCCACCACTGCAACAGTCCATTGGCATATATTTAGGCCTAGCACACAGGCAGAGCAGAGAGGTCCCGTAACAGACGATCTGGCTTCATGTCAGCAGAGAATCAGTCTGCATGTCATAGCAGAGAATGAGGCTTCACGTCACCCACCACTGCAACAGTCCATTGGCATATATTTAGGCCTAGCACACAGGCAGAGCAGAGAGGTCCCGTAACAGACGATCTGGCTTCATGTCAGCAGAGAATCAGTCTGCATGTCATAGCAGAGAATGAGGCTTCACGTCACCCACCACTGCAACAGTCCATTGGCATATATTTAGGCCTAGCACACAGGCAGAGCAGAGAGGTCCCGTAACAGACGATCTGGCTTCATGTCAGCAGAGAATCAGTCTGCATGTCATAGCAGAGAATGAGGCTTCACGTCACCCACCACTGCAACAGTCCATTGGCATATATTTAGGCCTAGCACACAGGCAGAGCAGAGAGGTCCCGTAACAGACGATCTGGCTTCATGTCAGCAGAGAATCAGTCTGCATGTCATAGCAGAGAATGAGGCTTCACGTCACCCACCACTGCAACAGTCCATTGGCATATATTTAGGCCTAGCACACAGGCAGAGCAGAGAGGTCCCGTAACAGACGATCTGGCTTCATGTCAGCAGAGAATCAGTCTGCATGTCATAGCAGAGAATGAGGCTTCACGTCACCCACCACTGCAACAGTCCATTGGCATATATTTAGGCCTAGCACACAGGCAGAGCAGAGAGGTCCCGTAACAGACAATCTGGCTTCATGTCAGCAGAGAATCAGTCTGCATGTCATAGCAGAGAATCAGGCTTCACGTCAGCCACCACTGCAACAGTCCATTGTCATAAATTTAGGCCCAGCACCCAGGCAGAGGAGAGAGGTCCCGTAACAGACAATCTGGCTTCATGTCAGCAGAGAATTAGTCTGCATGTCATAGCAGAGAATCAGGCTTCATGTCAGCCACCACTGCAACAGTCCATTGGCATATATTTAGGCCTAGCACACAGGCAGAGGAGAGGTTCATTCAACTTTGGGTAGCCTCGCAATATAATGGTAAAATGAAAATAAAAATAGGATTGAATGAGGAAGTGCCCTGGAGTCCAATAATATATGGTTATGGGGAGGTAGTTAATGTCTAATCTGGACAAGGGACGGACAGGTCCTGTGGGATCCATGCCTGGTTCATTTTTATGAACGTCAGCTTGTCCACATTGGCTGTAGACAGGCGGCTGCGTTTGTCTGTAATGACGCCCCCTGCCGTGCTGAATACACGTTCAGACAAAACGCTGGCTGCCGGGCAGGCCAGCACCTCCAAGGCATAAAAGGCTAGCTCTGGCCACGTGGACAATTTAGAGACCCAGAAGTTGAATGGGGCCGAACCATCAGTCAGTACGTGGAGGGGTGTGCACACGTACTGTTCCACCATGTTAGTGAAATGTTGCCTCCTGCTAACACGTTGCGTATCAGGTGGTGGTGCAGTTAGCTGTGGCGTGTTGACAAAAGTTTTCCACATCTCTGCCATGCTAACCCTGCCCTCAGAGGAGCTGGCCGTGACACAGCTGCCTTGGCGACCTCTTGCTCCTCCTCTGCCTTGGCCTTGGGCTTCCACTTGTTCCCCTGTGACATTTGGGAATGCTCTCAGTAGCGCGTCTACCAACGTGCGCTTGTACTCGCGCATCTTCCTATCACGCTCCAGTGCAGGAAGTAAGGTGGGCACATTGTCTTTGTAGCGTGGATCCAGCAGGGTGGCAACCCAGTAGTCCGCACAGGTTAAAATGTGGGCAACTCTGCTGTCGTTGCGCAGGCACTGCAGCATGTAGTCGCTCATGTGTGCCAGGCTGCCCAGGGGTAAGGACAAGCTGTCCTCTGTGGGAGGCGTATCGTCATCGTCCTGCCTTTCCCCCCAGCCACGCACCAGTGATGGACCCGAGCTGCGTTGGGTGCCACCCCGCTGTGACCATGCTTCATCCTCATCCTCCTCCACCTCCTCCTCATCCTCGTCCTCCTCGTCCTCCAGTAGTGGGCCCTGGCTGGCCACATTTGTACCTGGCCTCTGCTGTTGCCAAAAACCTCCCTCTGAGTCACTTCGAAGAGACTGGCCTGAAAGTGCTAAAAATGACCCCTCTTCCTCCTCCTCCTCCTCCTCCTCCTGGGCCACCTCCTCTTCCATCATCGCCCTAAGTGTTTTCTCAAGGAGACATAGAAGTGGTATTGTAACGCTGATAACGGTGTCATCGCCACTGGCCATGTTGGTGGAGTACTCGAAACAGCGCAACAGGGCACACAGGTCTCGCATGGAGGCCCAGTCATTGGTGGTGAAGTGGTGCTGTTCTGTAGTGCGACTGACCCGTGCGTGCTGCAGCTGAAACTCCACTATGGCCTGCTGCTGCTCGCACAGTCTGTCCAGCATGTGCAAGGTGGAGTTCCACCTGGTGGGCACGTCGCATATGAGGCGGTGAGCGGGAAGGCCGAAGTTACGCTGTAGCGCAGACAGGCGAGCAGCAGCAGGATGTGAACGCCGGAAGCGCGAACAGACGGCCCGCACTTTATGCAGCAGCTCTGACATGTCGGGGTAGTTGTGAATGAACTTCTGCACCACCAAATTCAGCACATGCGCCAAGCAAGGGATGTGCGTCAAATTGGCTAGTCCCAGAGCTGCAACGAGATTTCGCCCATTATCACACACCACCAGGCCGGGCTTGAGGCTCACCGGCAGCAACCACTCGTCGGTCTGTTGTTCAATACCCCGCCACAACTCCTGTGCGGTGTGGGGCCTGTCCCCCAAACATATGAGTTTCAGAATGGCCTGCTGACGTTTACCCCGGGCTGTGCTGAAGTTGGTGGTGAAGGTGTGTGGCTGACTGGATGAGCAGGTGGAAGAAGAGGAGGAGGAAGCCGAGAAGGAGGAGGTGGCAACAGGAGGCAAAGAATGTTGCCCTGCGATCCTTGGCGGCGGAAGGACGTGCGCCAAACAGCTCTCCGCCTGGGGCCCAGCTGCCACTACATTTACCCAGTGTGCAGTTAGGGAGATATAGCGTCCCTGGCCGTGCTTACTGGTCCACGTATCTGTGGTTAGGTGGACCTTGCTACAGATGGCGTTGCGCAGTGCACACTTGATTTTATCGGATACTTGGTTGTGCAGGGAAGGCACGGCTCTCTTGGAGAAGTAGTGCCGGCTGGGAACAACATACTGTGGGACAGCAAGCGACATGAGCTGTTTGAAGCTGTCTGTGTCCACCAGCCTAAATGACAGCATTTCATAGGCCAGTAGTTTAGAAATGCTGGCATTCAGGGCCAGGGATCGAGGGTGGCTAGGTGGGAATTTACGCTTTCTATCAAATGTTTGTGAGATGGAGAGCTGAACGCTGGCGTGTGACATGGTTGAGACGCTTGGTGACGGAGGTGGTGGTGGTGGTGTTGGTGGTACATCCCCTGTTTGCTGGGCGGCAGGTGCCAACGTTCCTCCAGAGGCGGAGGAAGAGGCCGAGGCGGCAGCAGCAGAATAGGCCGAGGCGGCAGCAGCAGAAGAGGTAGCAGGGGGAGCCTGAGTGACTTCCTTGGTTTTAAGGTGTTTACTCCACTGCAGTTCATGCTTTGCATGCAGGTGCCTGGTCATGCAGGTTGTGCTCAGGTTCAGAACGTTAATGCCTCGCTTCAGGCTCTGATGGCACAGCGTGCAAACCACTCGGGTCTTGTCGTCAGCACATTGTTTGAAGAAGTGCCATGCCAGGGAACTCCTTGAAGCTGCCTTTGGGGTGCTCGGTCCCAGATGGCGGCGGTCAGTAGCAGGCGGAGTCTCTTGGCGGCGGGTGTTCTGCTTTTGCCCACTGCTCCCTCTTTTGCTACGCTGTTGGCTCGGTCTCACCACTGCCTCTTCCTCCGAACTGTGAAAGTCAGTGGCACGACCTTCATTCCATGTGGGGTCTAGGACCTCATCGTCCCCTGCATCGTCTTCCACCCAGTCTTGATCCCTGACCTCCTGTTCAGTCTGCACACTGCAGAAAGACGCAGCAGTTGGCACCTGTGTTTCGTCATCATCAGAGACATGCTGAGGTGGTATTCCCATGTCCTCATCATCAGGAAACATAAGTGGTTGTGCGTCAGTGCATTCTATGTCTTTCACCGCTGGGGAAGGGCTAGGTGGATGCCCTTGGGAAACCCTGCCAGCGGAGTCTTCAAACAGCATAAGAGACTGCTGCATAACTTGAGGCTGAGACAGTTTCCCTGGTATGCATGGGGGTGATGTGACAGACTGATGGGGTTGGTTTTCAGGCGCCATCTGTGCGCTTTCTGCAGAAGACTGGGTGGGAGATAATGTGAACGTGCTGGATCCACTGTCGGCCACCCAATTGACTAATGCCTGTACCTGCTCAGGCCTTACCATCCTTAGAACGGCATTGGGCCCCACCATATATCGCTGTAAATTCTGGCGGCTACTGGGACCTGAGGTAGTTGGTACACTAGGACGTGTGGATGTGGCAGAACGGCCACGTCCTCTCCCAGCACCAGAGGGTCCACTAACACCACCACGACCATGTCCACGTCCGCGTCCCTTACTAGATGTTTTTCTCATTGTTATGGTTCACCACAACAACAAATATATTATTTGGCCCAATGTATTGTATTCAAATTCAGCGGGATATAAATTTGAGGCCTAGTATTTAGGCGCTGGGTGACCGGTATGGATTTAGTGACAGAATTAGACTTGGAAATGCACAGAAGCGGGTGTGTGTGAAGTTATTCTGAATGACCCAATGTGCACCTTGAATATTATATACCCTTTTAGGGATAGATTTCAAATAGCTCTGATATAGCAGAAACCACTAAATTATGAAATTGTTAAATTGGGAATTGTATTTAAACCCAGAACAAAAAATGTGCTTTGACGGACACTAAATAACTTTCCCAGCCACAACAGGACAGCGTTAACGAGAGATTTAGCAGGATATAAATTTGAGGCCTAGTATTTAGGCGCTGGGTGACAGGTATGGGTTTAGTGACAGAATTAGACTTAGAAATACACAGTAGCGGGTGTGTGTGAAGTTATTCTGAATGACCCAATGTGCACCTTGAATATTATATACCCTTTTAGGGATAGATTTCAAATAGCTCTGATATAGCAGAAACCACTAAATTATGAAATTGCTAAATTGGGAATTGTATTTCAACCCAGAACAAAAAATGTGCTTTGACGGACACTAAATAACTTTCCCAGCCACAACAGGACAGCGTTAACGAGAGATTTAGCAGGATATAAATTTGAGGCCTAGTATTTAGGCGCTGGGTGACAGGTATGGGTTTAGTGACAGAATTAGACTTGGAAATACACAGTAGCGGGTGTGTGTGAAGTTATTCTGAATGACCCAATGTGCACCTTGAATATTATATACCCTTTTAGGGATAGATTTCAAATAGCTCTGATATAGCAGAAACCACTAAATTATGAAATTGCTAAATTGGGAATTGTATTTCAACCCAGAACAAAAAATGTGCTTTGACGGACACTAAATAACTTTCCCAGCCACAACAGGACAGCGTTAACGAGAGATTTAGCAGGATATAAATTTGAGGCCTAGTATTTAGGCGCTGGGTGACAGGTATGGGTTTAGTGACAGAATTAGACTTGGAAATACACAGTAGCGGGTGTGTGTGAAGTTATTCTGAATGACCCAATGTGCACCTTGAATATTATATACCCTTTTAGGGATAGATTTCAAATAGCTCTGATATAGCAGAAACCACTAAATTATGAAATTGTTAAATTGGGAATTGTATTTAAACCCAGAACAAAAAATGTGCTTTGACGGACACTAAATAACTTTCCCAGCCACAACAGGACAGCGTTAACGAGAGATTTAGCAGGATATAAATTTGAGGCCTAGTATTTAGGCGCTGGGTGACAGGTATGGGTTTAGTGACAGAATTAGACTTAGAAATACACAGTAGCGGGTGTGTGTGAAGTTATTCTGAATGACCCAATGTGCACCTTGAATATTATATACCCTTTTAGGGATAGATTTCAAATAGCTCTGATATAGCAGAAACCACTAAATTATGAAATTGCTAAATTGGGAATTGTATTTCAACCCAGAACAAGAAATGTGCTTGAACGGACACTAAATAACTCGCCCAGCTACAGCACTAAGGACAGATTTAGCTGGATATAAATTTGAGGCCTAGTATTTAGGCGCTGGGTGACAGGTATGGGTTTAGTGACAGAATTAGACTTGGAAATGCACAGTAGCGGGTGTGTGTGAAGTTATTCTGATTGTCCCTATGTGCACCTTCAATATGATCTACCCTTTTAGGGATAGATTTCAAATAGCTCTGATATAGCAGAAACCACTAAATTATGAAATTGCTAAATTGGGAATTGTATTTCAACCCAGAACAAGAAATGTGCTTGAACGGACACTAAATAACTCGCCCAGCTACAGCACTAAGGACAGATTTAGCTGGATATAAATTTGAGGCCTAGTATTTAGGCGCTGGGTGACAGGTATGGGTTTAGTGACAGAATTAGACTTGGAAATACACAGTAGCGGGTGTGTGTGAAGTTATTCTGAATGACCCAATGTGCACCTTGAATATTATATACCCTTTTAGGGATAGATTTCAAATAGCTCTGATATAGCAGAAACCACTAAATTATGAAATTGCTAAATTGGGAATTGTATTTCAACCCAGAACAAGAAATGTGCTTGAACGGACACTAAATAACTCGCCCAGCTACAGCACTAACGACAGATTTAGCTGGATATGAATTTGAGGCCTAGTATTTAGGCGCTGGGTGACAGGTATGGGTTTAGTGACAGAATTAGACTTGGAAATGCACAGTAGCGGGTGTGTGAAGTTATTCTGAATGTCCCTATGTGCACCTTCAATATGATCTACCCTTTTAGGGATAGATTTCAAATAGCTCTGATATAGCAGAAACCACTAAATTATGAAATTGCTAAATTGGGAATTGTATTTCAACCCAGAACAAGAAATGTGCTTGAACGGACACTAAATAACTCGCCCAGCTACAGCACTAACGACAGATTTAGCTGGATATGAATTTGAGGCCTAGTATTTAGGCGCTGGGTGACAGGTATGGGTTTAGTGACAGAATTAGACTTGGAAATGCACAGTAGCGGGTGTGTGAAGTTATTCTGAATGTCCCTATGTGCACCTTGAATATTATATACCCTTTTAGGGATAGATTTCAAATAGCTCTGATACAGCAGAAACCACTAAATTTTTAAATTGCTAAATTGGGAATTGTATTTCAACCCAGAACAAAAAATGTGCTTTGACGGACACTAAATAACTTTCCCAGCCACAACAGGACAGCGGTAACGAGAGATTTAGCGGGATATAAATTTGAGGCCTAGTATTTAGGCGCTGGGTGACCGGTATGGATTTAGTGACAGAATTAGACTGGGATATGGCCAAAAAATAACCACACTATTGCTGGTTAAATGCACTTGGTGATGGGCGCAGCTTGCCCCTGATGTAGTATATGGCCAAAAAATGAACAGACTATTGCTGGTTAAATGCACTTGGTGTCACAGCTTGACCAACCACACTACTGAGGGTTAAATGCACTTGGTGACGGGCGCAGCTTGCCCCTGATGTAGTATATGGCCAAAAAATGAACAGACTATTGCTGGTTAAATGCACTTGGTGACGGGCGCAGCTTGCCCCTGATTTAGTATATGGCCAAAAAATGAACAGACTATTGCTGGTTAAATGCACTTGGTGTGATAGCTTGACCAACCACACTACTGAGGGTTAAATGCACTTGGTGACGGGCGCAGCTTGCCCCTGATGTAGTATATGGCCAAAAAATAAACAGACTATTGCTGGTTAAATGCACTTGGTGTGACAGCTTCACCCTGATGTAGGCTTTAGCCAAAAAACAAACGCACCATTGAGGGTTAAATGCACTTGGTGACAGGCGCAGCTTGCCCCTGATGTAGTATATGGCCAAAAAATAAACAGACTATTGCTGGTTAAATGCACTTGGTGTGACAGCTTCACCCTGATGTAGGCTTTAGCCAAAAAACAACCACACCATTGAGGGTTAAATGCACTTGGTCGCAGCTTGTGCTGGCGCACCACAAGACACAAAATGGCCGCCGATCACCCCAGAAAAATGTGACTGACAAACGGTCTGGGCAGCCTAAAAACAGTGAGCAATTGAGGATCAGCAGCTCAATGATCCACAGCTGCAGATCGATCAGTTAATCAAGTCCTTTGGAGGAGTTAATCTGCCTAATCTCGCCCTACTGTCGCAGCCGCAACCTCTCCCTACGCTAATCAGAGCAGAGTGACGGGCGGCGCTATGTGACTCCAGCTTAAATAGAGGCTGGGTCACATGGTGCTCTGGCCAATCACAGCCATGCCAATAGTAGGCATGGCTGTGATGGCCTCTTGGGGCAAGTAGTATGACGCTTGTTGATTGGCTGCTTTGCAGCCTTTCAAAAAGCGCCAAGAAAGCGTCACAAAAGCGCGAAGAAAGCGACGAACACCGAACCCGAACCCGGACTTTTACGAAAATGTCCGGGTTCGGGTCCGTGTCACGGACACCCCAAAATTCGGTACGAACCCGAACTATACAGTTCGAGTTCGCTCATCCCTAGTCCTGAGGGCTTGATTTTTGCAGAAGGACAAGCTGCACTTTTAATGGCACCATTTATTATTGCATATGGTGTAGTGGGCATCTGGTAAAAAAAAAAATCCAAATTGGGGGGGGGATTGGAAAAAAATGCAATTCTGCCATAGTTTCATAGGGTTTCATTTTTTGGCATTCCGTGTGGTAAAACTGACCAGTTCCCTTCATTCTCAGGGTCAGTACAATTACAGTGATACCACATTTGTGTAGTTTTCTTTGCATTGCCATATTCTGACCCCCATATCTTTTTTATATTTACATCTACGGAGCTCTGTGAGGTCTTAATTTTTGTGGGGTGATCTGTAGTTTATATTGATACCATTCGGGTGTGTATGACTTTTTGATCACTTTTTATTTAATGTATTTTTTTGGTAAGTGAAGTGAGGTAAAAATGGTAAATCAGACATTTTTAATTTTTTTCAATATAAAAGCTAGTGTTGAGCGAATCGAAACATCCAAAGTGGAATTTGATCCGATGTTTAGGAAAAATTTGATTTACCACGAATCCGAATTTCCTTGTGCTTTATGGTAATAAATCATTTGTTTTCTAAGGCTCCTTTCACACCTGCGTTCAGGCCCTAATGCATTCTCAGTGGAGGCGTTCGGGTGTCCGCCTGGCCGTGCGGAGGCGAGCGGATCCGTTCCGACTTACAATGTAAGTCAATGGGGACGGATCCGCTTGAAGATGACACCATATGGCTCAATCTTCAAGCGGATCCGTCCCCCATTGACTTTCAATGTAAAGTCTGAACGGATCCGCTCAGGCTACCTTCAGACTTAGAAAATTTTTCTAAGTAATAATGCAGACGGATCCGTTCTGAACGGAGCCACCGTCTGCATTAATATGAGCGGATCTGTTCAGAACAGATCCGATCGAACGCAGGTGTGAAAGTAGCCTAAAATGGTAGCTCCACGTGTTATACAGTGAAAGTAAGAATCCTGGGAATGCAAGATCACCCATAAAGCTGGGCGGTCAACCAGTCCTCTGTTAGCCATCCCCCTGTGATGTCACAGTACTACAAAACCCTCATCCCGCGCAGTCTCTGCCATTTCTGTGAGCTGAGCATAGGGAGAGACATGGCAAGCTCTCAAGTGCTAAAGACAGTGTTGTGGAAAATTGTTTAAAAAAGAATATTGGAGAGGGAGATCGTAGGGAGAGTTTTTTTGAAACTGTAGGGAGACTGCAGGTTGAGTGTAATGGCCACGTGCATCTTTCATAGTTAATCTGTTATTTTACAGGTAGACTTACTGTGCCTCAGTATTAAAGGGCGGCATAATATATCGCTGCATGCATCTTGTTCAACTGCTGCCACATTTATAGTTAATCTATTACTTTATAGATAGACTTACTGTGCCTTAGTATTAAAGAGTAGTATTATATATCACTGCGTGCATCTTGTTCAGCTGCTACCGGGGAGGGGGGTATTAGCAGCCGCAGCAACAGGCTATACTGTAGCTGCCACTGTCATCCAGCGGTCGTATTGATGAGCGAACCTCATGGTAATAGAATCCATAAAGGAAAACCCAAACTCGAACTTCAAAACATAAAGTTCGCTCACCACTAGTTTTGACCAACAATCCAGCTGTACTGGAATGGTTGACTTGCTGTTCAACATCATCTCAAGTGACAACAGATACACACAGCCAGGAATCGGTGGATTTCTCTTACACCACGCTTAGTTGACATGGCCAATGAACTGCATCTATGCCCTCACCTGTCCTGAACCTGCCGCTTGCTTTTACTGCTCTTTCTGCTAGCCAAGTAATTATAGCCGCCGGCTATGCTCCGCTTTTCAGCGAGGAGGAGTTTTGTGAGGACAGTCAGCAGTTACAGGCCAGCACAAACTTGGATCAGAGGTCCACTGCGGACACTTCTAAGCATGCAACTACCGATGATGACAGTAAAGAGACAGGTGAGGGTGACATAAGCAACGACCAAACAGATGAAGATAATTATGTAGTCAATCGCACATGGGAGTCGGGAGAAGAGGGGGCAGGCATCATCATCATAAGTGGGTGAGGGTGGCAGCTTGGCCATGAGACAGCAGGGTGGAAGCATGTCCATGACTAGGTGGAAGCAGTGGGAGATCTGCAGCCAAACACAGGAGGGGTACACCGTCTGCTACTCAGGAGACTATCTGTAAAGAACAAACTTGCAGTGTACGGGTTCATAAAAGCAGCCGGCAGGCATCATGCAGTTGTGGAGGGAAAATGCCACACCAAGTCACTGGGGGAAATTATAATGGCGGTATGCAGGATGTGTGGGCAGAGGGTGAGGCGCGGCCAAGGTGCTAATGTTGGCACGACAGCCCTGCATCAACACATGGAGCGTCACTATAAAGTGGCATGGGAAAACCGTGCCACTCATTTAGTGTTACAGTCTAATGCAGCAACCGCTGCATCTCCCACCAGCCCGCACCCCCTCTCAAGCAGTCAGGACTCGACAACGTCAGCAGAAGGAAGCTGTCGTTCCTTCACATTGACTTAAATGTCGTCTATTGCTCCAGATGCTCCCCTCCTCCTACTCTTTGTCACTTGTTTTGACATCAAACGATCACCAAGGCAATTGCACAAAGACAACAGTATGCGAGCACTCATTCAATGGTGCAAAAGGTGAACGTGCACCTGATGGAGAGTCCCAAGCCGACATTACTTTTTTTAAAAAGCTGTACCAGCCATGCACATGCATGTTGAGCGGAAGGTGGGCCAGTCCTTGGACCACTTGGTGTCTGAGTTCATGCCAGTGCTAACGTATGGAGTTCTAACTATCATCAAGGACAATATACTGTATGTCATTCACAGCCCACTGGGTAAATGTCATTCCAGGCCAGGCACACCAGCAACTTGGCCAGGTGATGGGAATGCCGCCTCCATGTTGTAATCGTGGGATTTGTACACAAATGTCCTCCTCTGCCTCTTAATCCACCACCTTGTCCTTACCCTCCCCTCTAGGCACAATTCACAGTGGTCCTCCATCATATCACCCATTCAAAGCTAGGCACTGTCACTCGGTTCTACATCTTTTCAGCCTTGACAAACTGAGCTATACCAGGGAGGAACTGCTGGGTAGTGATGTCCCGAACTATTCGCCGGCGAATATTTCCCGGCGAACATAGCTTGTTCGCGTTCGCCGCTGTGGGCGAACATATGCGATGTCCAGCCCCTAATATATCATCATTGAGTAAACTTTGACCCTGTACCTCACAGTCAGCAGACACATTCCAGCCAATCAGCAGCAGACCCTTCCTCCCAGACCCTCCCACCTCCTGGACAGCATCCATTTTAGATTAATTCGGAAACTGCATTCACAGTGAGAGGAGGGAGAGTGTAGCTGCTGCTGATTCAATAGGGAAAGCGTTAGCTAGGGCATTGTTCTGTGTCCACAGACTCATCTGCTGTAAGGACAGCATCCAGACAGCACCCCAAAAAGCGCTTTTCAGGGCTGGTACATCAGTGTGCTTTATTTTTATTTATATATATATATATATATATATATATATATTGCAGTTGCCTGGCTGCCCGTGTGTTAGAGGCTGCAGGCTCAGCCATAGACAGCACTGTGTGCACAGTGCACACCATTCATACAGGGTGTGACAGAAAATACCTCGCAGATAAAAAAAAATTATATTATATTTTTTTGGACATAATGACATTTGCAAGCCCGTGTGTGTCAGGCCCACACATACTGTATACTGGCCACTGGCTAGTGGCTAGGCCTACACTCATACCGTTACAGGGTGTCATTCACTCAAATACCTTGCAGATAAAAAATAATCTATTTAAATTTTGTCTGTGATATAATCACATTTGCAAGCCCGTGTGTGTCAGGGCCACACATACTGTATACTGGCCACTGGCTAGTGGCTAGGGCTGCACTCATACCGTTACAGGGTGTCATTCACTCAAATACCTTGCAGATAAAAAAAATCTATTTGAAATTTTTCTGTGATATAACCACATTTGCAAGCCCGTGTGTGTCAGTGCCACACATACTGTATACTGGCCACTGGCTAGTGGCTAGGCCTGCACTCATACCGTTACAGGGTGTCATTCACTCAAATACCTTGCAGATAAAAAAAATCTATTTAAATTTTTTCTGTGATATAATCACATTTGCAAGCCCGTGTGTGTCAGGGCCACACATACTGTACTGTGCCCAGTGCCCAGTGCCCACCACTTATATAGGTTGGCTCAGTACCTTGCACGCATAGTACCACTTCACATAAAAAAATATAATTACCTGCTCTCAAGTTACCACTCTCCCACCCGCCGCCACCACCACCACTACCACCACAGCCACCACCACTACCACCACAGCCGCTTCACTTGATCCCTCAGAGGAGTTATTTACACATCAGTTGGATGAAATTAGTGTTGCGCAACCATTATTGCCAAGGGATGTAGATAACAGGGATATGTCTCAGTCAGGCAGCATTACACACATGGACATACAGTGTGATGATAATGATGTTGTACCCACTGCTGCTTCCATTGCTGAGGTGTCAGATACAAGTGAAGTGGTTGATGATGACGATGTGTCCGTGGATGCCACATGGGTGCCTGCTCGAAGAGAAGAAGAAGAGGGGAAAGTTCAGAAGGGAGACAGAGAGAAGGAGGAGACGAGTTAGAAGCAGGGGGTGTCATGGAACCATGAACCAGACGTACAACAAGAGATAAGTGGAAAATAAGAAGGTTTTATTGAAGAGCAAGCCGTAAGCAAAGTCCGAACGGATGGCTAAACCAAAGCCGGGTCTTGCGGAGACAGAGGTCAGGAACCAGAAGGGTAGTCAGACGAAGCCAGGAACAGGAACCAACGGGGTAGTCAGACGAAGCCGGAATCAGGAACCAACGGGGTAGTCAGACGAAGCCGGAATCAGGAACCAACGGGGTAGTCAGACGAGGCCAGGATCAGGAACCAGAAGCAGCAGCAGTCTTGGAAGCATGTGAACACAGGAGGACCAAGCAAGGAACTGAAGCCACAGACCTCCTATATATATGAGCTGGGCATCCAGCTCCTCCCAGTGGGAAGGAGGAGCCGCAGGGTGGGAGGCTACAAGAAAACCCAGAAACCAAGATGGCCGCCAGCACATGTCAAACGAAGGGAACAGCAAGGAGGTAAGACCATGACAGTACCTCCCCCTCAAGGGCCCCTCCTCCGCGGAGTAAGGAACGGTTTCTGAGGGAAGCGTGCGTGGAAGGCTCGGAGCAAGACAGGAGCATGGACATCTGCGGAGGGAACCCAGGAACGCTCCTCTGGACCATAACCACGCCAATGGACCAAAAACTGCACCCGGCCGCGGACCAGGCGTGAGTCCAGGATATTGCTCACCTCATACTCCTCACGATTGCCCACTTGGACCGGACGAGGCCGAGGAATCGAGGAAGTGAAACGATTACACACCAGTGGCTTCAACAGGGAGACATGAAACACGTTGGAGATCCGCATGCCAGGAGGAAGCGCAAGGGCATAGGCTACCGGGTTTACCCTGCGAAGCACTCGGAAGGGACCAACAAAGCGAGGTGCCAGCTTGGGAGTGGGCACTCGAAGGTTGAGGTTGCGGGTGGACAACCATACGCGGTCTCCGACCTGGTAGGAAGGAGCGGGCGCTCGTCTGCGATCAGCCTGGAGTTTCTGGCGCTGCGCAGAGACCTCAAGGGACCTCTGGATCTGTACCCAAGAAGCACGTAGGACGGAAAGGTGATCCTCCACAGCCGGAATATCCTGGGAAGAGAATACCTCCGGTAACACGGCAGGTTGGAACCCATAATTGGCCATGAAGGGAGACGTCCCAGAGGAAGAGTTCACCGCCGTGTTCCTGGCAAACTCAGCCCAGGGCAGGAGGTCAACCCAATTGTCTTGGTGATCGGAGACATAGCAACGAAGGAATTGCTCCAAGGCCTGATTGGATCGTTCTGCGGCCCCATTGGACTGAGGGTGGTAGGCCGAGGAGAAAGAGAGATGAATCCCCAACTGGGAGCAAAAGGCGCGCCAGAACCTGGACACAAACTGACTCCCCCGATCCGACACAATCTCCTTGGGCAAACCGTGCAACCGGAAGACCTCCCTGGCAAAAATCGAGGCCAACTCTTGTGCAGAGGGTAACTTCTTGAGAGGAACACAGTGGCACATTTTGGAAAACCGATCCACAATCATGAGAATGACCGTATGGCCTCGGGATGCAGGGAGGTCCACAATGAAATCCATCCCCAGGTGTGACCATGGACGCTCCCCGGTGGCTATGGGTTGCAAAAGGCCCAACGGAAGGTGCCGAGGGGACTTACTCTGGGCACAAACGGAGCATGCCGCTACATATGCGGCGATGTCGGAACGTAGAGAAGGCCACCAGAACAGACGTGAAACCGCCCAGGACAGCTGATTCTTTCCAGGGTGCCCCGCGGCCTTGGAGTTATGGTAGGTTCGCAACAACCGAGTGCGCAACTCCTCAGGCACAAAACATCTGCCGTTGGGTCTCCCAGAGGGAGCACCAGATTGAGCCGCCAAAATCTGCTCACCCAGAGGAGAAGTCAGGCTGGTGCGAATAGCGGCCAGGATCTGATTCGGGGGTATGACCGTAGTCGGAATCGACTCCTCCCCGGACAGCTCGGAGTACTGCCGTGATAAGGCATCCGCTCTGATGTTCTTGGAGCCGGGTAGGTAGGAGACCACGTAATTAAAACGTGACAAGAACAGAGCCCATCTGGCCTGACGTGGTGTCAATCTCTTGGCCTCAGAGAGGTAGGTCAGATTCTTGTGGTCCGTCAGGATGAGAACCGGAACCACCGAGCCCTCGAGCAAGTGCCTCCATTCTTTAAGGGCCTGCACGATGGCCAATAACTCCCTGTCACCAATCTGATAGTTGCACTCCGCGGAAGACAGTTTCCGGGAGTAAAACCCACAAGGAAGCAGAGGACCCTCTGGTGTTCTACGCTGAGACAGGAGGGCGCCTACTCCCGTCTCAGACGCGTCCACCTCGAGGACAAAAGGCAACCCAGGGTTGGGATGCGACAGAATCGGAGCCGACACAAAGGCGGACTTTAGAGCCTCAAAAGCTCGGATGGCCTCGAGCGGCCAGACCTGAGGATTACTGCCCTTCCTGGTCAGATCCGTGAGAGGCTTGGCTAGCATGGAAAAGTCCCTGATGAACTTCCGATAATAATTGGCGAAGCCCAAAAAGCGCTGCAGGGCACGAAGCCCACTGGGCTGGGGCCACTGTAAGACAGCCGAAACCTTCTCAGGATCCATGGAGAACCCCTCAGCGGAAATGATGTAACCTAAGAAGGTTACCTGGGATCGGTGAAATTCGCATTTCTCAAGCTTACCGAACAGCTTGTTCTCTCGTAAGCGTTGCAACACTCGTCTGACATCCAGAATGTGGGCCTCCATGGATGCAGAATATACCAAGATGTCATCCAAATAGACCACCACACACTGCTGCAACAGGTCACGGAAAACATCGTTGATGAATTCCTGGAAGACTGCGGGCGCATTGCACAACCCAAAGGGCATAACCAAGGATTCATAATGACCGGTCCTGGTGTTAAACGCGGTCTTCCACTCATCGCCCGCCTTGATCCTTACCAGGTTATATGCCGCCCTCAGGTCGAGTTTGGTAAAGACCGTGGCCCCTTTGAGGCGATCGAACAGCTCGGAAATCAAGGGTATCGGGTAAGCGTTCTTGATCGTGATGCGATTGAGACCCCTGTAATCGATGCAAGGCCTCAACTCGCCGCCCTTCTTTTTCACAAAGAAAAATCCAGCCCCTGCCGGGGACGAGGATTTGCGAATGTGTCCGCGTGAAAGCGCCTCCCTCACGTACTCCTCCATGGCCTCATTCTCCGCTACCGACAGTGGATAGACTTTGCCACGAGGAGGAACGGCACCGGATTGTAACTCTATGGCACAATCGTATGGGCGGTGCGGAGGTAGGGCAACCGCGCGCACCTTATCGAATACATCCCGGTACTCTTCGTATTCAGGAGGCAACAGAGAGTCCGAGGAAGTACACAGCAACTTGACAGGCCCATGGATGCAACTAGCCCCACACTGCGGTGACCACGAGAGGATCTCGACCGATCTCCAATCGAAAACCGTAAGCAAAGTCCGAACGGATGGCTAAACCAAAGCCGGGTCTTGCTGAGACAGAGGTCAGGAACCAGAAGGGTAGTCAGACGAAGCCAGGAACAGGAACCAACGGGGTAGTCAGACGAAGCCGGAATCAGGAACCAACGGGGTAGTCAGACGAAGCCGGAATCAGGAACCAACGGGGTAGTCAGACGAGGCCAGGATCAGGAACCAGAAGCAGCAGCAGTCTTGGAAGCATGTGAACACAGGAGGACCAAGCAAGGAACTGAAGCCACAGACCTCCTATATATATGAGCTGGGCATCCAGCTCCTCCCAGTGGGAAGGAGGAGCCGCAGGGTGGGAGGCTACAAGAAAACCCAGAAACCAAGATGGCCGCCAGCACATGTCAAACGAAGGGAACAGCAAGGAGGTAAGACCATGACAGGGGGAGGTCGTCGCAAGGAGCTAGTGGCACAGTCAGACAGCACGTATCAGCACCCGGGGTCAGCCAGACAGCACGCCAATCAACGCATGCTGTTGCCACTACCAGAATGCCGTCATTGCAAAGCTCAGCAGTGTGGCATTTTTTTTGTGTGTCTGCCTCTGATGCCATTTTCAACCTGTGCCAAAAGAAACTGAGTCGTGGGAAATCCAACACCCACCTAGGAACAACTGCTTTGCGAAGGCACATGATCTCACATCACAAACGCCAATGGGATCAACACATGAGTACAAGCAGCACACAAACTCAAAGCCACCATCCTCCTTCTGGTCTAGCATCTTCAGCCACGTCAACCACTGCTGTCCTCCTTGCCCCCTCTCAACCACTCGCCACTCCGCCTCTCACCTTCAGCAGTTCCATCTCAACTGCCCACAGTCAGGTGTCTGTAAAGGAAATGTTTGAGCGTAAGAAGCCAATGTCACAGAGTCACCCCCTTGCCCGGCGTCTGACAGCTGTCTTGACGGAACTCTTAGCCCGCCAGCTTTTACCATACCAGCTGGTGGAGTCTGAGGCCTTCAAAAAATTTGGGACACCACAGTGGAAGGTACCCGGACAATTTTTTTTTTTCAAAAAAGGCAATCCCAAACCTTTACTCAGTGATTGAAAAGGAAGTCATGGCATCTCTGGCATACAGTGTTGGGGCAAGGGTCCATCTGACCACTGATACCTGGTCTGCAAAGCACGGTCAGGGCAGGTATATCACCTACACTGCGCATTGGGTCAACCTGCTGATGGCTGCCAAGCATGGAATGCGTGGCTCTGCAGCGGAGTTGGTGACACCGCCACGACTTGCAGGCAGGCCTACTGCCACCTCCTCTACTCCTCCTACTCCATCCTCTTCCATAACCTCCTGGGCTGAGTCCTCTTCTGCTGCGGCGTCTGGCTGCACATCAACTGAATCCCCCCAGCTCCCCAGGGGGCTATTCCACATCCCGGATACGACAGTGTCAGACTGTCTTGGGGTTGACTTGCCTGAAAGCAGAGAGCCACACCGGACCAGCACTCCTGTCCGCCCTGAACGCACAGGTGGATTAGTGGCTGACCCCGCACCAACTGGAGATCAGCAAAGTGGTGTGTGACAATGGAAGCAATTTGTTGGCGGCATTGAATTTGGGCAGGTCGTCACATGTGCCGTGCATGGCACATGTGTTGAATCTCATCGTACAACGCTTTGTGTCTAAGTACCCAGGCTTACAGGATGTCCTCAAGCAGGCCAGGAAGGTGTGTGGCCATTTCAGGCGTTCCTACACGGCCATGGCGCACTTTTCAGACATTCAGCGCGGAAACAACATGCCAGTGAGGCGCTTGATTTGCGACAGCCTGACACTTTGGATTTCAACACTCCTAATGTTCGAACCGCCTGCCCCAACAAGAAAAAGCCGTCAACGAGTATTTGTATGACCGGGGTGCTAGGACAGCCTCTGCGGAGCTGGGAATTTTTTTGCCACGTTACTGGACACTCATGCGCAATACCTGTAGGCTCATGCGTCCTTTTGAGGAGGTGACAAACCTAGTCAGTCGCACCGAAGGCACCATCAGCGACCTCATCCCATTTGTTTTCTTCCTGGAGCGTGCCCTGCGAAGAGTGCTGGATCAGTCTATAGATGAGCGTGAAGAGGAAGAGGAAGAGTTGTGGTCACCATCACCACCAGAAACAGCCTTGTCATCATCGCTCGCCGGACCTGCGGCAACGCTGCAAGAGGAGTATGAGGAAGAGGAGTCAGAGGAGGAATGTGGCTTTGAGGAGGAGGAAGACCAACCACAGCAGACATCCCAGGGTGCTCGTTGTTGTCACCTATCTGGGACTCGTGGTGTTGTACATGGCTGGGGGGAAGAACAGACCGTCAATGACATCAGTGAGGAGGAGGAACAGGAAATGAGTAGCTCGGCATCCAACCTTGTGCAAATGGGGTCTTTCATGCTGTCATGTCTGTTGAGGGACCCTCGTATAAAAAGGATGAAGGAGAACGACCTGTACTGGGTGGCCACGCTACTAGACCCCTGGTATAAGCAGAAAGTGGCGGAAATATTACCAAATTACCGGAAGTCAGAAAGGATGCAGCAGTTCAAAACCAAACTAAAAAATATGCTTTACACAGCTTATAAGGGGGATGTCACAGCACAACGGGAATCTAACAGGGGAAGAGGGGAAAGTAATCCTCCTCCTACCACGACCACGGCGGCAAGGACAGGACGCTTTACAGATGTGTTGTTGATGGAGGACATGCAGAGCTTTTTCAGTCCTACACATCGCCACAGCCCTTTGGGATCCAGCCTTAGAGAACGACTCGACCAACAGGTAGCAGACTACCTCGCCTTAACTGCAGATATCGACACTCTGAGGAGCGATGAACCTCTTAACTACTGGGTGTGCAGGCTTGACCTGTGGCCTGAACTATCCCAGTTTGCGATAGAACTTCTGGCCTGCCCCGCTTCAAGTGTCCTGTCAGGAAGGACCTTCAGTGCAGCAGGAGGCATTGTCACTGACAAAAGAAGTCGCCTCGGTCAAAAAAGTGTTGATTACCTCACCTTCATTAAGATGAATGAGGCATGGATCCCGAAGAGACTGACAGTAGGGGATACGTTTCACTAACAAAAGGCCTGATGACATGCCTTGGCCTAAAAATGGTCCCCACGCTGCTGTATTTAATGTCTGCATACCGGATGACTTTCGTGAATTCTCCGCCACCAACTAGGGTTCAAGCCGCAATGTTTTAGTCACCTTTCTGCCTTGAAAACATCAATTTTTCCGGCCGCTGCTACAACAGCGGCTGCAACAATATCGTTATTTTTCAGGCATGTGTACATGCCTAATTTTTCTGGCCTCTGGTGCTGCACTGTGGCTGCAAAAACAAAACAAAAAAAAAGGCACATACATGTGTCAATTCCCCTTTTGTGATCGTTAGCTTGTTGTGGTGAAGGGGCTTGCGTATCACAATGAAGCGATCATCACCTCTATGAGTGTGTTGGCAATGTTGCCACATCCCAGATGATAAGGCCGTTGCTTCATTATGATCAGACCAAAAGCGATCGACTGGATGTTTTTTCATAGAAAAAAACTTAAATTTTAGTTTTATTTTTTTTAAGTTGTATGGGTGGGTTTTTAATACATAAAATAAAAAAATCATAATAAAGTCTCATAATAGTTTACTAGAAATAATGCAGACAATTTAAAAAACCCCCATCAATTCCAATACAAAGCAAGTACAAAGCTCAGAACTAAATTATTCCCGGATGTCGTAATGTTTCGTTAATTCGACAATGGTTAATCAATTCGACACACGTCCCTGGATAGGGGACATAACAGGGATTAAACTGATAGGAATAGTACTAGTTAAGACATCACTCATATAGGGTGTCACAGCACATTGCTCCGTGCATGCGCAGTGCCCCAACTTGGGAGTAAGAGGACCGACCAAGCTGCTTTTTCCATCTCCCGGTTCCTAAAATCAATTCAGTTTGGTGTATCAGAGTTTGGTCTGTCACTGTGAAGGCAGTCGAAGGTACCCGGCCTAAAAATTTTTTCACAAAAGGCAATCCCACGCTGATATGGGACGTAACAGGGATTAAACTGATGAGAATAGTACTACAGAAAATAGCAATTATATCGGGTGTGACAGTAAATTGCACGGTGCAGACGCAGTGACCATGGCGTGGATTCAAACAAAGAGGAGGGAGCCCTTTTTTTTTTTAAACATCTCCCCGTTCGAAAAATCTATTTAATAAATGGACCCCAGATTGTGGATGTCACGTAACAGGGATTAAACTGATGAGAATAGTACTACAGAAAATACCACTCATATCGGGTGTGACAATAAAATGGCACGGCGCAGACGTAGTGACCGTGGCGTGGATTCAAACAAAGCGGAGGAAGCCAGCGTTTTTTTAACCATCTCCCCATTCGAAAAATCTATTTACTAAATGGACCCCAGATTGGGCATGTCACGTAACAGGGAGTAAACTGATGAGAATAGTACTACAGAAAATACCACTCATATCGGGTGTGACAATAAAATGGCACGGCGTAGACGCAGTGACCGTGGCGTGGATTCAAACAAAGGGGAGGGAGCCAGCGTTTTTTTTAACCATCTCCCCGTTCGAAAAATCTATTCAATTCACCTTTCCGGGACCCTTGGTGTTGTACGTGGCTGGGTGGAAGAAGAAACCTTCAATGACATCAACGGTACATGGCTAGCTTGGTATCCAACCTTGTACAAATGGGGAGTTTGCGGTTCGGCAAATAGACTGTTTGCGGTTGTTTGCGGTGCATTAAAAGGGGAGTTTGGTCTGTCAATGTCTGTGAAGCGGGCGTAACCCTTACACTACCTGATCGATACAACATCATACCTGATCGTATACACACACTGGATGTTTTAAACCACGTTGTTCAAAAAAAAAAATTGGACTGTTAGGTGATTTATGCCCTTTATGGATTAAAATCCAACTCTGCGTCAACTATGTAATTTTCCATGGGAGTTTTGCCATGGATCCCCTTCTGGCTGTGTCTTCGCCAACTGGATATAGGAACAATGGTTAGCAATAAAAGGAAGAACATTTAGTCTGTGCTGCACCAGAGAGAGCTGACCTTCAATCTCATTGTCACCTGGTTCCTCAAGTCTTCCACTGAACTGCAAGAGCTGTTAAAAATGGCCAGGAAACTGTGCATGCACTTCAGTCGATCTTACCATGTAAAACATGCCCTCCTTGAGTTGCAAAGGCTAAACACTCCTCCCCAACATCGTCTGATATGCAACATTTCCACCCATTGGAACGCCACACTTAAGGCAGCAGATGGACAAGTCTATCCCCTGGTGCAACTTCCGTTAGCCAGTGGCAGCTGATGCGTGACATATGCAGTTATCCATAAGGCCTCTTTCACAAGATCAGTATTTGTTCAGTATTTGATCAGTATTTGTAAGCCAAAAGAAAAATACTGATCAAATACTGATGCAAAATGCTGACCAAATACTGACTGTGTGAAAAAGGCTATTATAGTCCTGATTTTAGACGTAAATGGCCAAAATGTTTTGGACTCACTCCTGGTTATGGCTTACAATTACTGATCAAATAGTGATGCAAAACACTGACCAAATACTGACCATGTGAAAGGGGCTTTATGGATGCTCAAAATAGAGTATTCATTTTTTTGGGGGGGTTTCTGTTTTTCTGATGGATCAGAAGGACGGAAAAATAAACAGTGATGTGAACACAACCTTACTGCCACTGCTGCTTTACCCCAATCCCCACTCTGTCATGGGGCCACTATTGTCACTGTCAGTGCTGCTGCCACCTCCCCACTCTGACATGGGGCCAGTACTTGAATCTTGGGGTACTGCGTGGTTAAGTCCACAGCGATAAATTAGACCTGATACTAATATTGACCTGTAATATTGACACACAGTAAATCTACAGCTAACAGAAGAGATTAAAAGCATGTGTTTGGACAGCCACATGTATTAAAAGAACATTTTTTTCTCCACTACTTTACAGGCGCTGACTCCATTCTTTATTTGTTCCACTAAGGAGCCATTCAGACACAGCTCCTGCAGGGGCGCGGACAGTTTTTTTGCTTTACTAAAGGGTGCTGTATGCTTTTCTTTTTGTTTAAAAGAAGGGATTAGCTATGAATTTTGGTGAACTGCACAATGATGTAGATGGTGATAAATTACACTTGTAATATTGACAGCACATTACCTACAGAATGGATTACGTATGAACGCGGGTGCACTAGAACGTAATGCACACGGCGATACACTCCCCCTGCAATCTCCCTGCACTCTCCCAGTCTCTCCAGCCTGCCGGATCCGTCCTGCCGCAAGTGTGAAGGAGCCCTTAGTTCCAAACCTTCACACTGAGATTGGGCCACCAAATGGGATGAATATGATTAGGCAGAGTGGTCTTTGGTATCTGATTTATTTTAAATTGGTGACTGGTGACTGAAATTAATTTAGAACTAATTTAGAATGAATCAAATTTTTGGGTTGAAATTCGGCCTTGCAATTCGGCCACAAAACCTTGCACATCTCTAGTTACAGCATTCTTAAACTTTTAACAACTTTTTAAACTTTTAAAAAATTTTTAAGTGCCCCTAAGTTCGCTTCCTCCATAGACAGCAATAGTTTAAAATTGCAGCCTATGGGAGAATCACAGTGTTTCTATGGAGCCCTTCCACGGGCAGGGCTTCATAGGAATATAGCTTTGGATCTTTTAGAGGGCCTGAGGCTGCCATAGCAACTGAACGGCACCCTCAATCATTGTGTGGGGCATCCATTCAGGCCCTGGGGCACAGTGATACTAGGAAATGTCTCTCAGATGCCATGGTTTCAAATGACCATGCCATCTGAGGGGTTAAATGTCCATGATTGGTATGATCACTAATCACAGACATTGCCTCCAGGTGTCTGCTGTGTAAAACAGCCGGCACCCGTTTGCTACGGCAATTGCTCCAGAGCAGGCTCCATCTTTGAAGACCTGACATGTGTGGAACATGTACAGGGCGTGTTTGGAAATGGTTAAATCTTATATACCATTCTCTGGCATAGAAAAGTCACCAATTTTGGTACAAGGCTTCTTTTGCACAGAAATTTCCCACTTTTCTACCTTTAAGGTCATTCTACATTTAAGGTTTCTAAAATGTGAATGGGGCATGGGTGCAGTGTGAGTGGAACCTACCTGGCCTGAAATTTAACAAAACCTGTGCCAGAAATTGGCATACATTACAACAGAAGTCTACAACAGATATTTTGCAGTATAGATATTATTTTCTTGTGCACCAGGCTCTTAATAATTTTGGGGGATCCTATCTGATTTTTTTTTGTTGCTTTTAATAGGTAAGAAATGTAATCCCTAATCCCCTCTCCCCCACCCCAGTATGTAAGAGATTACAGTAGAGTCCTGGAGGTTCTTGAATTGTTGCAATTTCTCTGTCCTACATGAAAAACATTTAACGATTGATGAACATACCAATAAGGTAAATTACTTCAAAAATGTTCCTCGAGTTCAAAGGCTTTAATATTTATGGGGAAAAAAACTACTTGTCCTAATAAAATCTAGTATTTGTACAAACTCATATTCTTCTGTTGCTACTGTTCTCATTGAAGAGAATTTATTCACCATGTGATTCAACAAATAACATGGAAGGTGTCCAGGACAACAATAGCATGAATTGGACTAATTATTCCCTAGTGGTGCATGAAAAATAAAATGTGATTGCATGTCATGCGTCATCTCTGCTATAAACGTGCACTATACCTTGCTGGTTGACCCCAATGCATGGCCTTGTGGATTCTAGACCTTTAAATTCCTTCTCTCTGGAGCTCTTTGATGGTGAAGTTGCTTCCTTGTCTGTAGGAGTCTCAGAGATAGAGGTTCTCTGAGCTTGGGCCTAGCTCTGAGGAGTTGCACATGTAGGTCTACACTGTAGCAGAGCTACAAAGTCTAGACTTCTTGGACTCTAACTAACCAGGAGGCGGACCCAGGTCCATCTCCTGGCCACCTAATACAGTGGGCAAAGTTGTTATGTCAGAACATTTAACTTAGCAATATAACATTGGAGTAGTTACCCCTTTATAGTAACTCTTACTGGGATACTGCACATCCACCCTTCAGTAATGTAATTCAAAAGTCACGGCCTCCTGTGCAAGCCGAAATGTCGCTGTGTGTTTTTCCAGCCTGAAATAAAAAATTACTATCAGAAGCAGACGTCCATTTTGACCTATACAGTAGTGACATTACATATGATATTTGTCATCCTACATGTCTGCTTATTGTGTTGTCAGGATTGATACAAAGAAACACAAGAAGGCAGATCACCTGAACACAAAATAAATCAGTTAGGGCTCTTTCACACTTGCGTTCTTTTCTTCCGGCATAGAGTTCCGTCGTCGGGGCTCTATGCCGGAAGAATCCTGATCAGTTTTATCCTAATGCATTCTGAATGGAGAGAAATCCGTTCAGGATGCATCAGGATGTCTTCAGTTCAGGACCGGAATGTTTTTTGGCCGGAGAAAATACCGCAGCATGCTGCTCTTTTTGCTCTGGACAAAAATCCTGAACACTTGCCGCAAGGCCAGATCCGGAATTAATGCCCATTGAAAGGCATTGATCCGGATCCGGTCTTAAGCTAAACGTCGTTTCGGCGCATTGCCGGATCCGACGTTTAGCTTTTTCTGAATGGTTACCATGGCTGCCGGGACGCTAAAGTCCTGGCAGCCATGGTAAAGTGTAGTGGGGAGCGGGGGAGCAGCATACTTACCGTCCGTGCGGCTCCCGGGGCGCTCCAGAGTGACGTCAGGGCGCCCCAAGCGCATGGATGACGTGATCGCATGGCACGTCATCCATGCGCATGGGGCGCTCTGACGTCACTCTGGAGCGCCCCGGGAGCCGCACGGACTGTAAGTATACTGCTCCCCCGCTCCCCACTACTACTATGGCAACCAGGACTTTAATAGCGTCCTGGCTGCCATAGTAACACTGATGCTTTCAGTTCACTTGCAGTTTTCCAGATCCGGCGTGTAATTCCGGCAAGTGGAGTACACGCCGGATCCGGACAACGCAAGTGTGAAAGAGGCCTAATCTTTTAAAGTCAGCCCCTGCACATATGTCTTATTGGGGAAAACCCTGGGTCTGGTAGTCTCTTCCATCTGTGGTTCCCCCCACCATAACAGTTGAGCATGGGGGGGTTTAGATAATTAGAGAAATTGGATTATTAACCAAATGAACCAAATATAGCTTTAGGGCTCATCCACACAAACATATTTTTCTTTCCGTGTCTGTTCTGTTTTTGTTTTTTTGTGGCCGTATGTAGAACCATTCACTTCAATGGGTCTGCAAAGAAAACGGAAATTACTCTGTGTGCATTCCATTCCTGTATATCCACATGGCCGTTCTGTAAAAAAGAACATCTCTTATTCTTGTTCATTTTGTGGATAAGGATAGGCATTGCTACAATGAATTAGAGAAAATAAACGGATGCAATACGGATGTCACACAGACGTCATCCGTATTTTTTCGGACTGCAAAATACAGACGGTCGTGTGCATGAGCCCTTAGGTTAGGTTTTAACTTTTTAGTCTATATCACTGTTGTAAACAGATCCTTTTTCAACAAGTAGATCAATCTAAAAAAGTCTAAGGACAGGTATGACGTGATGAGCACGTATGCATTAGTGCACAACTTCTGTTTGTTTGGAATGTCTATAATTCTTGTGCAACTGGTTCTCATTTCATAAACATGTGCAGACAGGAGGTAAAATATTTGTTACAAAGAGACCTATGGACATATGAAAACATGTTATGCCCATTTGCTTTGAAGTTAAGAAGCACATTTGGTCTGTAAAAAAAAAAAAAAGTTAACCTACAAAAAGACATAGTTTAGTTTAGCAGCAAGCTAAAAAGCACTTTAACAGAAACATGGAACGAATCTTAGGAAGTCAGTTTTGATGTATAGTGTGCATGTAGCCCCTTGATTATTGACTATTGTTTAAAGGGAGCCTGTCATCAACTATATGCTGACCTCACTGAGGGCAGCATAAAATAGTGACAGAAATGCTGATTTCAGCGATGTGTCACTCATGAGCTAAACGTAAGTGGTTGTTGAGAACCAGCATCATAATCATTGCAGCACAGGCCTTGAAAAGAGTCAAATCTACCTGAGAAGAGTCCTGGTTATTCATAATCTCCTGCACTCCCGCCAATCTGCTGATGATTGGCAGTTCTTTCCTAGAGAGAAAGGGAGAAAACTAGGTAGAAGACTGTCAGTCATCAGCAGGTGGGCAGGGGAGCAGGAAGTCATGAATAACCATGACTCTTCTCAGGTGGCCGTGACTCTTTTCCAGGCCTAGTCTGCTATGATTGTGATGTTGGTTCTCGGCAACCACTTACTTTTAACTTTTAAATGACAGACCGCTGAAATCAACTCGCCTGTCTCTACTTTATTCTGCCGTTAGTATGGGCACCATAAAGTTGACGACAGGTTCCCTTTAAATCTTATATTTTTTTATGTTAAAGTGGAACTAACCTTTCAACAAACCTTTTAATAATCCATATTACAATAAAAAATAATCAATGGTACAATATTAGAACATGATGAATAACACTATTTCTGGCCATTATATGACTAGTATTTGACATTTCTTTTAGCAGTTTTCTTATCTAATCTTTAATTTGCCATTCTCCTAGATCTGGTGGGTGGAGACTAACTCCCATCCACTGCACACAGAAAGTAGAGGAGAATCAGCCTCCTAACTTAGTTACTCATTAGCAGCCCCCGGGATCATGGAGAACATTGAAGAGTATTGACCTGCATGGATATGAATTTAGCTTGTATAGAAGCATCCGGCTCTCAGGTGGAAGGTCATATAACCCACTCAGCACAGATCTAGAATGTGTTCACACCCTTCAAACGGCCAAGGAAAAAGAGTTTGATCCAGCGGGTAAAATCTGCAAAGTCTTTATTTCTTCATATCAAAACAATAAAAACATCCCTCCTTTGAAGCAAATCTGACGCATTTCGATTAGTCATAGAATAAATTGTTACATGACATGATTGAAATATAAATAGAGAGTTGTTGCTAGGCATATAACTAATCTCAGCTGTGGAGTACTATAATTAACTCTAAATGGCCTCTGGTGTGCTGGCTACCTCCACAAAAACTCCCAAAATCACAAGACTCAAAATACACTGAAATCCATTCAAAAATGTGTCAAATAATATAGGATAATAAACAAATAGTTAAACAAAAAAACGAATAATGCAAAAATATATCACAACGATAATTCATTCTATTAGCACTTGGTCTGAGAGAGAAACTGCCGTTTCTCTTGCTGTGCCTGTCTGAGATTTTTATTGCTATCTTTCTGTGTGGTAGAGAAGGTCTCCCACCTCTCCTCCATACCAATGTCTTAATGTCCTGTGTGTAAATGCTACCAGTGCACTCATATACCACTGCACTCCTATACCTATGTCTCTGTATATTGAAATTCCCTTATTTCCCGTATTATAACCTTTAGTCCATAGATGAGTATTTCCCAACTATCCAAACATGACCATTTGAATATTTGAGAATGTGTACATTAAGTCACTTCAACTGACCTAGAGATGGATTTCACGGTGGAAAGGTCACAAGTCTTTTTAGGTCAACGTACCAACAGCTCCAGGTATGCTAAGGGTAAACACGTCCCCTTGCTGCAGTTTTAACATTGAGTGACCCAAATTTCACAATTGGTTACCAATAACTGATTAAAGGTTTTCTTAATTGATATGGTTGTACTGGGTATTGGCTCAACAATCGTGTTCACCTGGAGGGAATGAGGCCTCACCTTAGAGTCCCAGGCAAGCAGCACTCTCCTCATATAATGTAGACTAAACCTAGGCCTTCTCCTGCTTCTCCATGCAGCTATGCCTATTCACCCAAGCATACAATGTCTGTTCCATGGGACATACATGGTTTCAAAGGTAAGTGATGGCAGACCTTTGTGTGCTGGCATGTACAGACATAGCCACACAGAGGAGCAGGGAGAGCCTAGATCCAGGCCACATAGTGCATGAGGAGAGTGCTGCCTATGTATGTGACACTCACCCGGAAATCCAAGGTAGGACCCTTTACCCTTCCCTAAAGATAATCCAAGCCAGAAGCAAAGATAGTTAAAGGGGTATTCCCATCTGAGACAATGGGGGAATATCTCTAGGATATGTCCCCATTCCCTGATAGGTGCGGTTCCCACCTCTTGGACCTGCACCTATATTGAAAATGGTGCGAGAAGGTGGTGGCTGGAGGAACCTAGGTTTCCCTGGGTCCAGGCCACCACTAAGCACTCTCCCCAAAGTAGTAAATGGGAGTGCACCACACTTGTGCGACCATCGATCCCAATAATTTCTATGGGGCTGACGGAAATAGAAATAAATGTGCAGTGCGCCCTCCGCCACTTTCAGGGTTCCATTCTTGGTGTAGGTGCAGGTTCCAGAGGTGGGACCTGCACCTATCAGACAATGGGGCTTATACTAGTGATATGCCCTGTGAGGATTCGCTCTGGTAGACAGGACAAGCAGACGCAGTATAGAGGCAAAGACCAATTTGTTACTCGAAAACTTCAGTGTTTTAATCACACTTATGGCAACAAAACAGTCCATTTGCAGTTTTGGTGTTCGTTCACACCTAGACAGGTCATACAGCAAAAGAGTCACCTGTTATCCTAGGTGTTAGTTCACTCCCAATCGGCATTGCTCAGGACAGAGCAGACCTCCCAAACTCAGGCCTCCAGCCTAGCACATGGCTCAGATTGCCAGAGCTCCTCTGTCAGAGAGAGAGGTAATTACCACCAGCTGACACTGCTGGCTGGGTTTTATATACAGGCCAGTCAAGATCCGGCCTGGAACGTGGGGAGTAGTCACCCACCCAGCACTTTGACTCCTCCCAGTGAGAGCCGTCATGGATCAGCTATTACAGCTGCTGCTGACAAATGAACACTGTCATCTTACTCCACCGAGGCCAGGAACCTCGGTGACACATACCTTCCATTAACAACAAGTTGCCTGGCAGGTCGGGCAAGACTTACAGAATTCGCCCACCTCCCTAAACACACTGGGCCAGTAAAACCGTTGTAGTATCCGGTCCTTTGTTTTCTGCATTCCCAGATGACCCCCGAGAACATGTTGGTGGGCTAACTCTAACACGAGTTTGCGATACGCCTGGGGCACTACCAACTGTTCAACGAGTTCAACCCGCAGCTGGTTTACCCGATACAACATATCCTGATGAACCACAAAATGGGGGAACACTGACTCTGCCTCAGCTTGTTGTGGTTCACCATGTACTATTAATACATTTTCCCAGGCTCGGGATAGAGTTGGGTGACAATGTTGTGCAGTACCAAAATTATCCCCAGAGACATTGAGGTCTGCCAGCACAGGCCCCAGCGGCAAGTCCTCCACATCTCCCACCATTACACTCAGTGGGGTTGTCTCCCCTTCTTCCACCAAAGTGGCGGTCACCCCTACCGCTGGCCCTTCGGCCTCAGGTTCCCAGGGTTCTGGCCTCCCCCCGGAGCAAGGCCACTTTGCTGGGGTTACCTCTGTCTCATGGGTATCAGTCACTTTCGTAGCAGGCCACAGTGACGGGAAACCCGGGAAGTCTCTCCTGATTATAAGCTTGCAGTGTAAGTTTGTGGCAACTGCCACTTCGTGAGTCCACCTAACAGCCCCCGTGGTTAGAGACACCAGGGAAGTGGAATAGTCTTTTAAGTCCCCATGAATGCACATGACCCCGACTTTCCGGCCAGTATACTCAGCGGACCGTACCAGGGGAGCCCTTACTAGTGATACCAGACATATACTGTATAACAACTGACAGAAGCCATAGTTCATGTCCATGGGTTCCACCCGATGTGGACAGTCAGCTTGTACATGGCCAGGCTCCCGACACCGCCAGCAGACTATTGGAGCCGGGTCCACAGGGGGTACATCCAGGGTGGTTTGGTTGGCACAAGTCGCCGGGTCTGGGCTGGAGATTTACAGGATTTGACTGCCCCACTCTAAAAAGAACCCCCTGTAGATTCCGGTAGCCTCATAGCGTTCCACCAGGTCGACCATCTCAAGGGCATTACCTGGAGAGACCTGGCCGATCCATTGCGGGAGAGGGGGTGGCAAAGCCCTCCAGAACATATCAGCCAATATTCTGTCCAGCATAGCCACGGGACTCAGCATATCAGGCTGTAGCCACTTTTGCAAAAGGTGGAGTAAGTCATAATACCGGGGTCTCCGGGCTTAAACCTCCACTGATGTACCCACTGGGCCCGGAGCAACACATTCACCCCCAGTCTTGCCAAAATTTCACCCTTTGTGGTAGTCGGCCACTTGATTGTCCGGCAAGTCGCAATACACCCACTGGGAATCGGATGCCTGAAACGGAGCGACGACCTCAGCCCACTGGTCTCGGGGTAGCTTCTCCCTTGTGGCCATTTTCTCATACATCGCCATGTAGTTTCGATGTCTTCTGCGGGTGTCATCTTAGGAATCGCCGCACGGACTGCCTTCCGGGAATAGTGGATGCTCGGGGTTGTTCCTGCTGTCTGCGAAGCCATCACGTGTTGGCCATTCACGCCAGCCTCACTGCTCTTGCACGCATCCTCCACCAATTGTGGGGATTCACTCTGGTAGACAGGACAAGCGGACGCAGTATAGAGACCAGACCAGTTTGTTACTTCATAAACTTCAGTGTTTTATTCACACTTATGGCAACAAAACAGTACGACAGTCCATTTGCAGTTTTGGTGTTCGTTCACACCTAGACAGTTCATACAGCAAAAGAGTCACCTGTTATCCTAGGTGTTAGTTCACACCCGATCGTCATTGCTCATGACAGAGCAGACCTCCCAAACTCAGGTCTCTAGCTTAGCACACGGCTCTGATCCTAATCCAGCGATTGCCAGAGCTTCTCTGTCAGAGAGAGAGGTAATTACCACCTGCTGACACTGGGTTTTTAATATAGGCTAGTCAAGACCTGGCCTGGAACCTGAGGAGTAGTCATTACAGCTATACTAAATAGCAAGGTGTTAAACAGCAACTGCTGATGACACATGAAAACTGGCTCTTACTCCACCGAGGCCAGGAACCTCAGTGACACATACCTTCCATCAACGACGGTCCCTTGCGCCTTCCTACAGCCACCATTGTCTGAAATAGGAAAATCCCTTTAAGTAGATGTCTGTTGTGTGTGTGTTTTTTTGGTAAATGTCTGATCTGGGGGACTCTGGAAAGGAAGGGGAGCAGGATTGAAAATGAAGTTAGGAAGTCATTTAAAATTATTGCATGGGGGATCCATTTAAAAGAATTTAAAAATGTGGCATGAGGGTCCCTTTAAAATACGCGGCATGGAGCCCAGCATGCTCTAGTGATGCCCCTTGTATTGAGGTCACTATACTGACACAGAAAGACAACTCTGAATTTACACCTAAAACATATTTGATGTTTCGGTGAGAAAGAATTAATCATTTGCGCAGTAACATTAAGCAGAGGACTTCATTAGTACAGATCTTTCTCAAACTCACAAACAGAATTTCAAATTTAGTAATCGGTGTGGAAAGGGTTTGGTAGGGTAATGAACCCCTCCATGCACATTCCAAACTCGTGCAGGCATTAGTAATGTTCCCATTGCCATCACACCATTAGGGCCAAGCAGTTTTGCTGAACATCATTTAGTTTTTGTGCCCTGTTTAGAAGGAAGAAGGCTGGACCTACACCCTCTGAGGGAGACATGAGAGTGTAGCTCAGGCACCCAGAGAGTGAGGAGCTGCATGTTGCCTGTGCAATGTGAGGCCTACTCAAAAAGCCTCCATCCCTGAGGAAAAGTTACCATCCTCTGAGAGAGAAATAAGTACAGAATATAAAGACTGTGTGGAATCAAAGTGAAAGTTTGGTGACAGACAGTAAGTACAATTGCATGTTTATGGCAATAGACCTTACTGCTAGGTAAAAGGGAACATTGCTTTGGGCGCCCACCATGCTTTTATACCATGGATTAGCTAACCGTTGGAAGATCTACATCCTGCTGTGGGAATTGATGTACATATTGTGAATGTGCACCCCTTTGATCTACTTGGAAAGTTGTTTGGGGTTGATAGAAAAACTCAGGGGGAAATCTGCGTTGGAGTAATTTATGAAAGATTTATCAAATGTCTCATGTTACTTGATCAATCTGGCTAATCCTTAGACCTAACACTGTCTAGAGAAGTTACTCCAGTTTTCCTACTCCACCCTACTCCTGGAGTGAGATTGTAACTTTTTTTTTTACAATATATATATTTTTTTAAGTTTTAGTGATGGAGTAAAACTCAATAACATAGCTAACCATACCCACTTCTCCACCCACATTACAAAACTGGAATGCGTGATGTAAAAATTCACAAACTTTTTTTACTTAAATTTTGCGCAAGCGGGTGCAAAAGGTTGTAAAAGCCCTATTTTTGTTACTTTTTGATGTCAGAATTCTGGAGTGAGGGTATGATAAATCAGGGCCTCAGAGTCAGCCATCTCAAAGCCAGTTATCCCATGTTCAGACTTGGAAGTACTGTGTTTGTATCTTGGGGAGACTGAACTGAAACAATCATTGCCTTGTTATGAGCTGCCTAAACTACCTCAGTAAAAGCAGTGTTTGCTTTTAAAAAAAATAGGCACTGTCTCACCATTGTACAGTTTGTGAAAATAAAAATAGGGAGAATAGGGCGCCACATGTGCCGTTTCAGTTGGCGAATATCAGGTTAAAAAGGTAAGGAGGTGCTTACCGGATGGTGTTGTGAGAAGTCACAACAGCTGTAGATTACTCGGCCGGCTGGTTATTTTGTGTCCCAACCAGCAGGCGGTTGTCCTAGGCTGCAGCTATGGTCCTCTGTGTTTACTCCAAGGAAATCAGCAGGCTGAGTAGAAAATAGTTCAGGATCTTTGAAGGCGCTGCTGGGACAGATGAATGAAACATCAGGATCGATGTCAGTAATAAAGAATTATCTTTATTTGATAGTAGTCTGCGCATTTCAAGGGCTAAATTACAATGACAGGGGCGGCACTATCGCAGCTCCCTGTTATTGCACCCACTACTTACAAAAAAATGCACTTCGTGACGAAATAATTTTTTACGAATCGAATTTTTTTGTGAAATTCGGCGAATCAGCCGAATCGAACTTTTAAGAAATTTGCTCATCTCTAGCCGCAACATAACGTGTAAAAAGTGAAAAGGTCTGGAGACTTTTAGAAAGCACTTTACATAATGACCTCCTTTTCATCTTTTCAGCTGCAGATCCACCAATTCCCAGGCTTCTCTTCTGCCATCTAAGATGACCGCATCAGTTCTCAAACTACCTGGTGCATACTATGCATTTGCTAGCCCAAAACACTTCCTGCTTTCCTCCAATCCTCATCACTTGAGCAGTGATGACCAATCTAATAGCAGGACTGGACAACCAGGAAGTTTCTTGGACTACCGATGTACAGTGTGCATCAAGTAGTCTGAGAAGTGATGTGGCCATCTTGGGTGACAGAAGTGAAGCCCAGGAATCAATAGATATGTAGCAGAAAATTTGGAAAGGAGCTCACCACTTAAGTATTCTGTTTGTTTTCCCCAGTTAATGTGAATTAGCTTTTTTGAACTGAAGAGTCGTTTCAACTCTAAGAATTATTCTGTGTCTTCTAACCAGCATTACATGACATCATTTGTTCATTCAATACACAGGCCAGGTCTGCAGGAGTTGGAGCATTCTGGCAGATTGGTACTGTATTCTGGTTCATAGAGAAACATCTAATAGGGCACAGGTGAAAACTCAGACACTAGTGTGAATATTGTGTGAAATATTGTACCGTTAGATACACTGCCATATATAAAATAAATGGTATTTGCATATAGATTTACCCCAATATATATTTTTGTTAACATTATCTACGGACACAGAACACATGAACACAGGCATAATAGAAACTACTAGATAATACTATAATGGAAAACACAAATCCTCTCCATCGTAGTAAATGTAACAGCTCTTTATTTAATCTAATTATTGAATGTTGAGTTACAGTGCCTTGCAAAAGTATTCACCCCCCTTGACTTTTTATTTTATTTTGTTTCATTACAGCCTTAAGTTCAATGTTTTGTTAAAATGAATTCTATGTGATGGATCAGAACACAATAGTCTAAGTTGGTGAAGTGAAATGAGAAAAATATACAAATAAAACTATTGTTTAGAAATAGAAAACAGAAAATTGGCATGTGCGTTTGTATTCACCCCCTTTGTTAGGAAGCCCATAAAAAGCTCTGGTGCAACCTATTACCTTCAGAAGTCACATAATTAGTGAAATGATGTCCACCTGTGTGCAATCTACAGTAAGTGTCACACACTCTGTCATTAGATATACACACCTTTTTTTAAAAGCCCCAGAGGCTGTAACACCTAAGCAAGAGGCATCACTAACCAAACACTGCCATGAAGGCCAAGGAACTCTCCAAACAAGTAAGGGACAATGTTGTTGAGAAGTATAAGTCAGGGTTAGGTTATAAAAAAATATCCAAATCTTTGATGATCCCCAGGAGCACCATCAAATCTATCATAACCAAATGGAAAGAATATGGCACAACAGCAAACCTGCCAAGAGACGGCCACCCACCAAAACTCACGGACCGAGCAAGGAGGGATTAATCAGAGACCTAAGGTAACCCTGGAGGAGCTGCAGAGTTCCAAAGCAGAGACTGGAGTATCTGTACATAGGATGACACTAAGCCGTACGCTCAATAGAGTTGGGCTTTATGGTAGAGTGGCCAGAAGAAAGCCATTACTTTAAGCTAAAAACAAAAAGGCACATTGTGAGGTTGTGAAAAGGCATGTGGGAGACTCCCAAAATGTATGGAGGAAGGTGCTTTGGTCTGACGAGACTAAAATTTAACTTTTCAGCCATCAAAGAAAATGCTATGTCTGGCGCAAACCCAACACATCACATTACCCAAAGAACACCATCTCCATAGTGAAACATGGTGGTGGCAGCATCATGCTGTGGGGTTGTTTTTCAGCAGCCGGGACTGGGAAACTGGTCAGAGATGAGGGAAAGATGGATGGTGCTAAATACAGGGATATTCTTGATCAAAACCTGTACCACTCTGTGGGTGATCTGAGGCTAGGACGGAGGTTCACCTTCAACCAGGACAATGACCAATACAATTTGGTCATATGATCAGGTTCAGAGGAAATAAACAATTGTGTAATTCCTATATGTGCAAATATGCCATTATAACAATACCCACCTGAAACCACACCACTCCCCCATATAATTAGATTGCATACACAGATAACAACGGGATAACAAGATCGCATAAGGAGGGAGATAACACATATATACGCATAAATGCACAAAACCCAAATTACCTCCCTATGTTCTCTCCCCTATCATTCACCTACCCCACTGTGTGAGCACTCAAAAGACACAGAGCAAGTGTAATACAAGGTCTTAAACAGTCATCCCTCTCACTTGTGTCTAGTAGGCAATAAGGCAAGGTCCCTGCAATGCAGAGCTCCACAGTGAGGCGAGTCAATGATCAATGTAAACAAATCATATGCTAGTCATCATGGAGGAGCAACAAAGATCCAACAAATGAAGATACAGACCGCAGCACTGATGTGTCTCCGCCACTTCCCCAGCGCGCGTTTCGCCGCTCAGCTTCTTCTAGGGGGAGCCCCCGTTGTATCTGTGTATGCAGTCTAATTATATGGGGGAGTGGTGTGGTTTTAGGTGGATATTGTATTATGGCATATTTGCACACATAGGAATTACACAATTGTTTATTTCCTCTGTACCTACTCATATGACCGAATTGTATTTGTCCCACCACTTACTGTCACATTGGTATCCATTTTTACTTATCAATTGTATTATGTATTGTGTTTTTTAACATAAGTAATTAAAATAAAGATGTCTAATAATGAATAGTGGTGTGGTATTGTGGTGGTGTATTGGACTTGGGCCACACACTGATCGTGTTACTTTAATAGTTGGTGTACTACCAGGACAATGACCCCAAACACACTGCTAAAGCTACACTTGAGTGGTTTAACGGGAAACATGTAAATGTATTGGATTGGACTAGTCAAAGCCCAGATCTCAATCCAATATAAAATTTATGGTCCGACTTAAAGATTGCTGTTCACAAGTGCAAACCATCCAACTTGAAGGAGCTGGAGCAGTTTTGCAAGGAGGAATGGGCAAAAATCCCAGTGGTTAGATGTGGCATGCTCATAGAGACTTATCCAAAGCGACTTGGAGCTGTGATTGCTGTAAAAGGTGGCTCTACAAAGTATTTACTTTAGGGGGGGTGGTAGTTATGCACATTGACTTTTTCTGTTATTTTGTCCTATTTGCTGTTTGCTTCACAATAATAAAAAATAACCATCTTCAAAGTGTGGGCATGTTCTGTAAATTAAATGATGCAAATCCTCAAACAATCCATGCTAATTCTAGGTTGTGAATTACCAAAATATGAAAAAAGTCAAGGGGGTGAATACTTTTGCAAGTCACTGTATACTCTTTTATATTTATGACTATTAAAACGAACATCATTTTTTGCATAACATGGAGAGCCCAAAGTTTCCCAACAAGTTAATACATCACAAACAAACTTAGTGACTCTTATTTCTGAGCAAATTATTACATTGGTTGCTTCCCGGCTAATTGCATTTTATGTCCTTTATACTACATGAATTTTTCAATTGTGATTGTTGGCTGCTGCCAGTATGCCCCAGGACATTGTACTGAACATGAATGTAACATACTGTCAGATGTAATATATCATAAACAGAACCCAGCTCTCCTCCGTCATTGGCACAACTCGAACCACCTAGATACACGGTTGAGTGGAAACATAATGCCTACACCTCCCTTTTAAGCCAAAATTTTTCATTTTCCTTCAGTTAGAATGGCCATTGGGATCATAATAAAGGTCACATCAATCATGGCATGGGCTGCCTCATTCATTCATGCATCATGCAAGTGACACACAATTTTCCCAGCCACAACAAAGTCTATGAATAATGGTATAACACTGAATCTCTGTCTGAAAATGCTAATGAATAGTGATGAGCGGCATAGGCAATATTCAAATTCACAATATTTCGTGAATTTTTGACTGAATATTCGCCATAAATTCGCAAATTCGAGAATTCGTGATTTACAGCCATTGTTTACTTAATTGCGAAAATCGGCAATGTAATATATTTGCAATAAATTTGGGATAAATTTGCGATTAGAATATGCAACACTATTCGCCAATACGAATATATAGCACTATATTCGAAATAATAGCAAATTCTCAAAGTGGCAATTTTCGCGATAAAAATTTGCGTTTCGAATATTCTCGCTCAATACTACTAATGAATCACATTGCTATCTTCTCCGCTGCCATCCAGGCAGTCAGTCAGAAATTCAGGGGCATCGGTAGGATCTTAAAATATTTGGGGCCTAAGCGTATGTGTTAAATTGTTAATCCACCCCAGCCTCCAAGCCATATTTGGATGGACATTACATTCAGTGCTATCACACATACAGGAGAATGCAGCACTATATATCCATTAAAACCAATGTAGATGTTCTCTTTCCTCATTTTCTCAGGGCTTAGAAAACATATAACCACTTCCAGGGCCGGTGCAAGGATTTTTGCCAACACAAGCAAAGCTATATTTTGGTGCCCCCCCCCTTGCAGCTCACCTGGCCCTGGTCCCATATGCAGCAGCTGGCTTCTCCTCTGTGTGGTCCTGGTATCTTCTCTCTGCTTCAGACAATCGCTGGTTTGAGGACTCTATTTTTCGCCCTCTAAGACGCACTGGCCCATAATACGCACCTAGGTTTTAGAGGAGGATAATAAGAAAAAATATTTTTCATTACACCTCAGGTCAGACCAGCAATCAGACCCTCAATGTTATGTAGACCTCAGCTCACAGCCCCAATTAGACTCCCAATGTTAATCAGACCTCAGATCAGACCCCCAATGCCTCAGATCATTCCCCCATGTCAGTCATCAGCCCCCCATGTCAGCCATCATGCCCCCATGTCAGCCATTAGCCCCCATGTCAGCCATTAGCCCCCCATGTCAGCCATCATGCCCCTCATGTCAGCCATTAGCCAGCCCCCCATGTCAGCCATTAGCCCCCCATGTCAGCCATTAGCCCCCATCCATCAGCCCCCCATGTCATCCATCATGCTCTCATGTCAGTCATCAGCCCCCCATGTCACATTTCTCCCCCTCCATGTCAAAACACCCCCCTATGTCCCATCAGTCCTCCATGTCACATTTCTCCCCCTCTATGTTACATTTCTCCCCCCCATGTCACATTTCTCCCCCTCCATGGCACATCACTCCCTCTTTTTTACATCACCCCCATGACCCCTATTGTGTCACATTTCCCCCCCCCCTTCCATGGCACCCCCCCATGGCACACTTCTCCCCCTCCATGGTACTGCCACTGGCGCTCACCTACCACTCTAGTCAGCAGTCTGGCTGTGTGACTCACAGCATGAGTCACTACCAGCTCCCTCAAGTCCCTGCTGCTGCCCGCCGCCGCGAGCTACGCCAGTCACACCCCGTGACTGGCCGTGCTCACTCGCGTGCTGCTCTGTGAGTGAGCTGCTGCCGGGGCTGCACACGCACGCAGGGCAACTGCGTAGGTTGGGACGGGCGCCCAGTGGCGCTGCGGTGAAGTGAATTGATTTATTTAAAAACAAAAAAAGGTTAAATTTTTTCTGCCCACCCCTACTTTGCGCCGGGTGCACCCTAAGGCAGCCTCTTGGTCTGCCTTATGGTAGCGCCGGGCGTGACCACTTCTTTTAACTGTATCTAATCTCTGCAGAATATGTCATGCAGACATCTTTTACTCCTCTCTTTTCTATACTCCTGTTCCTGGTGCCCCAACAGTGTTATTCTGCTGCTACCTCCAATATTGTGCCTGCTGCCTTACCCAATGCTCCTAAATACTAAAATGCAGAAATAACAGTACCTTACAGATAGGCCTCAAAGTGCTCCCAAAAGTCTCTCTCAGAGTTCTCTCATGAGTAATAATGCCCCCTACACGTATAATGCTCCCCAAGAGTGTCCCTGTTAGTATTAGTGAGCTCCATATTGTGCCCAATAATAAAAATGTCCCCCAAAGAACCCCCAGTAGAAAGAACCCCCAGTAGTAATAATGCCACCCAGTGGTGATAAAGCTCCCCAAAGTTCCCCCAGTACTAATAAGGCCCCTTAAAATGCCCCAGCAGTAACAAGACCCCTTCATAAGTCCACTCTGCACTCCCTCTGTAGTGAGACCTGTAGGTATATTACCCTTCTGGAGTGCCTCCAATAGGTATAATGCCCCTCTGTAGTCCCCCAGTAGGTATAATGCCCCTCAGTAGTGCCTCCAGTAAATATAATGGCCCTCTGTAGTGCCATAAGTAGGTATAATATCCTCCTGTAGTTATAATTTCCCTTACATTGTGCCCCAGTACGATCTTCCCCCAAATTAAAAAAATATATACTCGCCTGACTCCCCACAACTGTTTACGATACAGGCCATAGGCCTCTTCTAGCCTGTGGCCTGAGTTGCTGGCTTCTCGATTCAGATGGTCAGGATGAAATCAATGTACCGTCGCAATGGGGACGAGACTCTTTAACATCTCGGGTAACATTAGGGAGGCTTGTCACCGTCACGCCTGCTATTGTCTTTTCTCCCTATCGCCAGATGTTTTGATCTGTGTGACAGGGAGATGCAGCGGCAGCCGTGATCAGGAGCAATGCAGGTGCTGGGGAGCGGGATAAGTATAATCTATATGAGGGGCTGTAAAGCTGTAATTTCACTGCTGACTCTGTTGACAAACTAATGCAGTCTGGAAGTAGTATTCTTGATTCTGCTGGGTCTTTCTGGAGTATTGGTTTCACGTGACAATTGGATTTGGCTCCCAGGCGTAGGAGCTCTGGCATGTGCTTCCTCTCCCTTCTCTGACTGGACTGGAACTACCTCTTCTGACAGGAAGCAGGACTAGCCCACTCCTACAAAGAGGGAAGGAACAGAATGGTTAGCGTTCCTGCCAACCATTATCTCCTCTTGCTGGAACAAATGGCCAAAACATGCACTATGAGACAACTAGCAATAATCACACCTTGGTGAGCCAGTAAGTCTTAAAGTTGCTTGATTTAAGTTGGGTGGCTTGGGGGGACCTGCGCATCTAGATCATTATCATTAGGGTGACAAAAATTGTAATTAAAGTGAATTTGTCGGCACCCAAGCCGCAAAAACTGCGGCTCAGATGCGGACCCGAAAAACAGTCGTGTGCATAAGGCCTAATGTTGTACGGAGATTGGTCTCCATGTAGCATTAAAATGTACGGGCTCCGATGAGCCGAAGTAAGTTATTTGCAAAGTCGAGCAAGACTTCGTTGAATGACTTCGGTTAATTGATTTTTAAAATAGAAAACCACTTTCAAACTTGGAACCAAACTCGGTTTAGGTTCTGAGGTACCAGTCGGAACCAGAGTCGGTTCCAAGTTTTATAGTGGTTTTCCACTTAAAAAATCAACTACGGAAGTTATTTAACGAAGTCTTGCTCGACTTTGCAAATAACTTACTTTGGCTCATTGGAGCCAGTACATTTTAATGCTGTACGAAAATGGTTCTCTGAACAGCATTAATCCGAAGTTTTGAGCGAAGCGACTTCAGATGAAGCCCGCTTCGCTCATCATTAGTTCTGATGTACCTCTTTGGTTTGGAGTTGACAAATCAATTCTGTAAAATCATTTTGCTCATCTCTCAGTTTAGACTCTGGCCTGATTTTGACTTTGCTTTTGGATTCTGATGAAGTCCTGGTTTTGACTGTCTGTCAGTATGCTTATTATTTTCTCCATTTGTATTTGCCCCCTAAGGTCACTTTGACATTACTGAGGCTGCTTTCATATCTGCATGTTTGCTGTCTGGTTTTGAGATCTCGCAGGGGATCTCAAAATCACAGCAAAATGCTTCCGTTATAATAATACAACCGGCTGCATCTGTTCAGAATGGATGCAAAACTTTTCAGGGCAATAGGGGTACTTTCGATTAAGGCTGAATTTATTCAGATCCAAAACGAAACTGACAGCTGAAACATTCTAATCAGACCCAAAAAAACATTTGGGGCAATTTGCTGACTTCTAATCATCTAATATATGCAAAGTAAATGCTTTTGCTGCATTAGAGCTGTTTTTCTATAAAAATGTTAAGGAGTAATTCCACCCGAATTAAAAAATAGAAGAGATTGATAAAATGACAGATGACTGCCTGCTGTTGTCTGAGAAACTGAGAAAAAAAGCTGTCATACACAAGAAAGGACTGCCAAAATGAATCTAATAACTACAGTTTGTTTAATTTGATTCAAAGAGCTCCAAAAACTGTGGAAGGGAAATTTTGTTTAAAAACCACTTGAGATAGACCAAGAAATACTAAACCTAGTTTTCAACTTGAAAAAACGCACTGCTACTATACAGTATGCCAATTGCATTAAACATGGGCATTTACAGTACAATTTGTAAGAAGGTGACTATCAACCACTGCTTCATTCTAAATTATTATACTGTAGGGCTCCATCTAGTGTCTCCATTAAGAGATGCAGGTTAGGCATGTTGCAGTAGTCATTATGTACAACCACTTGCCTACACCAAAGAAATAAGTACTAAAATCAAACACATTGCTTTAGCACAGAGGCACGTATATAACTCATTCATAGTTAAAAGAAAAATTTCACTGCCACCTAATCTAGAAAAAGTGTGGTTTGGGTATAGTAGAATAGGAAAGAATAATCCTTGATATTGTTAAAGGGGTTTTCTGAGATTTTGATACTGATGATCTATCTTTAGGATAAGTCATTAGCAGTGGCGCACCTACAGGGGTGGTCCAGTGGGTCTGGACCCCCCCCTAGAACAACCAGACAATACTTTTTTTTTTAATCCTTCAGGGCCTCACCACCGATTAACACAGGCGGCGCGGCCCTGGATGTAATTCCGGAAGCGGTGGGGGGTGCCGGGGGGGCAGTAGGAGATGACCGCTTCCATTGTGGAAGCGCTCATCTCCATATCCATCTGTATCCATCTTTATGGCACATGGGGGGCATTATGGCATCTGGTGGCACTAAGGGGCATTTTTTACTGGCACATTATGGGAGGCACTATAGGGGAGAGCGGCATTATGGAGGAGTGGAGCACTATTGGGGCATATGGTGGCACTCCGAAGGGGCATTTTTTACTGGCACATTATGGGGGGGCACCATGGGGGAGAGGAGCACTATGGAGGCATCTGGGGGGTCTAAAGGGGCTTTTTTTTTATTGACACATTATGGGGGCACTATAGGGGAGAATGGCACTATGGGGCATCTGGTGGCACTATAGGGGCATTATTTGGGAGCACTATGGGGAAGTGGGGGCTCTAAAGGGGCCTTTATTCTTATTGGCACATTATGGGGGGCACTATGGCATTTGGTGGCACTAAGGGGGCATATTTTACTGGCACATTATGGGAGGCATTATAGGGGAGAGTGGCACTATGGGGCATTATTTGGGGACACTATAGGGGAGAGGAGCACTATTGGGGCATATGGTGGCACTTAGAAGGGGCATTTTTTACTGGCATATTATGGGGGACACTATGAGGAAGGGGGAGAGGAGCACTATGAGGGCATTTACTGGGGCACTATATAGGGGTATTTTATACTGGCATACATTATGGGGACATTAGCTCAACAGCGGGCACTAAGCGGGGGTATTTCATGTACTGTCATATTGTAGGGAGAATTATTAGTACTAGGAGGTATTATGCAGAGCTTTGCTACTACTGGGGGGGGGGGGGGGCTATGAGGAACATGATTACTAGTATGGGCACTATAGGGGCATTATTACTACTAAGTGTGCTCTGGCAGCGAATTATTTCTATTTTGGGGAGCCCTGTTACTTTGGGGGGCACCCTGCCACAGTATCAGCTTAGCACAATACTTTTTGGGGGACATTATCTTTATACTATTAGTGTCTGGGCGCAGTTATTTTTTAGAGCACTGTGTGCCAATAATTGTTGAAGGGGGCACTATCTGTGTGGTAGTAGTATTTCCAGGAGGGCTGTTTCTGCAGTATAGTATTGGGGGCACAGTATTGGGGCACTATCTGTGTGGTAGTAGTATTTCCAGAGGGACTGTTTCTGCAGTATAGTATTGGGGGTGGCAGGAAAGGGTGTTCAGAAGATGTGAAGATGATGGAAATGTGGGAAACTAATGTCTGTTTGTCAATCTCTGCAGAGATGGGAGATGGCTGAAAAATCATCATGGCGGTCTGGTCTGAATGGAGAAGATGAGGAAAGAGAACGTCTACAACAAAGGTGACATCACTGGATGTTAATGGTATGGGGCGCTATGTAGGAGAGGAGATGCTCCGGCTCCTCCCCCTGCCATTTGACGAAGGAGGATTCAGAGCTGGGTGAGAACGTTCAAGGGGGGCAGCAGACCACAGGCGGGTGGCAGATGGTAGGGGGAAACCACAGGCCTTGAGCAGGATCTGGGGAGGGAGGAGAGCGGAGGAGCTGTAGCCTGCTGTTTATTGTATGATGTGAAGCAGGCAGTGCAGCCAGGACAGACCCTCCCCTCTCCATATGATGTGTAGAGACAGGCCGCAACTATAGAATGTCCACTGTACAATGTTTGTTGGGAGTGGCCTATTATATGGAGGAGGGGCTTTTAATAATGGGCGGGGCCCAAAAATGTGCGGCATTGTTCTATTCCTACAGAGCTTTTAGAATCGCCAAGTAAAAGATTCAGCGCAACACACTACACCCCTTCCCCGCATTTTTAAATATAAAGGGGGCTTTGAAAAATTGAATTAGCACAGCGCACTACACATGCCATATTTTTTTGCCTTTCGGACCCCCCCTAGACAAAATTCCTGGGTGCTCCCCTGGTCATTAGTATCTGATTGGTGGGGGTCTGACACCTGGGACTGCCACTAATCAGCTGTTTGAGAAGGCATCGGCGCTCCTGTGAGCACCGCGGCCTTCTTGCAGCTTACAAAGCACAGCGCCGTACATTGTATAGTGTCTGTGCTTGGTATCACTCGCAGACTGCCCGATCCCCTGAAGACGCCAAGTTAATTTGGCGAAACATGTCGGGGGGCAGAGTGCTGTAAAGCATGCGTTTTAAACAGTGAAAGCCTGCAGCATATTAGTAAACACGAGCAAGTTAAATAGCAGTCAGACAGTAGATCGGGGGAAACTGTGCACAGTTGTTGATACCAATAGATAAGAGTGTGAACGCACCAGCTACTGTGAGGAACCACATTACAGTGGCATAACAGAGCTGGTAACAGCTAGCATCTATGGCGGCTGCTATATACTAAGCAGCCAAACAGATCTAGGATATCCAATTAAATCTGATAGACAGCAGCACTTCCACCAGGATCCCTAGACGCTATCAACACTATTTTAAAAAATTATCACATAGATAGCAGGCTTAGCTGATAATTTTAAATGTGAGTCTAGTGTGCAGAATCTTTTATAACCGAAGAGAATAAATGTTATGTTTTAATTTAGAAAATTATCACACGTGTCAACCTAGAGACAGCCATTGGTCTCACGGGCCATTTGTAAAAATAAAAAAATTAAAAAAATCATACACACCCCAAAATAGTATTATTAAAAACTACAGATCGTCTTCGATCAGCCCTCACTCATTTCCGTAGACATAACTATAAAAAAGTTATAGGGGTCAGAATATGGCAATAAAAATTAAAAAAATCATTTTTTCAAAAGTTAATTTTTTTTTTTCAGTATTGAAACTCAAGAAAAACTATAGATATGTGGTATGGCCACAAGTGAGTGAAAATCACAAGTGAGTTTTACCGCATAGTGAATGCCATAAAAACAAAACTCGCAAAACTGTGGCAGAATTGCGTTTTTACTCCAATTCCACCCTATTTGGAATATTTTTCCTGCTTTCCACTACATCCTATGCAATATTAAATGGTGGCTTAAGAAATTTGTCCCACAAAAATAAACAAGCTCTGGCTCTGGGAATGCAGGGAGAGAAAAATGAAACGCTGGGTCAGGAAAGGATTACATTCACTTACTGTAGAGTTCCAAACTTCAACCACTCTTGCAGTAAAATATATTTTCCTGACATTGCTCTCGATCCTGTGTTTAACTTCTTATTAAGCACACTTTAATGAAACTTATTTAAATCTTTAACATATTTAAAGGTTTCAGTTATGTCCCCCCTTTCCCTTCTTTCCTTAAAGGGGTATTCCGGTTAAAAATAAAAAATCACTGCCTTAAAGGCTATAGACACCTTTGTGCACTAAAAATCAATAAACCCATATCTTACCGTAATTCAGCACATAATAAAATTGCACTTGTTTGTTTACTGCTACTAGCTTTGCTTCACATGCTCTCAGAAATGCTCTTCTATGATTTTTGCTCAATAATGTCATCTCCTGTGAGGCTTTGTGGGCGTTCCCATTGATTTCACATGCACCAGCACAAGCTCTGCTGCCCCGCCCCCACATCCTGTTGCACAGCACAGCTAGCAGCCACTTACATATAGGCTGCTGGAACTACCAAGTAACTTGGTAGTTAGATTTCATTCCAATCAACAACATGGTGAGTCTTACAGTATGCTACAGTCTCTAATCAGCAGATTTATTTCTCACATTCCATTCTGTAGAAAGTCCATTATTTGTAGACACAATAGATATCTCTGCTGGTAACGTTAGTGCAGCGATCTACAGTCAGAACCATGGCATTATAAGCCTTATATACAGCCAGGTCCATAAATATTGGGACATAGACACAATTCTAACATGTTTGCCTCTATGCACCACCACAATGGACTTAAAATGAAACGAACAAGATATTCTTTAACTGCAGACTGTCAGCTTTAATTTGAGAGTATTTACATCCAAATCAGGTGAACGGTGTAGGAATTACAACAGTTTTCATATGTGCCGCCCACTTGTTACAGGCCAAAAGTAATGGGACAGAATAATAATCATTAATCAAACTTTCACTTTTTAATACTTGGATGAAAATCCTTTGCAGTCAATTACAGCCTGAAGTCTAGAACACAAAGACATCACCAGACGCTGGGTTTCCTCCCTGGTGATGCTCTGCCAGGCCTCTACTGTAACTGTCTTCAGTTCCTGCTTGTTCTTGGGGCATTTTTCCTTCAGTTTTGTCTTCAGCAAGTGAAATGCATGCTCAATCGGATTCAGGTCAGGTGATTGATTTGGCCATTGCATAACATTCCACTTCGTTCCTATAAAAAACTCTTTGGTTGCTTTTGCAGTATGCTTCGGGTCATTGTCCATCTGCACTGTGAAGCGCCGTCCAATGTGTTCTGAAGCATTTGGCTGAATATGAGCAGATAATATTGCCCGCAACACTTGAGAATGCATCCTGCTGCTTTTGTCAGCAGTCACATCATCAATAAATACAAGAGAACCGGTTCCATTGGCAGCCATACATGCCCACGCCATGACACTACCACCACCATGCTTCACTGATGAGGTGGTATGCTTAGGATCATGAGCAGTTCCTTTCCTTCTCCATACTCTTCTCTTCCCATCACTCTGGTACAAGTTGATCTTGGTCTCATCTGTCCATAGGATGTTGTTCCAGAACTGTGAATGCTTTTTTAGATGTCGTTTGGCAAACTCTAATCTGGCCTTCCTGTTTTTGAGGCTCACCAATGGTTTACATCTTGTGGTGAACCCTCTGTATTTACTCTGGTGAAGTCTTCTCTTGATTGTTGACTTTGACACACATACACCCACCTCCTGGAGAGTGTTCTTGATCTGGCCAACTGTTGTGAAGGGTGTTTTTTTCACCAGGGAAATAATTCTTCGGTCATCCACCACAGTTGTTTTCTGTGGTCTTCCGAGTCTTTTGGTGTTGCTGAGCTCACCGGTGCATTCCTTCTTTTTAAGAATGTTCCAAACAGTTGTTTTGGCCACGCCTAATGTTTTTGCTATCTCTCTGATAGGTTTGTTGTGTTTTTTCAGCCTAATGATGGCTTGCTTCACTGATAGTGACAGCTCTTTGGATCTCATCTTGAGAGTTGACAGCAACAGATTCCAAATGCAAATACAACACTTGAAATGAACTCTGGACCTTTTATCTGCTCATTGTAATTGGGATAATGAGGGAATAACACACCTGGCCATGGAACAGCTGAGAAGCCAATGGTCTCATTACTTTTTGTCCCTTAACAAGTGTGAGGCACAAATGCAAACTGTTGTAATTCCTACACCGTTCACCTGATTTGGATGTAAATACCCTCAAATTAAAGCTGACAGTCTGCAGTTAAAGCACATCTAATTTGTTTCATTTCAAATCAATTGTGGTTGTGTATAGAACCAAAAATTTTAGAATTGTGTCAATGTCCCAATATTTATGGACCTGACTGTAGATCTCATTACTGACAGCTTTTACTACATGCACTCTCTTCTGAATACAGTATTGTGTGCAGTCCGTACATTGAGCGATCACTTTTCCCACACAGATTAGTACAGTGTGACGACACACAATGCTATGTACACGTGTAAGGCCGATTTATTGGCCTGTATTTGTGGGAGGGGCTTGGCTGCCTACTTCAACGGCCTGCGCCCCTCCCACATCGTACAACGTCGCAGAGATTCGCAGGAAGCGTGCTCTCGTACCTGGATTCCACTCAACAGGTGAGGGTAAGAGGCTCCTTCAGTCCGGTCGGCCCCTAGGTGAGTGGCGGCCCCACGCTCCGGACGGTTACACCAGGGGGTTCTCGAGCCGGCGGGGGGGGGCCCACGATACAGGAAGGGCTCCCCTCCTCCCCTGTTCGGAATGCCCGAGCGATGCGGGCTCCACGCGGCGGCAGTCACTTACCGGCGGGGCCGCGGCACTCCGCGCGGCAGTAATTGTCTACCGACAGGGGGCGGGGCCCGCCATGGAAAGGGCTCCCCCCGCCCCCGATTTTTTGCCAGGGGGCTGCGCTGTTTCCCCACGTGGTGGGCGTGCCCAGCCGGCAGTGGGTTGGCCCTTAGGCAACGGGGGCACCCCCGCACTGGGCGCCCTGCCAGGGAGCAGTGCGGCCCCCACGTGGCAACATTCACTGACCGGTGGGGGTGGGGCCCATGTTGAGTTAGGGGCTCCCCCTACACCGGTTTATGCCAGGGAGCTGCGCTACTCCCCACGCAGTAGAAGTGCCCAGCCGGCAGGCGGGTCGGCCCCTTAGGCGGAGGAGGGCACCCGCGCACTGGGCACTCTACCAGGGAGCCGCGTAAGCTCCCCACGTAGCTCCCGAGCTGTGTTGGTGTGGGGTGGGGGCCATTGCGCAGCAACGGTCCCCCTGCTCTGGTCCACGGTGCCAGGGAGCTTCGCGCTCCCCACGCGGTTATCGTGGAGGGGTGCGGGGGACGCATTGGCCCCGCTCCTCACCTTCATTAAAGTCTGGCACGGGCCGCCATGCCGCATAGATAGGCAGGGATCCGTGACTACACTAGGATCGTTCAGGGGGAACAAGTGTTAGCCAACGGCTAGCTTCCTTCTGCCGGTCGTACTTCAGGTTGCTAGCTCATGTTCAATCATTTCATGTCTTACTTTGTATGGTTCCTTACGACACGTGCACGATCCAGGGTTGATGCTTTAATTGTTTTGCTTCCAGGTCCAAATTTTGTCTTGATTCATTCCGAGATTGTGGCTTGTCGGCAAGGTAGTAGGGGTACACGTTGGGGGAGGGGGAAGAGAGTACTCACAAGCGGGGTTGTGTCTCATGCACTATCTCACGTCCAGGTTGTGCTGTTTCAAAGCTTTCCGCGGTGGTCAGTCTGTAGATTTCTGAGCGGGTAAGTACGTCATATTTTCCTCTGTGTGTTCCTTCCAGGTGTCGGTTCCTGGCCACTTCCTCACGGTCCTTCTGGTGTTAGTGTGCGTAGCTACACGGGGGCGGGCACTCTTCCATACATTGCGGTGCAGGTTCACTAATGCTGGTGGTCGTCCAGTTTAGCCGGTCATTTACGTTACTGTTTCCACAGCTGTGATGTCACACGCATCGGACATCGTCGAGGCGTCTGTGGATGAGAACGTGGCAGGAATCTCCGAAGGGGGCAGTATACCGTCCCTGCGAGCATGGACTATCCCTAGGCTTATGTCGGAATTAACGAAGAGGGGCGTCCCTTTCCCGGCTTCCGCCAGGAAGGCGGAATAATATTGGCTGTGGAAAGACTCTGTGGCGCCCAGTCGTGATGATCTCCCCATGACCACGGTGCAAACTTCGCTTGCTCAGTTACATGTCATGCTGAACAGTCTAACATCAGCTGTCACTTCGATACAAGCGAGGTTGGAGTTAATCGAGTCTCGCGGCTCGGTCATTCCTGTTTCTTCCTCTGAGGTTCCGGTCGCTACAACCTCTGCTGTAGGGGAAATCCGTACTAACCTGGCCGTCCCCAATGTGGCTCCTTCTCATTTTGTTCCGACCAACATCAGGAAAGACATCTCAGGTAGGGATGTTAACCTTGCTTCATTGTTGATAGCCTCCAGGGATCTGTCCGACAATAAAATCATAGCTTGCGGGGAAGTCTTGGTGGTGCTGAGAGGCCGTGACCACAGGCTTAACCGCAAGTTAACCATCCCGGAGTTTGTCATGGCATTTAGCCTTTTTAGGGATGTCATATGTTCTGCTAGGCCGGACAGGAGGGAGGAACTCGATCTGTACCTTTTTCGAGTTACAGAGTTGGGTTATAAGTACGGAGGATGTTCATTTTATGATTATCATTGTTCTTTTGCAGCCAAGGCAGCAGCAGCTTTCACTCAGTTTCAGTATGTTACAGATTGGTCCAATTTAGATACAGAATTGTTTTGCAGGCATTTTGCGGGTCTGAAAGCTCCCTCCTGTTCCGCATGTCAATCCATCTTCCACTCTGCAGAGTGGTGCTATAAATCAGCCGCCAATACATTGCCATACCCTTCCGGCTCGTCAGCCGGGCCACTCGATGTCTTCAGACCTTTTAGTTCAGTTGACAAGTAAGGCCGGCCCATTGTTCAGCTGGGTAGGGCCCAGATTTGTAATAACTATAATTACGCGTCTTGTAATTTTGGTCAATGCCGTCTATTACACATCTGTCCCAATTGCTTCAGGGCCCATCCCAGAGTCGCGTGCTCATTAAAATCAGTCAAAACCTACATGAGTGTGGTCAATACCAGTTGTTTACAGGAGTACTTGCGAGGTCACCATAATCCAGGGTTTGTGCAGTTTCTGGTTTCAGGGTTCCGCGAGGGCTTTCATACAGGGTTAATCAAGACTCCAGAACATACGTACGAGTGCAAGAACCTTCAGTCTGCCGAGAGGAATCCTAATTCAGTAGACATACTAATAGAGTCCGGAACAAGACAGCCCAGTGCGCCTGGATAGTCAGGCCTTAGCTGACCTACACATGTGGGACCACTTTCTTTGCCAGTGGAATGGGGTGTCCTTGTTCATACCCGAGTTATCATGCCAATCTCCTGTAGTCTTTTCAGATGCAGCTGCGAGCTCAGGTTTTGCCGCCATTTTTGGCACCCACTGGGTCGCAGACGAATGGCCTGCCGAGGTGAGACAGATCCCAGGTTTCCTACAAACCTCGGCACTGTTCGAACTGTACCCCATTGTGGTAGCTTCCCATGTGTGGGGCAGTCACTGGGTAAATCGCTCTGTTTTGTTTGTGACTGATAATGCTGCGGTGGTAGATATTTTAAATAGTGGGTTATCCAAGTCATCTCATGTCATGTGCCTCTTGAGACGGTTAGTTCAACTCTCCCTACATAACCATTTCTGTGTTCATAGTACGCATGTGCCAGGTTCGCAAAATGTGGCTGCTGATGCCTTATCAAGGGCTAATTTCTCCCTTTTCTTGCAGGTCATGCCAGAGGCAGATGTAGCGGGCGCTACCGTCCCTCCCCACGAGTCATTAATACTAGCGTGACCAGTCACCTAGAGACAGCCCACGCTTTAATAGCCAAGTTCTTTTCCCCAAACACGACCAGGGCATACAACACCAGGTGAAGGGCGTTTTGTCAGGTTTCAGGGGGAATGTCCTCAGGGAGAGTCCAGTTTTGTGGAGTATATCCTGGCTTTCATTGGCTACTGCCACTTGGAACTCAAGCTCTCCCATAACACGGTGAAGTCATACCTGTCGGGAGTGCAGCATTTCCTCTCTGTCAGTCATCCCAAACAGGCATCGGTGTTCTCCATGCATGCTGTCAAAGCCACGTTGAGGGGTTTGAGCAAATGTGGGCCCAAAAGCCAAGTGCGTAGACAAGCTGTCACCGGGCTCCTTTTCTGAAAACTACCCGACATCCTGGATAGGAACCCTTTCGGGGTTCTACCTAGCCTGGTGCTTAAATCCGCTGTTTATTTAGCTTTCTATGGCTTCTTGAGACCTGGGGAGTTTACTTGTTCTCCTGGTAGTAGCAGGTTTCTCACAGTCGGCCAGTTGGTCCAAAACGCAGAGGGTTACGTGCTATTATTGAGGACATCCAAGACCTCGCAGATGGCCCCCTCAGTCCCGGTATCCTATTTCCCCACGTCTCATCAATGGTGCCCCATCACAGTTTTCCGTCAGTTACAGTTAGCCTTAGCTGGGTTCGGGCCAGATAGTCCACTATTGCCCTTTGGGGTGGTACCACTCACTACCCATCAGTTCGTGTCCCACATACGCTCTTTAGTAGCCAGTTTGGGCGGCGACCTAGCCACGATCTCAGGACATTCATTCCGCATAGGTGCTGCATCCACAGCCTCCAAAAATCAGGTACCAGCGCATGTCATCCAGAGGTTAGGGCGTTGGCGCTCCACGTGTTTTAGCCGTTACATACCTTACCCCAAAACTGAGATGTCAATGGCTTTCCAAAGTCTGGTTTTGTGATTATGTTGTAATAAATTACTCCTGCTAATCAGTATGTCTTTTGCCCTCTTTCAGGCGTTCCTATTACGGCGCGGTTGCGGCACAACTCTAACTGCTTAGGGGTAGGGTATCTTAGGTAGGACTGGGTACGTTCTTGGTTGCCACGACCACAAGTGTAAGGCCAATTTATTGGCCTGTATTTGTGGAAGGGGCTTGGTTGCCTACTTCAACGGCCAGCGGCCCCTCCCACATCGTACGATGTCGCAGAGTTCCCCCACCCACCCACCCTTACCACCTATTACTCTCAAAGGGGATGCCCTCTTTCAGGCGTCCCTATTACGGCGTGGTTGCGGCACAACTCTAACCGCTTAGGGGTAGGGTATCTTAGGTAGGACTGGGTACGTTCTTGGTTGCCACGACCACAAATATAAGTACACAGTGGGGGAGATTCATAAAAACTAGTGCAAAGGAAAACTGGCTTAGTTGCCCATAGCAACCAATAAGATTCCTCCATTTATTTTCAAATAAAGCTGTGAAAAATGAAAGGTGGAATCTGATTGGTTGGTATGGGCAACTAAGCCAGTTCTACTTTACACTAGTTTGATAAATGACATATATACATATATATATATATATATATATATATATAGAGAGAGAGAGAGAGAGAGAGGGGAACAAAAAAATGTCCGCTTTCTCAGACACTTTATTCACTCCTGTGGTCGCAATGTTTTCAGCTCATTCACAGAATCTTTTTTCAAGCTATGAGCTAAAACGTTGCGACTAGTGTTGAGTGAACTTGTGTTTCAAGTTCGGCGTATAAGGTTCAGGTTTTCTAAGAATTCCGTTATGGATTTACTACCACGGACCATAAGGGTCCATTCACATGTCCGTAACTGTTTTGTGGTCCGCAAATTGTGGATCCGCCAAACACAGACACCGGCCATGTGCGTTCTGTATTTTGCGGACCCCACATGACCAGCACTATGACAGAAATACCTATTCTTGTTCGTGGCTGCGAACAAGAATTGGACATGCTCTATTTTTTTTGCAGGGCCGCGGAACTGAAGTTCGGATGCGGACAGCACATGGTGTGCTGTCCGCATCTTTTGCTCCCTATTGAAAATGAATAGGCCTGCACCCCTTCAGCAAAATTGCGGAACAGATGCGGACCCATTATGCGGACGTGTGAATGGACCCTTAGTTATGGCCTGTGGTAGCAGAATACATAACGGAATTCTTACATAACCCGAACCTGAATCTTGTACACCAAACGTGAAACACAAGTTCGCTCATCCCTAGTTGTGACCACAGGGGTGAATAAAGTGTTTTTCTTTTCACTCATTTTTTGTGAGAGTGCTGCCATTTTCTAAAATTCTTATATTGTCCTGGATTTGTTGCCGGATCCACTGGCCTGCACCTCCATATTTATATTTGGCCTGGTGTGCTGCCATTGTTATATAGTAGGGTTATTTCTGCAGTATATAAATCTTTTGCTAGAGGTAGTTGTGCATTGTGTGTGTGTGTGTGTGTGTGTGTGCAGTGGCATAGCGTGGGTTACCAGCACCTGGGTCAAGCAAAGTATTGCACCCCTAATCTGTGGACACACCCCTTTTTATAGAACCACACACCAAATTATACAAAGACCAACATTACCAATAACACTATATAAAGGCCAAATAATACTAATACCACATAGTCACATATGATCAGAATATTACCACCATACTGATACTGAATAATAATAATACAACACTATACCAAAACCAGCATTACCAACACTAAACACTATAGGCTACATACCGCTTGTTTTTTGTGCGCCTGTCCTCCACCTCGGCATGATGGCATACAGGCGGAATCCTAGCCTACGTGATAGACTGGTTAAAACGGATATAGGTGGCCATTGACACAAAAACTGCTTGCCCCACGTAAAAATGGTACTTATCCATGTTTATCCTGTTGTAACTGTGGCAATGTTCTCAAGGGTGATCATTTCTTCCATCCGTATAGCGGTACAAAAAATATAAAATCAATGGCTATTACACCTGCAGGTCACGGGATGTGATATATGTCATCCAGTGTCCTTGTAGCCTCACCTATGTGGGTGAGATCACTATGGAAGTCAGGGAACGCATCAATAAGCACAAAAGCACTATACGCAAAATGAACATGGATAAACCAGTTGCGAAGCATTTTGTCGAAGCAGGACACTCAGTGAACCAACTTCGCTTTAGGGTTATAGATAGTGTGGGTCCCTTACGGAGAGGGGGAGATAAAGATGCTATATTAAGAAAGAAGGAGCTCAAATGGATCTATACATTGAAATCTTTACAACCTTTTGGATTGAATCTTGAATTCAATGTGGCTGGTATCAGCTAAACTCTCATCTGTTACATTGTTTTGTTTTTTTATATATTTGTAAATGTCTTAATTATACCACTATGTAATGCTCCTTAATTATCAATATACACCAACCCGGTCACCATCTTTTATTGACAAGGTATTGGACATGATGATCTCTGTGTTGATGAGGCCTCATGTCAATTATACTTGTTCTTTATCTCCAACATTGGTACTCCGTACCACACTGTATATGTAAACCTGTGTGGGGATCGCGTTTTTTTACATCGACACGTTGATTCTCCCCTTTTTTAAATTGTGCCAGGTTGCGCAGTGTATCTATAGCGCATGTTGGGGCTTTGATCTATAAACGTCCTGCATGCTGTTTATTAACAGTAGCGGTGCGAGCGTTTCCTATTGGTGGCCCTGTTGCCTTCCCAGGCATACGTCAGCCTGGTGCGTCGCAAGGAGGTGCGGCTTCGTGACGTAAGCCGGCCGCCCCTTGATGACGCCCATGGACCTGCGCTGACTCTGCATCAGGACGCCGACTGCCATACATGCCATATAAACGTGCAGTGATGCTTCTCATGTGCCGCTTTGTGATGACGTCTACGGACATGCGCATGTTCGATTGTGAGACGCCAATTCCATCGTGGATGTTCACACGCCGTAACCCCACACAGGTGAACTTGTACAATTGTTATAACTTGTACCAGCTGATTAATGTGATTTAATGTGATGGTGACCCCACGCTAGGTAGGTGTGACCTATGATATCACGGTCCATTGGTTGTTTAGCATTGTGGGTGGGCCCAGTATATTGGATTTATATGCTGTGATTTTAGTTGTAAAATATGCTTGATAAAGGCTATTCGTAGCCGAAACGTTGCTGCAATTTCTATGCCCTGTTGTGAGGTGTCTATTTGAATAAAGAAGATTTTGTGGATATGCTGCTGTGGCTCCCTACTTCCTCCATATGTCTTTGGATCGCGTTGGATCTGTGATCCCCTGCCCAGCTACTGCATGACCACCATTTTTGCTCTCTACAAGCCGCTTGCTGTGCTGCTCTTGAACTAACCTATTCTCCTACTGAGGTACTGAGGTCACTGCTGGATGGAAGCCTCCGACTAGCTTTACCCATGGAGAGCCACGTACGTCACTGGTTCTTCTAAAAATGCCTTTGCACCTCGCAATTCAGCCCAGGGCAAAGGAGAGCATCAGAGCATGAAATGCTCTGATACTCATGTCAGGGGGGAGGAGGGGTAAAGATGGTGATATGTCTGGGTTTAGCTCTGAACCCGAACAACTCCTTTAAGGCCCCATGGTAACTATACCATGCCATATGTTGCTGAAATATTATAATAGCCACACTAAGATGGATGTGTGTGTGTATATATATATATATATATATATATATGTATATACTAGCAGAAGGACCCGGCTTCGCACGGGTATATTTAATCTATTTCATTTCATGTTTCTGTGTGTTGTAAAAAGATATCAACAGTATCCCCATAACAGTGGCCTCTACAGTACCTACCCATTTAACAATGACCTCCACAGGGCCCGCCCCTTTAACAGTGATCTCTACAGTGCTCACCCCTTTAAGATTGACCTCCACAGTGGCCGCCCCTTTAACATTCACCTCCACAGTGGCCGCCCCTTTAACATTCACCTCCACAGTGCCCACCCCTTTAACAGTGATTTCCAAAGTGCCCGCCCCTTTAACAGTGACTTCCATAGTGGCCCCCCTTTAACATTGACCCACAGTGCCCGCCCCTTTAACAGTAATCTCCACAGTGCCCACCCCTTTAACAATGATTGCCTCTTTAACAGTGACCTGCATAGTGCCTGCCCATTTAACAGTGACTGCCACAGTGACCGCCAGTTTAACAGTGTCCGCCCCTTTAACAGTGACCTCCACAGTGTCTGCCCCTTTAACAGTGACCTCCACAGTGCCCGCCCCTTTCAAAGTGATCTCCACAGTGCCCACCCCTTTAACAGTGACCCCCATAATGCCCGCCCCTTTAACATTGACCACCCCTTTAACAGTGACCTTCATAGTAGTCGCCCCTTTAACAGTGACCTCCACAGTACCCGCCCCTTTAGCAGTGACCCCCCCTTTAACAGTGACCCCCATAGTGCCCGCCCCTTTATAGTTGACCATCCCTTTAACAGTGACCTTCATAGTGGCCGCCCCTTTAAGTGACATTCACAGTGCCTGCCCCTTTAACATTTACCACCCCTTTAACAGTGACCTTCATAGTGGTTGCCCCTTTAACAGTGACCTCCACAGTACCCGCCCCTTTAACAGTGACCTCCCCCTTAAAATTAACCACCCCATTAACAGTGACCCTCATAGTGGCCGCCCCTTTAACAGTGAGGTCCAGCAGTGTCGCGGCCTTCTCGCTGTTTACCGCTGGCCCAGAAATGTCACGACTAGTATCAATTGGCCTGGGCGGGGCTAAGCTCCATTCAAGTGAACAGAGCTTAGCCCCGCCCAGGCCAGTTGATATTAGTCGTGACGTCACTGCGCCAGCGGTAAACAGTGAGAAGGTTGCGGTGATGCTGGAGCGCCGCTGCCTTCTCAAACAGCTGATCGGCAGGGGTCCCGGGTGTCGGATCCCCTCCAATCAGATGCTGATGATCTATCCAGAGGATAGATCATCAGTTAAAACAAACTGCAGAACCCCTTTAAGGACCTGCGAACTGCTAAAACCTGTGATCAGTTGTTATGGCAACCTGGAGTAGGACCTTTGAGCTTCTATTGGCTAATAAAGGACATGTGACCGTGTAAATGGCAGTTCGGATTTAGGTGAAAGACTTGCGGGCTTCTATTGGCTAATGCGAAGTCCTAGAGAGCTAAGACCCGGTCTAAAACCTTCCCGGACACCTGATGTACCTGTGTGCCAAATTTGCTAAAGATCAGTCCAGTCGTTTGGTCATGCATAAAGAACGTCCAGACAGACAGACAGAAGTCTAGACAGACAGACAGACAGAAATTCATTTTTATATATATATAAGAGACTAGCAGAAGGACCCGGCTTCACATGGGTATATTTCATCTATTTAATTTTATGTTTTTGTGTGTCATAAAAAGATATCAACAGTATCCCCCATAACAGTGACCTCTACAGTACCTGCCCCTTTAACAAAGACCTCCACAGTGCCTGCCCCTTCAACATTGACCTCCACAGTGGCTGCCCCTTTAACATTGACCTCCACAGTGGCTGCCCCATTTAACAGTGACCTCCACAGCACCCGCCCCTTTAACAGTGACCGGCCCTTTAGCATTGATCACCCCTTTAACAGTGACCTTTTTAGTGGCCGCCCCTTTAACAGTGACCTTCACAGTGCCCGCCCCTTTTATAGTGACTTTCACAGTGCCCACCCCTTTAACAGTGACTTTTACAGTGACATGCCCTTTAACAGTGACCCCCTTTTAACAGTGACCTTCACAGTGACCGCCCCTTTAACAGTGACTTTCACAGTAACCACCCTTTTAACAGTGACTTTCACAGTGGCCGCCCTTTTAACAGTGACTGCCCCTTTAACAGTGACTTTCACAGTCGCCTCCCCTTTAACAGTGACCGCCCCTTTAACCGCCTCCGGACCGCCTAACGCAGGATCGCAGTCCGGAGGCGGCAGTCTGAGGCACAGTCACGCATATATGCGTCATCTCGCGAGACGCGAGATGACGCGCTCAGCCGGCCCGCGCATGCGCATCGCGGGCCGGCAAAAGTTAGAGGGGGGTCACGTCATCAGCTTGCCAGCCAATGATCGTGGCTGGCAAGCTGATCATTTAAAAAAAAAAAAAGAATCAGAAGCCAGTTAACACATTATATTTATAAATATAATGTGTTAAATGGCTGCTGTTCTCCTCTGCTGGTCCTTTTCGTCGGTTGGTCCAGGCAGAGGAGCACAGTTCACAGTGAGTACACACCAACAGCACACTTACCCCCGGATCACCCCCCATCACCCCAATTAACCCCTTGATCACCCCTTGATCGCCCCTGTCAATCACCTAGTGAAAGGAAAAAAGTGATCAGTGTAAACTGTCCCTTTTTTTTTTCACTGGTATTGACTGTTAGGTTTTAGGATAGTTTAGGCCCCTTGGTTAGGTAGTTAGCAATCGGTTAGCGCCAAGCCCACCGCACCACAGTCACTGATTCGCTGATTAGCGTATCGCTAATCAGCATTTGTACTTTTAGAGTATCTGTAAGTGATCAAAACTGATCACAGTCAGATCTATAATAGTATTAGTGTCACCTTAGCTCGCCCTCCTCCCAAAACGCATTGTTTGCCCGATCAGGCCTGATCGGTCGCCCACACGTGCATTCACCCACGCCCGCCCCGCCGCAGTGACAAATTTATTATTATTTTTTTTATCACTGCACAATCACTTTCCAAGCGCTGCGGCGATAAAAAAAAAATCTGTTTTGATATTTTTTATCAATCGCAGCGGCCTCCGGTACTTCGCTAGCCTCCCATTTGTAAGACAGGCTTGCTTTTTTTCTTGGGTAGTCTCAGGGAATACCCCCTAAATTTAGTAGTCCAAATGTCAAACAAGGGGTATTCTTCTGAAGAGGCCTACAGGATTCTGACCCTGATCTGCGTAGATGAGTCCCTTATACATTTTACCGGGCGCCTTGGCTTCAAACAATACATCCCAAGCAAGCGCGCCCGGTATGGGGTCAAATTGTAAAAGCTCTGTGAAAGGGCCACAGGCTATACCCACAAATTTCGGATCTATGAGGGTAAAGATCAGACCCTGGAGCCGGTTGGTTGCCCTGACTACCTGGGGAGCAGTGGGAAGACAGTCTGGGACTTGGTGTCACCCTTATTTGGCAAGGGGTACCATCTTTATGTGGACAATTTCTACACAAGTGTGCCCCTCTTCAGGCATTTGTTCCTAGAACAGATTGGCTGCTGTGGCACTGTGCGAACTAGTCGCGCGGGCTTCCCCCAACGGCTCGTTACCACCCGTCTTGCAAGGGGGGAGAGGGCTGCCTTGTGTAATGAAGAACTGCTCGCGGTGAAATGGAGAGACAAGCGTGACGTTTACATGCTCTCCTCCATTCACGCAGACACGACAATACAAATTGAACGAGCAACCAGTGTCATTGAAAAGCCCCTCTGTGTCCACGACTATAATTTGCTCATGGGAGGGGTGGACTTCAATGACCAGATGTTGGCTCCGTATTTAGTTTCCCGACGCACCAGACGCTGGTATAAAAGGTGTCTGTATATTTAATTCAATTGGCTGCATATAATAGTTTTGTTCTCTACAGTAAGGCTGGGAGAACAGGATCCTTTCTCAAATTTCAGAAAGAGATCATCGAGAACCTCCTGTATCCAGGAGGTTCCGTGGCCCCATCCCCATCGCCGTACTCAGGAGAAGTTGGGGAATGTGTTTTGGGGTGTCATTTTACATATACCCATGCTGGGTGAGATAAATATCTTGGTTATCTTGGTCAAATGCCAACTTTGTATAAAAAAATGGGAAAAGTTGTCTTTTGCCGAGATATTTATCTCACCCAGCATGGGTATATGTAAAATGACATCCCAAAAGACATTCCTCAACTTCTCCTGAGTACGGCAATACCACATGTGTGACACTTTTTTGCAGCCTAGGTGGGCAAAGGGGCCCACATTCCAAAGAGCACCTTTCGGATTTCACAGGCCATTTTTACAGATTATGATTTCAAACTAGTTCGCACGCATTTGGGCCCCTAAAATGCCAGGGCAGTATAACTACCCCACAAGTGACCCCATTTTGGAAAAAAGACACCCCAAGGTATTTCATGATGGGCATAGTGAGTTCATGGAAGTTTTTATTTTTTGTCACAAGTTAGTGGAATATGAGACTTTGTAAGGAAAAAAAATAATTCATCATTTTCCGCTAACTTGTGACAAAAAATAAAAAGTTCTATGAACTCACTATGCCCATCAGTGAATACCTTAGGTAGTCTACTTTCCAAAATGGGGTCATTTGTGGGGTTTTCTACTTTCTGGGCATTGTAGAACCTCAGGAAACATGACAGGTGCTCAGAAAATCAGAGCTGCTTCAAAAAGCGGAAATTCACATTTTTGTACCATAGTTTGTAAACGCTATAACTTTTACCCAAATCATTTTTTTTACCCAAACATTTTTTTTTATCAAAGACATGTTGAACAATAAATTTAACAAAAAATGTATATATGGATGTCGTTTTTAAAAAAGAATTTACAACTGAAAGTGAAAAATGTCATTTTTTTGCAAAAATTTCGTAAAATTTCGATTCATAACAAAAAAAGTAAAAATGACAGCAGCAATGAAATACCACCAAATGAAAGCTCTATTATTGAGAAGAAAAGGAGGTAAAATTCATTTGGGTGGTAAGTTGCATGACCGAGCCATACACGGTGAAAGTAGTGTAGTGCAGAATTGTAAAAAGTGGTCTGGTCATTAAGGGTGTTTAAGCTAGGGGGGCTGAGGTGGTTAACAGTGACCGACCCTTTAAAAGTTACTTTTACAGTGGCCGCCCCTTTAGCAGTGACTTTCACAGTGACCGCCCCTTTAACAGTGACTTTCACAGTGACTGCCTATTTAACAGTGACCTTCACAGCGCCCGCCCCTTTAATAACAGTGATCTTTACAGTGCCCGCCCATTTAATAACAGTGACCTCCACACTGCGCGCCCATTTATTAACAGTGACCTCCAAAGTGCCCGCCCCTCTAATAACAGTGACCTCCACTGTGCCCACTCCTTTAAAAACATTGACCTCCACATTGCCCTCCCCTTTATAGCAGTTGGAATTTGAAGAGAAAGACTTGCAGGCTTGTATTGGGGGGGGCTAATATTTTAGGAATATCTCAGGAACGCTATGTCCTAGAGAGCTGAGACCCAGTCTAAAACCTTCCCGGACACCTGATGTACCTGTGTGCCAAATTTGGTGAAGATCAGTCCAGTCCTTTGGTCGCGCATAAAGAACGTCTAGGCAGACAGACAGACAGAAACTCATTTATATATATATATTGTGAGACAGTGACAGGTAGAGTGATTGATGGCAGGTATTTTTCCCCCAGAATCCTGTCATATGCAGCTTAAGCTCCAGGGAGTGCCTAGTATGTAGCGGAAAGCCCAAGCTTTCCTGAGGTGGCTTTGTAAAAAGACAACATAGGGCCTGGAGTTTTGGATGGGGGAAGAGTTGGGCGGGTTCCCCAATCTGCAGTTCACTTCTGACAAGAGCTCTAGCTTGCTGCCTGATTAGCTGCACCTGTTGCACTTTCATAAAGACGCTAGGTCAGAGAGTGAGCTTAGAGAGACTTGAATCTGATATGCTGGTGCGTGTGAGTAGCTCGCTGTGATTAACTAAGGCTGAGAGTATCATGTTTAGGACAGTTAGTGAAACACTGTTTAGATAGTGCTCAGACGAGCAGGTTTTGTTTTGTGTTTTTGCCTAAAACGTAAAGGACTTTTGTTTTTACTATATAAAACTACAATAAAGTGGGACTTTCTATCAACTTAATCCCGAGTGTCACTGTCTCTGCCTCTACCAGAGCTGATTTCCACAATAAAAACATATATATATATATATATATATATATATACACATACACACATATACATATACACACACGTGTATATAGACAGATAGATATAAGAAAATAACTTATATAGAGTCAGCAAATTACAGTACATGCTGGATAACACTGGGGCCAGGATGGTGGGGGTTAACCTGCAGTCTGGAGAAAGCGGATGGCAAGGGGGGTAGGGGAAGATCTGTGCTGTTCATGGCTGTCCGCTGCTGTCAGAAGGTCGGTGGGCACAGTGAGGTCATTAGGAAAAGGAACTTTGGTACAGCTGTCCGCTGCTGTCAGAAGGTCGGTGGGCACAGTGAGGTCATTAGGAAAAGGAACTTTGGTGGTGGTAAGCATAAAAGGTGTGCCCTAGCTCCACAGTCCCTCACACCTATGAACTGCAGTGCTAGAACGTGCTGTGTGCCTGTGAGGTCAAATAGGGACTGAGTCAGGAACAACATACAGCCAGCAGAGCACTATCAGCGCTTCTGCTCTCTGCCAAAATTCCCACTCTGCCTGCCTCTGCCTCAGAAGATCTGCAGCCACCATTTCAGACTCCTTAATACAGGGACAGGGGCATATATATATAATACTCTTTTTAAAAGGCAAGGTAACCAAAAAATGGCTGTTCTGACACAGTTTTTATTTTTAGTAGATAATGTGACATTTTTCTAGAGCAGGTCACAACGACCTAATATGTCTATTTTTTTAATTTTATTTTTGATTTACACAAATAAAAACTTTTTTGAAAAAAATCATGTTTTTGTGTTTCCATTTTCTGAAAGCCTTATTTTTTTTTGGGGGGGGGGGGCAATTGTCTTATGTAAGGGCTCATTTATTGCGGGAAGAGGTGACGGTTTGATTGATACAATTTTGGGGAACATATGAATTTTTGATCGCTTGGTATTGCAATTTCTGTGTTGTAAGGTGATAAAAAATTGATTTTTTTACACTTTGTTTATTTATTTTTTTACGGCGTTCACCAGACGGGTTGGATCCCATGCTATTTTTATAGAGCAGGTTGTTACAGACGCAGCAATGCCTAATATGTGCATTTTTAACATTTTATTTTACACAATAAATTTTTGAAAAAAAATCATGTTTTTGTGTTTCCATTTCTGAAAGCTATATGTTTTTAAATTTTTTTGGGCAATTGTCTTATGTAGGGGCTCATTTATTGTGCGATAAGATGACGGTTTGATTAGTACCATTTTGGGACACATGACTTTTTGATCATTTGGTATTAGGCCCCTTTCACATGGGCGAGTATTCCGCGCGGGTGCAATGCGTGATGTTTGCGATTTGCACACGGCTCCATTCACTTCTATGGTGCCTGCGTTGCGTGAAAAACGCAGAATATAGAGCATGCTGCGATTATCATGCAACGCACAAGTGATGCTTGAAAATCACAGCTCATGTGCACAGCACCATAGAAATGAATGGGTCCGGATTCAGTGCGGGTGCAATGCGCACCCGCACTGAATCCGGACCCATTCATTTCTATGGTGCTGTGCACATGAGCTGTGATTTTCAAGCATCACTTGTGCGTTGCATGAAAATCGCAGCATGCTCTATATTCTGCGTTTTTCACGCAACGCAGGCACCATAGAAGTGAATGGAGTCGTGTGCAAATCGCAAGCTTCCGCAAGCAAGTAAGGATGCAGTGCGATTTTCACTCATGGTTGCTAGGTGACGATCGGGCTGGGGACCCGATTTGTATTATTTTCCCTTATAACATGGTTATAAGGGAAAATAATAGCATTCTGAATACAGAATGCAAAGTAAAATAGTGATGGAGGGGTTAAAAATAAAAAAAAATTAACTCACCGAGTCCACTTGAACACGCAGTTGCGGATCTCTGTCTTCTTCTGTAATGTTGAGCTGCCGGCTAAGGACCTGTGGTGACGTCACATCACATGGTCTAATCACATGGTCCCTCACCATGGTGATGAACCATGTGATTAGACCATGTGATGAGCACAGTGACATCACCACAGGTCTTTTGCCAGGTCCTGAAGATAGAACAGAGACCGGCAGCTATGGAGCAGGTAAGTTAACTTATTTTTTTATTTTTTAACCCCTCCATCCCTAATTTACTTTGCATTATGTATTAAGAATGTAATTATTTTCCCTTATAACCATGTTATAAGGGAAAATAATAAAATCTACACAACACCTAACCCAAACCTGAACTTCAGTGATGAAGTCCGGGTTTGGGTCTGGGTACCAAACATGGCGATTTTTCTCACGCGCGTGCAAAACGCATTAAAACACTTTGCACTCGTGCGGAAAAATCACGCATTTTACCGCAACGCACCTGCATCTTATCAGGCCCTCACACGCCACGCTCGTGTGAAAGAGGCCTTAAACTTTTTGTGTTGTAAGGTGATGAAAAAAAATATTTTTTGGCCCAGATGGGTCAGCTCATGGGATATTGTTACCCAAATATGTACCAAATATGTCTGTATTTTTTAAAATATATTTTGGTTTTACACAGTAAGAGCATTTTTGAAACAAAAAAAATCATGTTTAAGTGTCTAAATTTTCTGAAAGCTATATTTTTTTGGGACACATATGACTTTTTGATTGCTTGGTATTACACTTTTTGTGTTGTAAGGTGATAAAAAATGGATTTTTGGGCACGGTTTATATATTATTTTTACAGCGTTTATTAGACGGGTTAGGTCATGTGGCATTTTTATAGAGCAGGTCATTATGGCCTTGGGGGTCCCAAAAATATTTAGTGTTTTTTATTTTTAATTTTTTTTTAACCAATTATATGTGTGGATAGGAAGAAGTTAGATTTTTTTTACTTTTGTTTTTAACTTTTTTTTAACTTTTTTTACACTTTGTTGACCTAGACCCACTTGGTTCTTGAAGATACAGTGGGTCTGATGCATCTACAATACACTGCAGTATGCTGTATAGTGTACTGCAGTGTATTGTCATTCACAGTAAGCCTGATGCCTGTAAAGGCATCTGGTTGCCATGGTAACCATTGGGACGCTTCCACAGCAGCACAGCGGCTCGATGGGGAGGAAGGGAGCTCCCTCCCTCAGTTTATCCTTCAAACATCGGGCCGCTGCCACAGCAGAGCAGCGGCCCGATGCTTAGCCCTTCCATATAGAAGTCCCTAAGGACTGCAGCATGGAAGGGGTTAAACGGCCGACATTGGTGCCAGCACCGATGTCAGCCATTTCAAGCAGAGTGTCAGCTGTAATTACAGCTAACAGTCTGCTCCGCTGCCACTCTGCCATCTTGAAGGGGATGGGGGTAAGGGGGAGCTTGTGTCGCTCTGCCATCCTGAAGGCGGTGGGGAGAGGGGGAGCTTGTGCCGCTCTGCCATCCTGAACAGGGGGTGAGATTTGTGCCACAGCGCTCGGCCATCCTGAGGGGGATGCAGAGCAGCAGCCCAATGTTTAGCCCTTAGGGCTGGGGGGTGATGTGTTTGTGCTGGGTGGGGAGGGGGCATGAGATAGAATTGTGACGGCCATCCTAAAGAGGGGAAAGGGGGGTTAATGCCAGACCTGATGGTTAGCCCCTTGCATACAGAGGTCCCTAAGGACCAGCATGAACGGGGTTATGTCTGCAGTTTGAAGCAGACTGTCAGCGGTATGTTACAGTCTGCACCGCTCTGCCATCCGGAAGGGGAGGGAGAGGGGGAGGGAGAAGGAGACAATGCGCTCCCATGTGGAGCAAGGAGTGGTTACAGAGAATCTGTCAGATGGATTCTCTGTAAACTAACTGAGAGCAGCCTGCTGTGCATAGGAAGCATAGCAGGCTGTAGATCAAAAACGAAAAAAGATAACTAAACAGAACCAATTGGAGAAATAATTTTCTCCACAAAATAAATAAATTAGTGTAAAAAACTGTCTTCAGAGTAAGTAATCCAATCTGATTGGCTGTCAAGGAGCTGCTGGCTATAGCAAGTGTGTATGGGAAGTGAGGGAAAGCAATTTTGGCCTCAGAGAACTGGCAGAGGAGCCATCTTGAGAAGGTCCTCATATTTTAAATGTTTAAACAGCCGTAAGGGAAAAACTCATGGAAAACTGTGGTATGTGAAGAAACTAAAGATTGCTTTATGCATAATGCTGCTGCAGCAGTAACATATGCCAAAATTGATTTGTTTGATGAAAACATGACATTTACCCTTAAAGGAACGTTTAAAAACAGAACAAAAAATATTTATTTCTTACTGATAAAACATGGACAAGTAACTGAAGAGAAATCAACCAGGAAAACCAGAGGTGTAAAGGTAGGAGTATAATTGAGGGTTGAGATGGGATATCAATATACTCAAAAATGTTCAACTAATTAAACTATATTCCTGGAAATATCTTCATCATTTAGCAAAGGCAATGAACCCCCAGATTGAAAAAACTCGTTATATAGTGTTGTCAATAAGACAAGAACACAGTGTTAGGCCTCATGCACACGACCGTTGTGTGCATCAGTTTTTTTTCGCGGACCCATTGACTTTCAATGGGTCCGTGGAAAAATCGGAAAATGCACCGTTTTGCAGCCGAGACCGTGATCCGTGTATCCTGTCCGTCAAAAAAATAGGACCTGTCCTATTTTTTGGACGGACAACGGTTCACGGACCCATTCAAGTCAATGGGTCCGTGAAAGAACACGGATGCACACAAGATTGGCATCCGGGTCCGTGATCCGTGGCCGTAGGTTACTTTCATACAGACGGATCCAAAGATCCGTCTGCATAAAAGCTTTTTCAGAGCTGAGTTTTTACTTCGTGAAAACTCAGATACGACAGTATATTCTAACACAGAGGCGTTCCCATGGTGATGGGGACGCTTCTAGTTAGAATATACAACGATCTGTGTACATGACTGCCCCCTGCTGCCTGGCAGCCCTGGATCTCTTACAGGGGGCCGTGATCCGTACAATTAACCCCTCAGGTGCTGCACCTGAAGGGGTTAATTGTGCGTATCATAGCCCCCTGTAAGAGATCCGGGGCTGCCAGGCAGCAGGGGGCAGACCCCCCTCCCTCCCCAGTCTAATTTCATTGGTGGCCAGTGTGCGGCCGCACAGACCTGTCACTTACCAGCAATGCGCCGCACAGACCTGTCACTTACCAGTAGGAGGAGCTCCCGGCCGGACACAGACATCGCAGCAGCCAGCAGGTAAGTATGATGCTTCTACTCCGCTGCCACCAATGATGGGGGGGGGGGAGGGGAGGCCGCACACTGCCACTAATGTATTAAAACAATAGAGGGAGGAAGGGGGGGCGGGGGGGCGCACACTGCCACCAATGTATTAAAACAATAGAGGGAGGAAGGGGGGGGGCGGCGCACACTGCCACCAATGTATTAAAACAATAGAGGGAGGAAGGGGGGGGCGGAGGGGCGCACACTGCCACCAATGTTAATGCAATAGAGGGAGGGGGGGCGTACACTGGCCACCAATGCTATTATTACAATAGAGGGAGGGAGGGGGGGGGCGCACTGGCCACCAATGATATTCAAACTGGGGAGGGGGGTCTGCCCCCTGCTGCCTGGCAGCCCTGATCTCTTACAGGGGGCTATGATACGCACAATTAACCCCTTCAGGAGCGGCACCTGAGGGGTTAATTGTGCTGATTACGGCCCCCTGTAAGAGATTGGGTGCTGCCAGGCAGCAGGGGGCAGTCATGTACACAGTTTGTAGTATATTCTAACTAGAAGCGTCCCCATCACCATGGGAACGCCTCTGTGTTAGAATATACTGTCGGATATGAGTTTTCACAATGTCACTCATATCCGACAGTATATTTTAACATAGAGGCGTTCCCATGGTGATGGGGACGCTTCAAGTTAAAATATACCATCGGATTGGAGAAAACTCAGATCAGATGGTATAAAGGGACTCCAGACTTTACATTGAAAGTCAATGGGAGACGGATCCGTTTGCAATTGCACCATATTGTGTCAACATCAAACGGATCCGTCCCCATTGACTTGCATTGTAATACAGGACGGATCCGTTTGGCTCCGCACGGCCAGGCGGACACCAAAACGACTTTTTTTTCATGTCCGTGGATCCTCCAAAAATCAAGGAAGACCCACGGACGAAAAAACGGTCACGGACCATCGGAACCCCGTTTTGCGGACAGCGAAAAAATACTGTTGTGTGCATGAGGCCTAACAGTCTGTAACAGTTATTGAATCAATCAATTGCTGTAACGCTTGAGAGCGTCTGACTGGCAGAAGTACACTGTGTGCTTATATGTTTCCTCTGCTACCCACTGTGTTTCCTCATAAATTACCATCGACCTGTAGTTCCGAGCCTTTGTTAGGTCGAGCATGCTCAGTGTGTTGCTATCAATTCTCTAGCTAAATGTCTTGTGAAAGAAGGGGCGTAGAAGTGTGCTGGTGATTGCTGAGTAGAGGGAGCATGACTGGACTGTATATCAGGCAGCCAATCAATAGACATCAGCACTCACTACAGGAAAGCTAGGGATCGTGGGTACCGTAGTCTTTGAAGTTTTGTGAGGGAAGATCAGGCGCCATGATACTCTCAGCGTGTTGAAGGCTCACACAGGAGCTAGACAAATGGATTGCAAGGTAAATTGAAACTCTGGTTATAGGTATACTGTAGGTATGGGTTCTGGTTGAGTCACAGCTTGCAGCTTTCATGCAGTTTTTCTAAATTTAAGTTGCTAATACCGGAATACGCCTTTAAGGCTATACAGATTAAGGGGGTCATTTATTAAGATCGGCATCGGCCAGCCTCTACATAACTTCGGCAAATCCACCTCCAGTCAAAATGTAAGCCTGATTCCTTGCTGGGTTAAATTTAGACCATTTTCTATGCCTTAAACAAGAGTAGAAAATGATGAATGAGATAGGCCGATCCCCTTCCCTGCCTACTCTACGCCCCATTTTTTAGACCTCACATGAGCAGGGAAAATGTGAAGATTGCGGAGCAAATAACCTTTGTGCCGCAATCTGCGACAGATATATACCAGAAAACTGGCATATATATTTTAATAAATGACCCCCTAAGTTCTTTAAGTTGGTCTTTGTATATTTTATGCTTATATGGGTCCGCCACCCAGCACCCCCGACAATCATCTGGTTGAAGAGAAGACCATGCTTCAATGTGAGCGCAGCCTTCCCTGCTCGCCATCAACATGGCAACGTTGAGCAGGTTTCATTACAAGCCATCCCATTCACTTCAATGGGATGGCTCCTTCCTATTCAAGTGTATACGATCAAGCTGTTACATAGAAGTGAATGGGGCGGTTTGTAATTACACCTGCTCACTGACGCAATGTCGTGCAGATTGCAGAAGCCTCATGGACTGGAGTGACCACAAATGGTTTACAGGGGGCCCTTCTCTTATGAAGAGGGCCTGCGATAGACCCAACCTAGTGCAAATATTTTGCGTGGCACACTGCACAATTTTGATGCACGGTTGTAGAAATTCACGTTCCTCAGGCTTCAGGGGAAAAAAAGAAAAGAAAACCAGCATGTTTCATTGAGAGACGTGTAAGCTTTGTAGGATGTTGTAATTTTCTTGTCTCACTTTCAATAAAAGGTTACTTTGGAGGTGCCTGTGTCTGAAGTTGATCCAAAATAGTGAAATAAAGTTGCTGAAAGTGTTGTCTGTCTTTGCTACACTGATGATGTATCCTCAGGTAAATAGGAAGATGCTGTCCCATCGAAGTGAGACAGCAGGAATTATAATTAGACTTAATTAGTACTGCACATCACATAGGTTAAGGGTCCATTCACACGTCCGTTGTTTCTTTCCTGATCTGTTCCGTTTTTTGCGGAACAGATCTGGACCAGATCTGTACCCATTCATTTTCAATGGGTCCTGAAAAAAAATCAGACATTGTGCTGTCCGATTTTTTTCAGGACCCATTGAAAGTGAATGGGTACAGATCTGGTCCAGATCTGTTCCGCAAAAAACTGAACAGATCAGGAAAGAAACAACGGACGTGTGAATGGACCCTAACAGTAACGAAAACACAGGAGCAATGAGCACTGCATTATTGTCACACAGTGGATTGGGAGAGATGCTTTCCTGCCTTTTAAACAGACTTATGTACCCTAGCAAAACTAGAAAAATAGCTAAGCCAGACTCACATCCGCAACTAGCTTTCAGGACAAATGCCCTTAATCAGACAACAGCGGATTAGAATATTTCTAACGAATCTTAACTTTTTGAGAAGAATCCAGAACTGGTAGAACCAGTTTACTCATCAGATAGATAGATAGATATGAGATAGATGATTGATAGATAGATAGATAGATAGATAGATAGATAGATAGATAGATAGCTAGATAGTCGGCTCAAAAGTCGGCTCTTTGTTTTAATGCTGTACGGAGATTTATTTTCCATGCAGCATTAAAATGTATGGGCTCCGGTGATTCGTTATCACCAAAGTCTCGCAGGACTTCAGTGAATAACTTCAGGATTTGATTTTTCAACTTGAAAAGCACTTTAAAACTTTATTCTGAAGTCGCTTCAGTACCGAGGTACCAGTCAGCACCGAAGCTGACTTTGGATACCTGTTTTGAAATGGTTTTCAAGCTTAATAATCAAATGCCGAAGTTAGTCTCACGAGACTTTGGTGAATCATTTAGCCTCACCAGAGCCTATACATTTTAATGCTGTATGGAGATTAATCTCCGTACAGCATTAAAACGAAGTTTTGAGCAAAGCGACTTCGGATCTAGGATCCAAAGCTCGCTTCGATCATCCCTAACTATTACTATGGGGGACTATCTGTATGGCACTGTTATTACTGACAGTATAGTGTTTGTGGGCATGGGGGAGCACAGTGGATGCAGTATTTGGGGTAGCAGCAGGGTGATTTGGGGGCTGATTTGCAAATTGGAACAGAAACGGAAACACAACGGAAACAAAAAACGGAACAACGGATCAGTGAAAAGCGGACCACAAAACACTGAAAAAGCCATACGGTCGTGTGCAGGAGGCCTAAATGTGTTTTAATCTCTTTATTAGGAAGTAATGTCACTTTTAATTGATTTGGGGGAAGGGGATAAAATTTTCCTGCTCTGCCTAGGGTGCCAAAATACATTGTCCCGGCCCTGGTGTAAAGAGCTTAAAATTAAAAACAACAAAGTAACATTTTTGCAGGGGTCTCCCACTTATACAAATCCATAATTTGTGTGGGAAGAAATATAAAAAGCACCATTAAAGTCTTTGCATTTTATAACAGCTTGTAAAATACCTCTAACGTTTGTGTCTAGACTAACGCTGGGTTCACACCTGAGCGTTCTGAAAGGAGCGCTCTGTATGCGCGATTGTACCGTTTGCAATCGCGCATACAGAGACAAGCGAACGCCCATTGTCGCGCGTTCCCGAAAGTCTATGTACGGGAACGCGCGACAAGACGCCCCAAAGAAGCTCATGTACTTCTTGGGGCGTCGGGCGTTTTACAGCGCGATCGTACGCTCTGTAAAACGCCCAGGTGAGAACCATTCCCATAGGGAATCATTGGTTTCTCCTTGTTAAGCGTTTTACAGCGCGTAGGAACACGCTGTAAAACGCGCTGTAAAACGCTCAGGTGTGAACCCAGCCTAAAGGATCCAGGACATTGATCATGCAACTGTTCAGTAGGTGTCAGTATTATAAAGCAGGTTTGGGTTTGATCACAAAGTTGTATATAAATATACCCGAATGCTACTTTTATACTCACTTTTGTGTTGCTTTTTTTCTGGCTTGTAAAATTTGGCAGTAATTTAATTTGTTTTTACCAGCGAATCAGCACCTCTCCAGATATTGTGCTTTGAAACATAAAGATGAGCTGGATTGCATTCTGTTACCCCCATTGATCACATACTTTATGACACATATAATCGCTTTGAAATCCTCTGATGAAGAGAAATATACTGGATGTACAAGTTGGAATCCATCAGCCTGTTTGTACTCATTTTGGATAATTTTTAAGACAAATCCTGCAAATGTTTTTTTTTTTAGATTTTAGATTTTTTTTTTTTACTATTATAGACCTTGCATGTATCATTTATTTTCCCCCCTCTAACAGGACTTCCCTGACCCCTTGTGGCCATTTTCTAGCATAACAGGGCTCTTTGTGAGTTTCATATAGAATAGACAGCAAATTAGTTAGCTAGTTATGTACTTTATAAATGTATTAATTTTATATATTATTATTAAACTGCATTAATGCAATTTTTTTTTATATTTTAGTGACATTCTTTTCTATATGTAACTACTTATATATTCAATTGCATTTGATCAATTATTTATTTGTTTGTCCCCCATTTGCAGTACTGTTTCTTTAGTGTTAGACTTTCAGGAGACCATTTGGCACCATATAATGCTAATTATGTGGGTTCATGCTATTATGTATAGTGACTGTTGAGCTGTATTATTGCACCTTTATTCCTAGAGTTGGAGGGACCTTTCTCCATATTCTTGCTCTCCTACAATATATGTAATTTTACTTGTTTGTCATATATATATGTCCTATTTTGGATCATGTAATAAAGATGATGTTTATTATTTTGTGTGGCATAAGATTTATATAGGAGTTTATGTTATGTTTCCACGCATATTGATGTGGTGATGTGTATATTGGAGTTAACTGTATGTGACAATGTTGTCTTTGTTCTGACGAAGGGGCCGCTCCAGCCATGAAAAGCGTAACAACAACTCCAAATAAATAAATGACTTAAAATATTACCAGTACATCTGAACTTACCTTGGTTGCACCGCAGCTGTATCCCATACTTTTATCTTCTTCTGAACTTTTTATTATGAATGTGGTTAGTATATATAAACTGTATAATAATGATAAACTGCAAATAGTTGCTATCTAGAGCTGGCAAATCTGGGCTTTGGCTAAGGCCTCATGCACACGACCATTGTTTTATTCTGTGTCCGTTGTTCCGTTTTTCGTGATTTTCTGCGGACCCATTGACTTTCAATGGGTCCGTTGAAAACTCGGCTAATGCACCGTTTGTCATCCGCGTCTGTGATCCGTGGTTCCAGTCCGTCCGGGGAGGGACTGGGAGGAGGAGCTGGGGGCCGGTGCGTTCACTGTGCTCCGGCCCCGCCGCTCCAGTACAGTTATAAAATGTGTAATTCAATTAATCATTATTCATGCTGCCCCCTCTGTAGTATAACATTCAATATATCCTACTCGCAGGGCTACTGTTATATCGTAATGCAGGCCAGCCGGGCAGACGAGCGGCAGTGTGACTGACTGACGTCACGTGCCTGCCCGGCCTACTTTATGAATGAAGCAGGCAGCGCAGGCACGTGGCGTCAGTCAGTCACGCTGCCGCTCGTCTGCCCGGCTGGCCTGCATTACGATATAACAGTAGCCCTGCGAGTAGGATATATTGAATGTTATACTACAGAGGGGGCAGCATGAATCATTATTAATTGAATTACACATTTTATAACTGTACTGGAGCGGCAATGGGGGGTCTGTGGATGACACTGTTAAGGGGTGGGGGGGTCTGTGGGTGGCACTGTTATGGGGTGGGGGGGGTCTGTGGATGGCACTGTTATGGGGTGGGCGGTCTGTGAATGGCACTGTTAAGGGGGGGGTGTCTGTGGATGGCACTGTTATGGGGTGGGGGGGGGTCTGTGGATGGCACTGTTATAGGATGGGGGAGTCTGTGGGTGGCACTGTTATAGGATGGGGGATCTGTGGATGCCATCCACAGATCCCCCAAAACAGTGCCATCCCCAGATCCTCCACCCCATAACAGTGCCATCCCCAGATCCCCCATTAACAGTGCCATTCCCAGATCCCCCATTAACAGTGCCATCCCCATCTGGGCTGGACTTTTATAGCCCCCCCAAATTTTACTTGCATCCCTGTTCTCTAAAGGGGCGGTTTTAGGGGGAGGTCCTAGGGGTGGGTAGGGGCGTGGCCAGGGGGGGTGAGTTCCACCACCTTTTCTCTGAGAAAAAAAGCCCTGAGGAAGACACACGGAAACAAAAACGGATCACGGAACAACGGAACCCCATTTTGCCAAACGGAACACAACAACGGTCGTGTGCATGAGGCCTTACACTTTTATTGACACAGTATTTTACTACTAGTTTTCTGCATGAAGCTTTGGAAGCCAAAATCAGAACTGGATCATAAAAGGTGAGAAAGTATAAAGGGCAGAAATGACATCTTCTCTTTTTTTAATTCACTCCAGGTTTTGGCTCCTAAAAAAGCATGTGGTAACCTGACCGTGCGGCCGTACCTTAAGAGAACTTCAGATAGGACATATAATTTAATGTATATTCACACACAACAGATTAGTTGCAAAAAGTTCTGCATCTTTCCCATTCAGCTGAATGGAGCTTAGAGAAAACCACGTACTGAAAAACCATGTGCTGAAACAACCACATTTAGATGTATGGAATGTATTTTTCAGTTATTTACAAAAAAGGGTGCACTACACTGGTAAATGCAATTGACAATATATGGCTAAATCCCCCAAAGGACCACTTTTAATTGTGATGAAGCTAAAAAGTTTGTATTGAAGTGTCTATTCAAGTACCATCTGCCGCGCGAGAAGTTGCAATAAAGACCGCAAACAAAATCTAAGGTCCACGTGCACACAAGCCGCTGGCGTGGTAGTTCAGACAGGAACAGCTCGCAAGATACTAGTCCGTTGTATTACATGACCAGGGTCCAGAGCGACATTTGGGCACAGACTACAATACATGGTAAGAATGTCCTAAAACATATGTCGTCAAGAAAAGAAATATTGTGAAAGCACGCGGTGAACTGTGCTTCAGCGGGACGCCGCTGATACTTCACCATAGCGGTACGCCGCTAGTATTGGTAGTATTGGTGTTTACGGTGGAGAAACGATAAGCACAATTATTCCATAGTACCTTTGTTTGGAACGAGGGTATCTAACAACTAGCCCATATTCGTATTATTGTTTACTTGAATTACTGCACTTTAACCCCCTACGGACACATGACGTATCGGTACGGCATGTTTCCTGAGTCCCTAAGGACACATGACGTACTGGTACGTCATGGGTTTAAATCGCGATTGCGGCGCGGCAGGGGTTAATAGGAACAGGATGCCCGCTGAAATCATTCAGCGGGCATCCTGTCACAACGCCGGGGGGGTCATGTGACCCCCCCCCCCCCGTATCGGCCATCCGATCGCAGAAAAAAAGCAGGTCAATTCAGACCTGCGGTTTGCTGCGTTTCCGATCCATTCGGGTCTCCAGTGACCCGATGAACCGGAAAAGGACTGTGATCGGTGGTGTGATTACACACCACCAATCACAGTCCGTGCATTTGGGAGAGGCGGTGCTGGCCGTGGTGCTGATGCCTGCTGTCCAGGGTACTGATTGGTGCAGGGAGAGAGGCGCGAGATTCAAACTTCCTGCGCTCCTCTCTCCCCTCCTCTTCCTGTTCAGCACCTGCACACTGCAGCACCGTCCTCACCAGGCTCCTGCGATCCCCCCCATCGGCACCCATCATCCTCCAGGTAGGTTAGGGTCAGTGAGGGAGAGGCACCGTTAGGCAGGGATAGAAGGGAAAAGTTAGTTAGGGGGAAAAAAAACTAAATTTTTTTATCTAAACTTTTTTTTTTCAGATTTGAGACCCTAGACCCCCCCCCCTGCCACTTGCACCACCAGCCCCCCCACCACCACCAGCTCCCTCCAGGGCGGCTCGTACTAGTTTCCCGGCCCACCAAATAAGCCCACCGGAGCCCCCTGCCGGTGAACTTAGCTGGTGTCCCCCAGTGGATTTTGAGCCCGAGATTCCGGATTTTGTTGGCAATCCAGGAATCCAGATTTCCACAGTGGGGTTTACTGAAATGGACTTTTTTATTAATTTTTTCAGTGACCCATTTGTGAATCTGATGGTGGAGCAGATGAACCTGTATGCTCAACAGTTCGTTGCTCAGCACCCGGGCTCCTTTTTGGCTAGACCCGGTGGCTGGACGCCGGTCAGTGCAGCCGAGATGAGGACATTTTGGGGCCTCGTGCTGCACATGGGTCTAGTGCAAAAACCCAGTGTCAGGCAATACTGGAGTGGGGACGTCTTCTACCAGACCCCACTCTACAGTATGGCCATGACACGCTCCCAGTTTGAGGCCATCCGGAAATGTCTGCATTATTCAGATAATGCAGCATGTCCCCCCTGAGGTGATCCTGCCTATGACGTCTGTATAAGATATGGCCGGTCATCGATCACTTCAGGGCCAAATTTGCGCAGGCCTACATACCTGGAAGGGAGGTCGCGGTTGATGAGTCTCTCGTTGCGTTCAAGGGGAGACTCAGTTTATGCCAATACATTCCCACTAAGCGGGCAAGGTATGGCGTGAAGCTGTACAAAATTTGTGAGAGTAACTCAGGGTACACTTACAAATTTCATGTGTATGAGGGGCGAGATTCCCGTATTCAACCCCCAGAATGTCCCCCCACTCTGGCTGTTAGCGGGAAACTCGTGTGGGACCTTATGTACCCACTGCTAGATAAGGGTTACCACTTGTACGTGGATAACTTTTATACTAGTATCCCCTTGTTCCAGCCCCTCGCCGCCAGATCCACGTTCGCTTGTGGGACTGTGCGGAAAAATCAGCGCGGCCTCCCTGCCTACCCCCTCCAGGTACCTATTCCCAGGTGTGAGACCCGTGCCCTTACCAGTGGAAACCTGTTGCTGGTCAGGTATAAGGACAAGAGGGATGTCTTTGTACTGTCCACAATCCACGGTAATGGCATCACCCCTGTCCCTGTGCGAGGTACCGCGGCAACGGTCCTCAAGCCAGATTGTATCGTCGACTACAATCGGTATATGGGAGGAGTTGATCTCTCTGATCAAGTCCTTAAGCCATATAACGCCATGCGCAAAACCCTGGCATGGTACAAAAAAGTTGCGGTCTACTTGGTACAGGTTGCCTTGTACAACGCTTTTGTACTATTCCGAAGCGCTGGCAGCACAGGGACATTCTTCCAATTCTAAGAGGCAGTCCTCAAGGACCTGATTTTTTCAGACCGGGAAAGAGCAGGCCGGAGTACCTCAGGAATTGGAGGCGCCCGGATCGTCCCTGGCCAACATTTTCCAGATGTGGTCCCCCATACTGGAAAGAAGGGACGAACCCAAAAAAGATGCAGAGTGTGTCACAAGAGGGGGGATACTGAAGAACACCACCACTCAATGTGACACTTGCCCCGATCATCCGGGCCTCTGCGTTATCGATTGCTTCAGGGTGTATCACACTTCCATGGAGTACTACATTTTTATAATCCCCAACAGTCCCCTAGAGAACAAAAAAAACTATGTGTCACCGCCAGACATCCTGAGAAGCTCTGACAGACGTTCTTTAAAACCTCCTGCTTGAGGTTCTTTTGTTTTGCTTTCGTTTTGTCATCTCGTTTCCCTCTCTCAGCTGTCATCTAGTTGCACTGATTGCATCCCTTTAAATCCCCTCCCATACTGCATCACTTTGCGGTTTATACAACTTCCTGGAGTGTGTACATGCTGGTTGCTACAACTGATGCTTCTACAGATAAGTCTGTTCATTTATTTGTGTTTTCCTGTTTGCTTGATCCTAGGTGACCCTGACTCCCTCCGCATTAAGTGTAGGGAGCCGGTGGTCGGGTCCCCTCACTATTATAGGGTGTTCAGGTGTCATACAGTCGAGGCACGAGGGCATGCAATTTTCTATCATAGAGATCTTTGCATGGGCTGAGAAGACAGGGAGAGTTTCAGGGCTTAAATAGGGGTCACCCTTTTGTTCCTTAGTTTCGGATCAAGCCAGTCAGATCCTTATTTGTAACTTCTTGTTTTCTGGTACACCATCCGTGACACTATGGCTCTCAGACTTTGGAGACACGGAAACAATTTTTTTTTTCCCAAAAAATATTAGTTTTAGTGCAGGCATCCTCAAACTGCGGCCCTACAGATGTTGTAAAACTATAACTCCCAGCATGCCCAGACAACCTACAGCCATCAGCAGGGCATGGTGGAAATTGTAGTTTTACAACATCTGGAGGGCCGCAGTTTGAGGATGCCTGCTTAGTGTCTCCAAAGTCTGAGAGCCATACATATTGGGTTAAAATAACATTTAACCCAAGCCCCCCGGATGAACAGCGTTAAAAAAAAAAAAAGTGTAAAAAAAAAAAGCAATTTTTTGTCACCAAACATCACAAAAAGTGTAATAGTGAGCGATCAAAATTTCATATGCACCCCCAATTAGTGCCAATAAAACCGCCATCTCATACCGCAAAAAATGAGCCCCTACATTAGTCGCCCAACAAAAAAAAGTCTATGGAGATACTAAAATAATTTTTGGGGGTTCCTAAATTGATAATATAGTGTAAAATCTAAATAAATTTTAAAATGTAGACATATTAGGTATCACCACGTCCGTAAGAATATGCCCTATAAAAATAACATTTGACCAAACCCCTCGGATGAACAGCGTTAAAAATAAAAAAAAAAGAACGGTGCCAAAACACCCATTTTTTAGCAAAATTTCCATTTGAATCCTTTTTTTTCAGGTAATAAAGCAAGGGTTAACAGCCAAACAAAACTAAATTGTTATTGTCCTGATTCTGTAGTTTGCAGAAACACCCCATATGTGGTCGTAAATGGCTATATAGCCACACGGCAGGGCATAGAACGAAGGGAACGCCATATGGTTTCTGAAGGCCGATTTTGATGGACTGGTTTGTTTTCACCATGTCCCATTAGAAGCCCCCCCTGATGTAGCCTAGACTAGAAACTCCAAAAAAGTTACCCCATTTAAGAAACTACACCCCTCAAGGTATTCAAAAGTTACTTTACAAACTTTGTTAACCCTTTAGGTGTACCACAAAACTAAATAGCGAATGTAGAAACAATTTTCGAATTTACATTTTTTGTTACCTTGCCTCAAAAAAGTGCAATATAGAGCAACCAAAAATCATATTTACCCTAAAATAGTCCCAAAACAACAACCACCTTATCCCGTAGTTTCCTAGATGGGGTCTCTTTTATGGAGTTTCTACTCTAGGGGTGCATCAGGAGGCTTGAAAGGGTACATGGTGTAAATAAACCAGTCCAGCAAAATCTGCCTGCCAAAAACCATATGGCGTTCCCCTTCTTCTATGTCCTGCCGTTTAGCCAAATAGTAGTTTACGACCACATATGGGGTGTTTCTGCAAACTACAGAATCAGGGCAACCCATTTTGAGTTTTGTTTGGCTGTTAACCCATTTTTTCCATTAATAAAGTAAGGGTTAAAATGGAAAATTTTCCAAAAAATAGAAATTCCAAAATTGTTTCTCCATCTGCCATTAACTCTTGTGGAACACATAAAGGGTTAACAAAGTTTACAAAACCAGTTTTGAATACCTTGAGGGGTGTACTTTCTTAGATGGAGTCACTTTTTTGGAATTTCTATTCTAAGTGTGCAACAGGGGGCTTGAAATGGGACATGGTATAAACAAAACTAGTCCTGTTAAATCTGCCTTCCAAAACCCATATGGCGTTCCCCTCCTTCTATGTCCTCCCGTTTGGCCAAACAGTAGTTTAGGACCACATATGGGGTGTTTTTCCAAACTACTGAATCAGGGCAACCCATTTTGAGTTTTGTTTGGCTGTTAACCCATTTTTTCCATTAATAAAGTAAGGGTTAAAATGGAAAATTTTCCAAAAAATAGAAATTCCAAAATTGTTTCTCCATCTGCCATTAACTCTTGTGGAACACATAAAGGGTTAACAAAGTTTGTAAACCCAGTTTTGAATACCTTGAGGGGTGTACTTTCTTAGATGGAGTCACTTTTTTGAAATTTATATTCTAGGGGTGCAACGGGGGGCTTAAAATGGGACATGGTATAAACAAAACCAGTCCTGCAAAATCTGCCTTGCAAAAACCATATGGCGTTCCCCTCCTTCTATGTTATGTTATGTTATGTTACTAAGTCCTTGTATAGCGCTCTAGAGGAACTCAATCCGATCGAAGCGCTTGTCGACGGCTATATTGGTGGGCCCCTCGTCATCCTACACAAAAAGCCAGGTCTTAACCAACTTCCTAAATTCCAGGTAATTTGATGTTGTTCTAATGTGTTCTGGGAGGGAGTTCCAGATCTTGGGGGCCAATACTGAGAAACGTCTGTCCCCCCTTGTCTTGAGGCGGGTTCTTGGCACCGACAGAAGGGAGGCTGAGGTGGATCTCAGTTCTCTAGGAGGATGGTGACGTGTTATCTTTTTTTGCAGGTAGATGGGACCTGTTTTGTAGAGAGCTTTGTGTGTTAAGCAGCACAGCTTAAACTGCACTCTCTATTTCACTGGAAGCCAGTGGAGTTCCCTGCGTGCTTTTGTGACAGAATCTGTCCAGTCTAGTTTCTTGATGAGCCGGATGGCTCTGTTTTGACAGTGTTGTAGAGATCCCAGATCTTTCTCTGGCAGCCCCGCATACATTGCATTACCATAGTCCAGGTGGGAGTTGACTAGAGCTCCCACCACGACCTGTCTGCATGTGTTGGGGAGAAACGGTAGGGCTTTTTTTAGAAGGAATAGGGCGAAGTTTGCTTTCCGTATTACTTCTTTAATCTGGGGACGGAGGCTCATTTCTTGATCCAAGATTATCCCCAGACTCTTTCCTTGTGTGGCGATGGCAACGTTTTCCCCAAAGATAGACGGGGCGGCAGCCTCAGGTGTTTTATGTAGTGCAATAAGCTCAGTCTTGGTCGGGTTGAGTTTGAGGTGGTTATGTGCTAGCCAGTTCCTGGCCTTATTTAGTCCTTCTTGCGTGAGCTTGTAGTCATCAGCGGATTTCGATACTCTCAAAAGGATCTGTGTATCGTCCGCATAAGACTCATAGCTGATGTTATACTCCTTCATAATAGCGAGCAGAGGTCGGACATATATGTTAAAGAGTAATGGCGAGAGGGGAGATCCCTGAGGGACTCCCCACTCCACCTTCTCGACTGGGGAAAAGAATGAGCCCAGTTTGACTCTCTGAGTTCTGTTTTTCAGAAAGGAGTCAAACCAGGCAAGTCTGTGGCTATCTACTCCGATGTCAGCTTTTAATCTATTTAGGAGGATGGGATGACTGATAGTGTCAAAAGCTGCCGACATGTCTATGAGGACCAACCAGGTCCACCCTCCCTCGTCTGCGACCCCTAGGGCTTCATCCCATAGGCTGACCAGGGCTGATTCCGTGCTGTGTGTTGGCCTAAAGCCTGACTGGTGTTCATCTAGAAGTCGATGCTTTTCTACGTGCAGCTGGAGTTGGCTTGCCACTGATTTCTCCATGATTTTAGCTATTAGGTGGATGTTGGTAATCGGTCTGAAGTTGGCCATTATATTTATGTCTGCTCCTGGTTTCTTGAGGAGGGGAGTTATGATTCCTAACTTGAGAGTCTCAGGGACGTTGCCACTGAGAAAGGAGTCATTTATAATTGTTAGAATTAACGGGGCAATGGTGGTCGTGCATTCAATAAGAGATTTAGTTTGGATATTGGAGAGGGGATAAGTTGCTTTGGACATGTTTTTCATGCTTTTTGTTAGGTCTTCAAGTTTTAATGGGCATAGGGTGAAGGTGTGAGTAGGGTTTGTCACGTTGTTCTCTATGGGGGGGACAGTTGCCTGTTGAGCTAGCAGGATGTCGTTTTGGATATCATCGACTTTTTGTTTAAAAAATTTCGAGATGTCGTTGCAGAGGTCTTGGGATTCGGGGATGGTGGTTTTGAGGCCATCGGGGTTAGCCAGATCGAAAATGATCTGAAAGATCTTTTTAGGCTTTTGAGCAGCGTTTTCGATCTCGCTAGCAAAATGATCTTGTTTGGCCTTAAAGATTGCTTTGTGGTAAATCGTCAGTTGGGTCTTATATTTTAGCTGTGATTCTTCTTTCGGATTTTTTCTCCATGCCCTCTCTAGTCTATTGCATTCTATTTTCACTATTTTTAGTTCTCTCGTATACCACGGTGCTTTTTTCCCTGATTTCTTTACCAGTCTCAAGGGGGCATGTTGGTCCGCCGTTTTTTTGACGATGTCGTCAAATTGTAATGTGAGTTTCTCACAGGGCAGTTTGAAGTCGATTTTACTGATGTGTTCTTCTAGGGTAGGTAGGATTTTGTCATATGTCAGGTTGTTGTTATTTCTTCGCCAATTTTTTTTTTTCTCCTGTGGTTAGCTGCTTCGTGTTAATTGGGATGTGGAGTTCGAAGGCTATGAGTCTATGGTCGGTCCAGAGCAATTCTTCTGGATCTTCTACCGTTAAGTTTCGATTTTTTTTTAAAAATCGGATCGAGCAGGTGACCCGCTTTATGTGTGGGTTTTTCGACCCTTAAGGTGAGTTGGGCTAAGTCGAGCTGTGTGGTAACTTTTTGGGCTGGGGTATCTTGCTTATCGTTGAACCAAAGGTTAAGGTCCCCTAGAATAAGGAGTCTATGATGTTTTATTGTGAGATCCGTGGCCCATTCTATGAAGTTGTCTGTGAAATGAGTGCGGGGTCCTGGGGGTCCTGGGGGTCTGTAACATAACGCTATTATTATTGTGTATTTATTTTCGATCGTCAAACGTGCTGTGAGTGTTTCCCATGATGGGTTTTCCGTAGGAAGGTTAATTTCTGTTATTTTTATTGTGTTTTTATGTACAATCGCTATCCCTCCCCCCTGTTTGTTAGGTCTGTTCTTTATGATGATCTTGTAGTCTGGTGGGAGCATTTCCCCGATGTCTACCCTGGACTTTTCTGTAAACCATGATTCCGTAATGAACAGGCATTCATAATTTCTATCTATGCATAAATCGCGAATTTCATATTTATTCTTAACTGCCGATCTGGCGTTTATTAAGGCACATCTTAAGTCAGTGTGGAGGGATTTTCTTTTCGGGGGCCGTTTATTTTGTTCTGGATATTTTGGGTCTGTGCTATCTATGGTTTGTGGCGAATGGTTAAAAGTAGGTGTTTTTAAAATCTTAAGTTTAAAAGCTTTGGTTAAAATAGTACCAGGGATATCTGTACCCCTGTTTTGTAGTGCCAACAGTTGTTGTGAATCGTACTTGATTCGCAGATCTGAGGTATGAGACCCAGGTTGACCGCTCTGGTTTCTCTGGTCCCTCCTGGCCCATACGGGACCCGTCCGTGGTACGTGTACATTTTTTATGTGTGAGGCGGCACCTTACCCTTTTTGGATGTTGTCATCATGAGAGGGAGAGAAGGGGAGATTCATACTAAAACCTATAGAAAACCCACTTCCACTAATGCCCTCCTCAATTGGAACAGTCACCATCCCCTCCCGCTTAAAAGGGGTATCCCTACGGGACAGTATTTAAGAATGAGGAGGAACTGCTCCAGTATGAGAGATTTCAAACTACAAGCCGATGACTTACGGACAAGATTCAAGGAAAAGGGTTATCCAGATTCGACCCTTAGGGCAGCATATCAGAAGGCTTGCTCTAGAAGTCGATCTGAATTGCTGCACCCCAATAAGACAGACAAAGGGGATAAACAAATTCGCCTGATCAGAACTTTTGATGGGGCAGCTAAAGAGGTACGGGAGGTAATTTCCAAACATTGGAACATCCTGTTACTTGATCCAGATGTCAAGGATGTGGTTGCACCCTCTGTTAACATTACTTACCGCAGGGGTCGGTCGATACGTGACAGACTTATACGCAGCCACTTCAGCGAGACCAACGACCGAACAGATGGCTGGTTAAAACCGCCGGTGGGTTGCTTTCGCTGCAGTGGTTGCGTGGCCTGCCCGTTCATTAAAAAAGGATGTACTTTCAAAAGCAACATTACCAGTAAGATCTACAATATCAAGAATTTCTTGAATTGTAGATCTAAGGGAGTCATCTACATGGCCACTTGCCATTGTGGATTAGAGTACGTGGGTAAAACCACAAGGGAGTTTCGTAGGAGGGTGGGGAAGCATCTCGGAGACATCAGGAACAAAAGGGATACCCCCCTCGCCAAACACGTCGAAATTAGCCATAATGGTTGCTTTAAAGGCATCACCTTTATGGGTATTGAATCAATCCCCCCTTTGAAGAGGGGGGGTAACTGGGACAGGAGGATATTACAGCGGGAGACGTGGTGGATCTTTGAGCTTAAAACTTTCCATCCTACAGGCCTCAATGAACAGCTTTCATTCAGCTCGTTCATTGAGGAATCTAGATCCACACACTAGCTCGAACCATCACCTGTTTCCCCAGAGACATACCCTATGGTTTTTTTCTAGATCTTCCATGTCTATATAAGATTATGATACCTATACCTTGTGGGTAGGTCCATTCCTGTGACACCCCTTTATACTGTATCTTATATTGTATCTCATACACATACACTACGCCTTCGGAGATTTCTCCATCTGGGCGTCATTTTGTATGTATACATGTATACATTTTTGTATGTATACATGAATCTTATACTGTAACTCATACACATACACTACGCCATCTGAGATCTCTCCATCCGGGCGTCATTTTGTATGTATACATGGAAACACTAATTATGACACCCGACTACAGCTGCAGAGCTGTTTTATACATACATGCATTTATTTGTTCATGTCCACACTGCATATGTTTTTTAATGTTTTTTGGTCATTCATCTCTACACCACCTACATATGGCCATCCAAACCGCAACATGTTTAACTTGCCTAAAATACCTTGGGTAGCGCCTCCCATGACATTAAGGAGTGACGCACCTTCACCTGATTCGTCAGGAATAGGGTTTATGGTGGGGAGTGGGAGAGGCTCACCTCCGCATTGCCACCAATAGACTCAACCTGTAGACTCTTCCCCCTTCTGCTATGCGACCAATCACCTTCGAGTGATGCGGCCGCATTAGCATGGACGGCTTGATACCGCCCTCGATCACGTGACGACAACGAGTGACGCGACCGGATACGTCACACGTCACGTGACCAATCACATGGCACGGGGGGGAGGAGCGTAGAGGACGCGCGCGCTTTTAAAAAGGACGCCAGCGCGAATTATCCGCTCCCACTGCCACACGCAGGATAGGTGCGGACCCTGGACCCGAGTAGAACACCGAGCAAGCTAAGTACTGCCTGTCACATATTATATAGGATTGTGTCCTTTGCTGCCTCAGCTTAACATTGAAAGCTGAGATAGGCACATACTGTCTGTCACTATCTACCCGTGGTCCTGGTTATATCTGAGTCCCCTGATGATCTAGCGCAAGCCAGTGAAACGCGTAGGGACAGGGACAAGTTTCTTTGTCTTTATTTTTTCTACTGCATCTGATCTTCTAGAGGTGACTGGTCCTTTTACTTCCGACGAAGCTGGGCAGTCAAACATTAGGTCTGAGGGCCATCTAGGGTCAGACGGAAGGAGTGCATATGACAGAACACAGGGATATATGTAGGGGTTGAGACCCAGCATCTGTCTCCCTCTCTTTATTTCTATCACCTTTGTTTTTCCCTAACTCACTCCTCCGAGTGGGCCAGTGTTCACACCTCCTGGCTCCACATTTTTTCTAACCCGACCATGTTCACTGTAGTTGGCAGGGATAAATTTCTTCATTTTGTCCTCCAGGAGAGGTTTGTGTTATTACACAATTAATTGTTGAGCCTATCATTTTAAAATTATATCATTAAAGACTTATCTTTTAAGACCATCCATAATTCAATATAACGTTTATATACTTTGGGCGTCATTATATATAAGTGTGACCAGCTTCCTATTTAGGTTGTGTTCATATACTGAGGCGGCGTAAAGACACCGAACGCCGTCCCTCTGTCGGCTCCGCCCCTCCCCTTGGCGTGCCACAGCGCTGGAGCCGGGCTTGGGGGTGTTCTTAGGCAGATTCCGCAAAGTGCAGGTGCGTTCAGAGAAAATTGCAGTTAACCCTATGTCCTCCCGTTTGGCCAAACAGTAGTTTACGACCACATATGGGGTGTTTCTGCAAACTACAGAATCAGGGCAACCCATATTGAGTTTTGTTTGGCAGTTAACCCTTGCTTTGTTCCTGGGGAAAAAAAATTATATTGGAAAATTTTCCAAAAAATCGAAATTCTTAAATTTTATGTCCATTTGCCATGAAGTCTTGTGGAAGACCTAAAGGGTTAACAAAGTTTGTAAAATCAGTTTTGAATACTTTGAGGGGTGTAGTTTCTAAAATGGGGTCATTTTTGGATGGTTTCTATTACGTAAGCCTCACAAAGTGACTTCAGACCTGAACTGGTCCATAAAAAGTGGTATTTGGAAAATTTCTGAAAAATTTAAAAATTTGCTTCTATACTTCTAAGCTATGTAACATCCCCCAAAAATTAAATATCATTCCCAAAATGATACAAACATGAAGTAGACATATGGGGAATGTAAAGTCATCACAATTTTTGGGGATATTACTATGTATTACAGAAGTAGAGAAACTGAATGTCATGGCTGAGGATGGGGAAAACCCTCAGCCGTGCAATGCCAGAAGATGTTAATGGCTACTCGGCCAGGACGACAGAATTAGGGAGCAGGTCACCTCCTAACGCATCCCTAATCCGTTCCTAACTCCTAGCTGCATGGGCCGACCTTGAAGGTAGGAGGGCCCATGCTCAGGAACCTTGGATCCCTACTCACCCTCCGCCGCTCCCTGAACTAGGAGTGAAGGGTAAGACGACCTGTTCCTTCTGGACACGGAGGAACAGGAGTCTCACTGGCCAAGCTGCAGGAAAAAGGGGAACAGAAACAGGCCTATGGATTTGGCAGGTGAACTGCACTAGTTCCAGCCACCTGCCACAGCCTTGCTGACTGGATCCGTGTGCAGGCAAGCTGAAGTCCACAACAATACAAATAGAAGTCAGCACACACACATCCACACACAGGAACCCAGATCCATAGCTGCAATGAATAATAAGGTAAACATAAACTGAACATCACATAAACTTATGACCACAAGGGTGGCCCCCACTGGCAGGTGATACACAGGAGGTTGCTCCAGCTAACCATGGCTGAAGTACCCCTCAGACAAATGCTATGCACAGAGGCTTTATAGGCCCAAGTAGCCACACCCAACAAACACACCCAGTGTTCACACACACACAGAAGGGAATTAACCCTTCAAACACAAGGCAAGGGAAGACGGCAACTTAAAGGGGAATACACACATAAACCATACACTTCACCTGTTGCCGCGGGCAACGGCATGTGTGGCAATCATGTTCTGGGGATCAGCCATAGGGCTGAGACACTGCAACCACACGCACTCAACACCACACGTTGCCACGGACAACCAAATTAAGGAAAGTTTCACACAACATACCATAAGCCGTGACACTGAAACTTTGAAATGAGCAAATTTTTCCAAATTTTTAGGTAAATTTGGTATTTTTTTATGCAAAAAAAGTAAATTTTTTGACCCAATTTTAGCAGTGTCATGAAGTACAATATGTGACGAAACAACTATTTCAGAACGGCCTGGGTAAGTAAAAGCGTTTTAAAGTTATCAGCACTTAAAGTGATACTGGTTAGATTTGCAAAAAATGGCCTGGTCCTTAAGGTGAAATAGGGCTGTGTCCTTAAGGGTATAAGGACTACGTATTAGAGCAAGAGTAATTTATTTATTTATTCATTTATTGGAGAAAGAGACATTGGGCCAGATTATTGATCGGCCCTTTAAGACTGTAATAAATGTGGTTTGACGGTAGTAGTTTATCCATCAATAAGCAGCTTTACAAAAGTCGCACATCTTTACGAAAAAGTCGCCCGTCTTTACGAAAAAGTCGCATGTTTTATTAAAAAGTCTCATAAGATAAGCATGGTCCTCACTGGAGTGAAATTGCGGATTTTCTAGCGACTTTTTTGCAACTTTTTAAATAGTCCCAATAGTAAATTTGTCTAGAGATTCATTTACATAAGAAAACACACCTACTTTCAGAAAACTGGCGAGCATAGTGCAGAGCAGAAAAAGTTGCACATTTTTGCACAGTTTTAGTGATTGCGCAAAAATTTGCGACTTTTTCACTCCATTATTCTGACTTGAGCTAATGATAAATCTGGCCCATTGTTTCTATTTGTTGATTATACCAAGACCACACAGGCAATACACACTAGATGCACTTCATCTCCATTTGCTAGGACTTCAATTGTGCCTGATATTGCTGGCGTTAGTAGCTATCTTTTATTTTCCAATTGCTCACTGTGTTTTACTTTATGCACGGGGCAGGAATAGGCCCTATTTATTATTTTTCTACTATTTATTGGTTTTATAATAAATTATTGATGGTTTCAGTATCTGAGAGTGCCCAGTTTTTTCTGTTTTTATTGCATTCCTCTTGAGTAGACAGGGTGAGCCTACTCTACTGAGAGCACCTCGCTCTCTCTTGTTGCTCCAGTGCGCCACATAACTATTATTTCCAATATATGGGTAAACCCTCACACTGATATTAAAATAAAACTTTCACCAATATATTCTTATATCAAGAACATACCGGAGCCCACATTTCCCCGTCAAGGTATCTCAAAGTGGCAGAAGTAGAGAAACTGAAACTTTGAAATGAGCAAATTTTTCCAAATTTTTGGTAAATTTGGTATTTTTTTTGCAAAATTTTTTTACTTTTTTGACCCAATTTTAGCAGTGTCATGAAGTACAATATGTGACGAAACAACTATTTCAGAACGGCCTGGGTAAGTAAAAGCGTTTTAAAGTTATCAGCACTTAAAGTGACACTGGTCAGATTTGCAAAAAATGGCCTGGTCCTTAAGGTGAAAAGGGCTGTGTCCTTAAGGGGTTAAGGACTACGTATTGGAGCAAGAGTAATTTATTTATTTATTCATTTATTGGAGAAAGAGACATTGGGCCAGATTTATCATTACTCTGACAGCTCACTCCACTTTCACATATGACTAGTCAGTTTTAGCCAAGTCAGATTTATGATCGGCCCTTTAAGACTGTAATAAATGTGGTTTGATGGTAGTAGTTTATCCATCAATAAGCAGCTTTACAAAAGTCGCACATCTTTACGAAAAAGTCGCCCGTCTTTACGAAAAAGTTGCATGTTCTATTAAAAAGTCTCATAAGATAAGCATGGTCCTCACTGGAGTGAAATTGCGGATTTTTTTGCGACTTTTTTGCAACTTTTTAAATAGTCCCAATAGTAAATTTGTCTAGAGATTCGTTTACATAAGAAAACACACCTACTTTCAGAAAACTGGCGAGCATAGTGCAGAGCAGAAAAAAGTTGCAAATTTTTGCACAGTTTTAGTGATTGCGCAAAAATTTGCGACTTTTTCACTTCATTATTCTGACTTGAGCTTATGATTAGGGATGAGCGAACCCGAACTGTATAGTTTGGGTTCGTACCGAATTTTGGGGTGTCCGTGACACGGACCCGAACCCGGACATTTTCGTAAAAGTCCGGGTTCGGGTTCAGTGTTCGTCGCTTTCTTGGCGCTTTTGTGACGCTTTCTTGCCGCTTTTTGAAAGGCTGCAAAGAAGCCAATCAACAAGCGTCATACTACTTGCCCCAAGAGGCCGTCACAGCCATGCCTACTATTGGCATGGCTGTGATTGGCCAGAGCACCATGTGACCCAGCCTCTATTTAAGCTGGAGTCACGTAGCGCCGCACGTCACTCTGCTCTGATCAGCATAGGGAGAGGTTGCAGCCGCGACGTTAGTGCGAGATTAGACAGTGAATAACTCCTCCAAAGGACTTCATTCAGAGATCGATCTGCAGCTGTGGATGATTGAACTGCTGCTATTGAATTGCTCACTATTTTTAGGCTGCCCAGAGCGTTTTTTAGTCACTTTTTTCTGGGGTGATCGGCGGCCATTTTGTGTCTTGTGGTGTGCCAGCACAAGCTGCCACCAAGTGCATTTAACCCTCAATGGTGTGGTTGTTTTTTGGCTAAATCCTACATCAGGGTGAAGCTGTCACACCAAGTGCATTTAACCAGCAATAGTCTGTTTTTTTTTTGGCCATATACTACATCAGGGGCAAGCTGAGCCTGTCACCAAGTGCATTTAACTCTCAATGGTGTGGTTGTTTTTTGGCTAAATCCTACATCAGGGTGAAGCTGTCACACCAAGTGCATTTAACCAGCAATAGTCTGTTTTTTTTTTGGCCATATACTACATCAGGGGCAAGCTGAGCCTGTCACCAAGTGCATTTAACTCTCAATGGTGTGGTTGTTTTTTGGCTAAATCCTACATCAGGGTGAAGCTGTCACACCAAGTGCATTTAACCAGCAATAGTCTGTTTATTTTTTGGCCATAATACTACATCAGGGGCAAGCTGCGCCTCTCACCAAGTGAATTTAACCCTCAATAGTGTGGTTGGTCAAGCTGTCACACCAAGTGCATTTAACCATCAATAGTGTGGTTATTTTTTGGCCATATCCCAGTCTAATTCTGTCAGTAAACGTATATCTGTCACCCAGCGCCTAAATACTAGGCCTCAAATTTATATCCAGCTAAATCTGTCGTTACTGCTGTGGCTGGTCAAGTTATTTAGTGTCCGTCAAAGCACATTTTTTGTTCTGGGTTGAAATACAATTCCCAATTTAGCAATTTCCTAATTTAGTGGTTTCTGCTGTATCAGGCCTACTTTAAATTTATCCCTAAAAGGGTATATCAGATTCAAGGTGCACATAGGGTCATTCTGAATAACTTCACACACACGCTACTGTGCATTTCCAAGTCTAATTCTGTCAGTAAACCTATACCTGTCACCCAGCGCCTAAATACTAGGCCTCAAATTTATATCCAGCTAAATCTGTCGTTACTGCTGTGGCTGGTCAAGTTATTTAGTGTCCGTCAAAGCACATTTTTTGTTCTGGGTTGAAATACAATTCCCAATTTAGCAATTTCCTAATTTAGTGGTTTCTGCTGTATCAGGCCTACTTTACATTTATCCCTAAAAGGGTATATCAGATTCAAGGTGCACATAGGGTCATTCTGAATAACTTCACACACACGCTACTGTGCATTTCCAAGCCTAATTCTGTCAGTAAACCTATACCTGTCACCCAGCGCCTAAATAATAGGCCTCAAATTTAGAGTCAGCTAAATCTGTGGTTACTGCTGTGCCTGTATTAGTGTAATACGGTACCTAAATAGATAGCCAGATAGTGTTAGTTGTCTTTAAAAAAAGGCCTGAATTTGAATTCAATACATTGGGTCAAATAATATTTTTGTTGTTGTGGTGAACGATAACAATGAGGAAAACATCTAGTAAAGGACGCGGACATGGTCGTGGTAGTGTTAGTGGACCCTCTGGTGCTGGGAGAGGACGTGGCCGTTCTGCCACAGCCACACGTCCTAGTGTACCAACTACCTTAGGTCCCAGTAGCCACCATAATTTACAGCGATATTTGGTGGGGCCCAATGCCGTTCTAAGGATGGTAAGGCCTGAGCAGGTACAGGCATTAGTCAATTGGGTGGCCGACAGTGGATCCAGCACGTTCACATTATCTCCCACCCAGTCTTCTGGAGAAAGCGCACAGATGGCGCCTGAAAACCAAGCCCATCAGTCTGTCACATCACCCCCATGCATACCAGGGAAACTGTCTGAGCCTCAAGTTATGCAGCAGTCTCTTATGCTGTTTGAAGACTCCGCTGGCGGGGTTTCCCAAGGGCATCCACCTGTCACAACCAGACAGCTGAGAAGCTCTGACAGAGGCCTTTCAGAACCTCCTCCTTGAGTTCTCTTGTTGTGCTGTTCAGTTGCTCATCTCGTTAGCCTCTCTCAGCTGTCATGTGTTGGACTAATTGCTTCCCTTTAAATTCCTCCCCAGAATGCTTTTCTGGGCGGCTTATACTTCTTCCTGGAGTGTGTGTGCATGCTGGTCTTGTTCTCCTGTCTGCTACAAAGCTAAGTGTTTGAACATTTATCTGTTATTTTCTGTTTGCTGGATCCCAGGTGACCCTGACTCCCTCCGTATCTTGTGTAGGGAGCCGGTGGTCGTGTCCCCTCACTATTGTAGGGTGCTCAGGGATTATATAGTCAAGGTACGTGGATATGCAAACTTCCACCATTCGGATCTTTGCATAGGCTGAGCAGCCAGGGAAAGTGCCAGGTCTTCTGCAGGGGTCTCCCTTTTGTTCCTTAGCTTTTGGATCCAGCGAGTCATTTATGCTTGTTGCTTTGCCTTGTTCCCTGTACACCGTCCGTGACATTATAAGCCGCCAAAACCGTCTCAAGCATGGATCCGGTTTCACTTTTGGCTGAACGCTTCCAGGGTCTTTCATTGGAGGTAGCTGATCTCCGTAAGACTTTTCCTCAGCTTCAAGTGACCGGTTCTGCTTGCGTTCATGGAGTTTGTTCTGAGCCTAAGATCTCGCTCCCGGATACGTTCTCCGGGGGTAGTGAGAATTTTGTGCATTTTAGAGAGGCTTGCAAACTCAATTTTCGCCTTCTTCCCCATTCCTCTGGTGATGAGGAACGGAAGGTGGGGATCATTATATCGCTGCTCAGAGGTAACGCTCAGTCCTGGGCCTTTTCGCTGCCGGAGGGGGCACGGCCTCTCCGTTCAGTGGATAAATTCTTTTTAGCCCTGGGTCAGATATATGATGATCCGGATCGTATTGCTCTGGCTGAGTCTAGACTACGTCTATTACGCCAGGGTAAACAATCCGCAGAAATATACTGCTCAGAATTTCGGAGATGGGCAAGTGATACTGGTTGGAATGATGCTGCACTCCGAAGTCAATTTTGCCATGGTCTTTCAGAGGGATTGAAAGATGCATTTGCCTTTCATGAGAGGCCTATTTCTTTGGACTCTGCTATGTCTCAGGCCGTTCGTATTGACAGGCGTCTTAGAGAGAGAGGAGAGATGTCCCCTTCCTGTCATACTCAGTCCCAGGACAGTGCAGCGGTCCCATTCTGTGCGCAGGGGTCTCAGTCGCTGTCAGCCCCTTCTGAGCAGGAGCCCATGCAGCTGGGGTTGATTGCTTCTGACAATAGAAGATTCAGCTCGCATGGGAGGGTTTGTTTTTGTTGTGGAGGTATAAATCATCTGGCAAATATTTGTCCCTCTAGGAGATTCAGGCAGTTTTCTGGGAGTAATAAAGAAACAAACAGGAAAAAATCTTTTAAAAATGTTCCGTCTGTTACTATTGGCAGGGTTGAGGCGGAAATTGAAGGTTTTCCGTTTGCTTGTAGTTCCCGTTTTGTCCTGCCGACTAGGGTGGCGCTAGAGAGCAATAACATTTTTTGTGAGATTTTTGTAGATGTAGTAGTAGTGGAGCAGCGGTCAATCTCATTGATAATCAATTTGCGATAACTCATGGTTTCCAGGTGCGCACTTTGGGAAAGGATATTCCGGTTTTTGCTATCGATTCCGCTCCACTTTCTCAGAAATCATTAAAGGGCATAGTTCACAATATCCGTTTAATTGTGAGTGATGCTCATGTTGAGGATGTGTCATGTTTCGTCCTTAGCGGTTTGCCTACCCCTCTGGTGTTGGGGCTGCCCTGGCTCACTAAGCATAACCCCACCATTGATTGGCAAGCGAGGCAAATAAATGGTTGGAGTGACTTTTGCAGAGAGAATTGCCTCATGACATCTGTTTCTGAGGTTGCTACTAAGACTGTACCATCTTTTCTCTCTGAATTTTCGGATGTCTTCTCTGAGAGTGGAGTTCAGGATTTGCCCCCGCACAGGGAGTACGATTGCCCTTTTAATCTCATCCCAGACGCCAAGCTGCCTAAATCTCGTTTATACAATCTTTCCCAACCTGAGAGGATCGCTATGCGTGCTTATATCTCTGAGAGTCTGATAGAAGGACACATACGACCCTCGAAGTCACCTGTTGCCGCTGGTTTTTTCTTTGTTAAGAAAAAAGATGGTTCTTTAAGACCGTGTCTGGATTTCAGGGAGCTGAACAGTATCACAATTCGTGACCCTTATCCGCTTCCTCTGATTCCGGACCTGTTTAACCAGGTTGTTGGGGCTAAAGTCTTTTCCAAATTAGATCTAAGAGGGGCATACAACCTGGTCAGGGTCAGAGAAGGGGACGAATGGAAGACGGCCTTCAATACCCCTGAGGGCCATTTTGAAAATGTGGTTATGCCTTTTGGTTTGATGAATGCCCCAGCCGTTTTTCAGCATTTTGTGAACAGCATTTTTTATCATTTGATGGGAAAATTTGTATTGGTGTATTTGGATGACATTTTGATTTTTTCTCCCGATTTCAAAACTCATAAGGAACATTTACGTCAGATCTTGCTCATCCTGCGGGAGAATAAATTATATGCGAAACTGGAAAAATGTGTGTTTGCGGTTCCAGAAATTCAATTTCTGGGGTTTCTTCTCTCCGCTTCTGGTTTTCGCATGGACCCCGAGAAGGTCCGCGCTGTGCTTGAGTGGGAGCTTCCTGAGAATCAGAAGGCGCTGATGCGTTTTTTGGGCTTTGCCAATTATTACAGGAAATTCATTTTGAATTACTCTTCTATTGTTAAACCACTCACTGATATGACCAGAAAGGGGGTAGATTTTTCTTCTTGGTCAGTAGAGGCGCGTAAGGCTTTTTCTGATATCAAGGAGAGTTTTGCTTCCCCTCCCATCTTGGTGCAACCTGATGTTTCTTTACCCTTCATAGTTGAGGTTGATGCTTCTGAGGTGGGTGTGGGGGCGGTCTTGTCTCAGGGTTCCTCTCCTGCCAATTGGCGACCGTGTGCCTTTTTCTCAAGAAAACTCTCCTCCGCAGAGAGAAATTACGATGTGGGAGATAGGGAATTGTTGGCCATCAAGTTGGCTTTTGAGGAATGGCGCCATTGGCTAGAGGGAGCCAGACACCCTATTACCGTATTTACTGACCATAAAAATCTGGCCTACTTGGAGTCAGCCAAGCGTCTGAACCCGAGACAGGCCAGATGGTCTTTGTTCTTTTCTAGGTTTAATTTTGTTGTCACGTTCCGCCCTGGAGTTAAGAATGTGAAGGCAGATGCCCTGTCACGTTGTGTTCCGGGAGGCGGGAATTTTGAAGACCCGGGTCCCATTTTGGCTGAAGGTGTGGTGGTCTCTGCTCTTTTTCCTGAATTGGAGGCAGAGGTGCAGGCAGCCCAGTCAGAGGCTCCTGATCTTTGTCCTCCTGGGAGGTTGTTTGTGCCTCTCGCTTTAAGACACAAGATTTTTAAAGAACACCACGATACGGTCCTTGCTGGGCACCCGGGGGTAAGAGCCACACTGGATCTCATCGCTCGGAGATTCTGGTGGCCTGCGCTTCGTAAGTCGGTTGAGGGTTTTGTGGCAGCCTGCGAGACTTGCGCTCATGCCAAAGTCCCTCATTCACGGCCATCAGGTCCTCTCCTTCCCTTACCCATTCCTTCCCGTCCTTGGACACATCTGTCCATGGACTTCATAACGGACCTGCCTCGTTCCTCGGGGAAGACTGTGAATCTGGTGGTGGTGGACCGTTTTAGCAAAATGGTGCATTTCATCCCTTTTCCTGGTTTGCCCAATGCTAAGACGCTGGCGCAGGCATTTATTGATCACATTGTCAAATTGCACGGTATTCCTTCAGACATAGTCTCTGATAGGGGCACGCAGTTTGTTTCCAGATTCTGGAAGGCTTTCTGTTCTCGCTTGGGGGTTCAGTTGTCATTCTCTTCTGCTTTCCACCCGCAGTCGAATGGCCAGACAGAGCGCGTCAATCAGAATCTGGAGACATATCTGCGCTGTTTTGTGGCGGAGAATCAAGAGAATTGGTGTTCTTTTTTGTCCCTTGCTGAGTTTGCTTTAAATAACCGTCGTGAGGAGTCCTCTGATAAGTCACCATTTTTTGGTGCATATGGGTTTCATCCGCAGTTTGGGACTTTCTCGGGAGAGGGGTCTTCTGGTTTACCTGATGAGGACAGATTCTCCTCGTCTTTGTCATCTATTTGGCAAAATATTCAGGATAATCTAAAGAGCATGAGTGAGAGATATAAGCGTGTGGCAGATAAGAGACGTGTGCTTGGTCCGGACCTGAATGTTGGTGATCTGGTGTGTTTGTCTACCAAGAATATCAAATTGAAGGTTCCCTCCTGGAAGTTGGGTCCTAGGTTTATTGGGCCTTACAAAATCCTGTCTGTCATCAATCCTGTTGCATACCGTCTTGATCTTCCTCAGACTTGGAAGATCCATAATGTTTTTCATAAGTCCTTATTGAAACCTTATGTTCAACCCATTGTACTCTCGCCTTTGCCTCCTCCTCCGATTATGGTTGATGGGAATCTTGAATTTCAGGTCTCTAGGATTGTGGATTCTCGTCTTGTCCGCGGTTCTCTTCAGTACCTTGTTCATTGGGAGGGGTATGGTCCTGAGGAGAGGATGTGGGTCCCAGTGACGGACATTAAGGCCTCTCGTCTCGACAGGGCTTTCCATAGGTCCCATCCTGAGAAGGTATGTTCTGAGTGTCCGGAGTCCACTCGTAGAGGGAGGTGTACTGTCACAACCAGACAGCTGAGAAGCTCTGACAGAGGCCTTTCAGAACCTCCTCCTTGAGTTCTCTTGTTGTGCTGTTCAGTTGCTCATCTCGTTAGCCTCTCTCAGCTGTCATGTGTTGGACTAATTGCTTCCCTTTAAATTCCTCCCCAGAATGCTTTTCTGGGCGGCTTATACTTCTTCCTGGAGTGTGTGTGCATGCTGGTCTTGTTCTCCTGTCTGCTACAAAGCTAAGTGTTTGAACATTTATCTGTTATTTTCTGTTTGCTGGATCCCAGGTGACCCTGATTCCCTCCGTATCTTGTGTAGGGAGCCGGTGGTCGTGTCCCCTCACTATTGTAGGGTGCTCAGGGATTATATAGTCAAGGTACGTGGATATGCAAACTTCCACCATTCGGATCTTTGCATAGGCTGAGCAGCCAGGGAAAGTGCCAGGTCTTCTGCAGGGGTCTCCCTTTTGTTCCTTAGCTTTTGGATCCAGCGAGTCATTTATGCTTGTTGCTTTGCCTTTTTCCCTGTACACCGTCCGTGACACCACCCAGCCCTTCCCCAGCGGTGGAAGACATAGAATGCACTGACGCACAACCACTTATGTTTCCTGATGATGAGGACATGGGAATACCACCTCAGCATGTCTCTGATGATGACGAAACACAGGTGCCAACTGCTGCGTCTTTCTGCAGTGTGCAGACTGAACAGGAGGTCAGCGATCAAGACTGGGTGGAATTCGATGCAGGGGACGATGAGGTCCTAGACCCCACATGGAATGAAGGTCGTGCCACTGACTTTCACAGTTCGGAGGAAGAGGCAGTGGTGAGACCGAGCCAACAGCGTAGCAAAAGAGGGAGCAGTGGGCAAAAGCAGAACACCCGCCGCCAAGGGACTCCGCCTGCTACTGACCGCCGCCATCTGGGACCGAGCACCCCAAAGGCAGCTTCAAGGAGTTCCCTGGCATGGCACTTCTTCAAACAATGTGCTGACGACAAGACCCGAGTGGTTTGCACGCTATGCCATCAGAGCCTGAAGCAAGGCATTAACGTTCTGAACCTTAGCACAACCTGCATGACCAGGCACCTGCATGCAAAGCATGAACTGCAGTGGAGTAAACACCTTAAAACCAAGGAAGTCACTCAGGCTCCCCCTGCTACCTCTTCTGCTGCTGCCGCCTCGGCCTCTTCTGCTGCTGCCGCCTCGGCCTCTTCCTCCGCCTCTGGAGGAATGTTGGCACCTGCCGCCCAGCAAACAGGGGATGTACCACCAACACCACCACCACCTCCGTCACCAAGCATCTCAACCATGTCACACGGCAGCGTTCAGCTCTCCATCTCACAAACATTTGAGAGAAAGCGTAAATTCCCACCTAGCCACCCTCGATCCCTGGCCCTGAATGCCAGCATTTCTAAACTACTGGCCTATGAAATGCTGTCATTTAGGCTGGTGGACACAGACAGCTTCAAACAGCTCATGTCGCTTGCTGTCCCACAGTATGTTGTTCCTAGCCGGCACTACTTCTCCAAGAGAGCCGTGCCTTCCCTGCACAACCAAGTATCCGATAAAATCAAGTGTGCACTGCGCAACGCCATCTGTGGCAAGGTCCACCTAACCACAGATACGTGGACCAGTAAGCACGGCCAGGGACGCTATATCTCCCTAACTGCACACTGGGTAAATGTAGTGGCAGCTGGGCCCCAGGCGGAGAGCTGTTTGGCGCACGTCCTTCCGCCGCCAAGGATCGCAGGGCAACATTCTTTGCCTCCTGTTGCCACCTCCTCCTTCTCGGCTTCCTCCTCCTCTTCTTCCACCTGCTCATCCAGTCAGCCACACACCATCACCACCAACTTCAGCACAGCCCGGGGTAAACGTCAGCAGGCCATTTTGAAACTCATATGTTTGGGGGACAGGCCCCACACCGCACAGGAGTTGTGGCGGGGTATAGAACAACAGACCGACGAGTGGTTGCTGCCGGTGAGCCTCAAGCCCGGCCTAGTGGTGTGTAATAATGGGCGAAATCTCGTTGCAGCTCTGGGACTAGCCGGTTTGACGCACATCCCTTGCTTGGTGCATGTGCTGAATTTGGTGGTGCAGAAGTTCATTCACAACTACCCCGACATGTCAGAGCTGCTGCATAAAGTGCGGGCCGTCTGTTCGCGCTTCCGGCGTTCACATCCTGCCGCTGCTCGCCTATCTGCGCTACAGCATAACTTCGGCCTTCCCGCTCACCGCCTCATATGCGACGTGCCCACCAGGTGGAACTCCACCTTGCACATGCTGGACAGACTGTGCGAGCAGCAGCAGGCCATAGTGGAGTTTCAGCTGCAGCACGCACGGGTCAGTCGCACTACGGAACAGCACCACTTCACCACCAATGACTGGGCCTCCATGCGAGACCTGTGTGCCCTGTTGCGCTGTTTCGAGTACTCCACCAACATGGCCAGTGGCGATGACGCCGTTATCAGCGTTACAATACCACTTCTATGTCTCCTTGAGAAAACACTTAGGGCGATGATGGAAGAGGAGGTGGCCCAGGAGGAGGAGGAGGAGGAGGAAGAGGGGTCATTTTTAGCACTTTCAGGCCAGTCTCTTCGAAGTGACTCAGAGGGAGGTTTTTTGCAACAGCAGAGGCCAGGTACAAATGTGGCCAGCCAGGTCCCATTACTGGAGGACGAGGAGGACGAGGATGAGGAGGAGGTGGAGGAGGATGAGGATGAAGCATGGTCACAGCGGGGTGGCACCCAACGCAGCTCGGGCCCATCACTGGTGCGTGGCTGGGGGGAAAGGCAGGACGATGACGATACGCCTCCCACAGAGGACAGATTGTCCTTACCTCTGGGCAGCCTGGCACACATGAGCGACTACATGCTGCAGTGCCTGCGCAACGACAGCAGAGTTGCCCACATTTTAACGTGTGCGGACTACTGGGTTGCCACCCTGCTGGATCCACGCTACAAAGACAATGTGCCCACCTTACTTCCTTCACTGGAGCGTGATGCGCGAGTACAAGCGCTCGTTGGTAGACGCGCTACTGAGAGCATTCCCAAATGTCACAGGGGAACAAGTGGAAGCCCAAGGCCAAGGCAGAGGAGGAGCAAGAGGTCGCCAAGGCAGCTGTGTCACGGCCAGCTCCTCTGAGGGCAGGGTTAGCATGGCAGAGATGTGGAAAAGTTTTGTCAACACGCCACAGCTAACTGCACCACCACCTGATACGCAACGTGTTAGCAGGAGGCAACATTTCACTAACATGGTGGAACAGTACGTGTGCACACCCCCCCACGTACTGACTGATGGTTCGGCCCAATTCAACTTCTGGGTCTCCAAATTGTCCACGTGGCCAGAGCTAGCCTTTTATGCCTTGGCGGTGCTGGCCTGCCCGGAGGCCAGCGTTTTTTCTGAACGTGTATTCAGCACGGCAGGGGGCGTCATTACAGACAAACGCAGCCGCCTGTCTACAGCCAATGTGGACAAGCTGACGTTCATAAAAATGAACCAGGCATGGATCCCACAGGACCTGTCCATCCCTTGTGCAGATTAGACACTAACTACCTCCCCTTAACCATATATTATTGTACTCCAGGGCACTTCTTTATTCAATCCTCTTTTTATTTTCATTTTACCATTATATTGCGGGGCAACCCAAAGTTGAATGAACATCTCTTCTGTCTGGGTGCCGGGGCCTAAATATATGCCAATGGACTGTTCCAATGTTGGCTGACGTGAAGCCTGATTCTCTGCTATGACATGCAGACTAATTCTCTGCTGACATGAAGCCAGATTCTCTGTTACGGGACCTCTCTCCTCTGCCTGGGTGCCTGGGCCTAAATATATGCCAATGGACTGTTCCAATGTTGGCTGACGTGAAGCCTGATTCCCTGCTATGACATGCAAACTAATTCTCTGCTGACATGAAGCCAGATTGTCTGTTACGGGACCTCTCTCCTCTGCCTGGGTGCCTGGGCCTAAATATATGACAATGGACTGTTACAGTGGTGGCTGACGTGACGCCTGATTCTCTGCTATGACATGCAGACTGATTCTCTGCTGACATGGAGCCAGATTCTCTGTTACGGGACCTCTCTCCTCTGCCTGGGTGCCTGGGCCTAAATATATGACAATGGACTGTTGCAGTGGTGGCTGACGTGAAGCCTGATTCTCTGCTATGACATGCAGACTGATTATCTGCTGACATGAAGCCAGATTCTCTGTTACAGGACCTCTCTCCTCTGGCTGGGTACCTGGGCCTAAATATATGCCAATGGACTGTTGCAGTGGTGGCTGACGTGAAGCCTGATTCTCTGCTATGACATGCAGACTGATTCTCTGCTGACATGAAGCCAGATTCTCTGTTACGGGACCTCTCTCCTCTGCCTGGGTGCTGGGCCTAAATATATGACAATGGACTGTTACAGTGGTGGCTGACGTGAAGCCTGATTCTCTGCTATGACATGCAGACTGATTCTCTGCTGACATAAAGCCAGATTCTCTGTTACGGGACCTCTCTCCTCTGGCTGGGTACCTGGGCCTAAATATATGCCAATGGACTGTTGCAGTGGTGGCTGACGTGAAGCCTGATTCTCTTCTATGACATGCAGACTGATTCTCTGCTGACATGAAGCCAGATTCTCTGTTACGGGACCTCTCTCCTCTGCCTGGGTGCTGGGCCTAAATATATGACAATGGACTGTTACAGTGGTGGCTGACGTGAAGCCTGATTCTCTGCTATGACATGCAGACTGATTCTCTGCTGACATGAAGCCAGATTCTCTGTTACGGGACCTCTCTCCTCTGCCTGGGTGCTGGGCCTAAATATATAACAATGGACTGTTACAGTGGTGGCTGACGTGAAGCCTGATTCTCTGCTATGACATGCAGACTGATTCTCTGCTGACATGAAGCCAGATTCTCTGTTACGGGACCTCTCTCCTCTGCCTGGGTACCTGGGCCTAAATATATGCCAATGGACTGTTGCAGTGGTGGCTGACGTGAAGCCTGATTCACTTCTATGACATGCAGACTGATTCTCTGCTGGCATGAAGCCAGATTCTCTGTTACGGGACCTCTCTCCTCTGCCTGGGTGCTGGGCCTAAATATATGACAATGGACTGTTACAGTGGTGGCTGACGTGAAGCCTGATTCTCTGCTATGACATGCAGACTGATTCTCTGCTGACATGAAGCCAGATTCTCTGTTACGGGACCTCTCTCCTCTGCCTGGGTGCTGGGCCTAAATATATAACAATGGACTGTTGCAGTGGTGGCTGACGTGAAGCCTGATTCTCTGCTATGACATGCAGACTGATTCTCTGCTGACATGAAGCCAGATTCTCTGTTACGGGACCTCTCTCCTCTGCCTGGGTGCCTGGGCCTAAATATATGCCAATGGACTGTTGCAGTGGTGGCTGACGTGAAGCCTGATTCTCTGCTATGGGACCTCTCTCCAATTGATATTGGTTAATTTTTATTTATTTTATTTTTATTTTTGTTCATGTTGCTGCCTTTTGCAGCCCTCTAGCCCTTTCCTGGGCTGTTTTACAGCTTTTTTAGTGCCGAAAAGTTCGGGTCCCCATTGACTTCAATGGGTTCGGGTTCGGGACGAAGTTCGGATCACGTTCGGATGCCGAACCCGAACATTTCCGGGAAGTTCGACCGAACTTCTCGAACCCGAACATCCAGGTGTCCGCTCAACTCTACTTATGATAAATCTGGCCCATTGTTTCTATTTGTTGACTATACCAAGACCACACAGGCAATACACACTAGATGCACTTGGGACTTCAATTGCGCCTGATATTGCTGGCGTTAGTAGCTATCTTTTATTTTCCAATTGCTCACTGTGTTTTACTTTATGCACGGGGCAGGAATAGGCCCTATTTATTATTTTTCTACTATTTATTGGTTTTATAATAAATTATACACTGATATTAAAATGAGACTTTCACTAATATATTCTTATATCAAGAACATACCGGAGCCCACGTTCCCCCGTCAAAGTATATCAAAGTGGCACAGGACCTAACGCTAACCTACCTGTGCCGTATGGGCAATTACAGGGGCCGTATGGGCAATTACAGGGGCATAAGGTCCGACACACAGCCAACAACTCCCAGTAACCTCCAGCGTGAAATCACACATACCATGGGAGGAGGGAGGAGGCTGTGAGTCCCACCTACCACTGACTTATGTGACGCAGGCTGCATAGGTGCACCTAAATGTTACCCATAGATCTAAATCAAAGCACATTGAAACCTGGAGTTGCCACACCTCCAGGCATGCATATACAGACAAAATAACAAAATAACCTGGTCATAAAAGGTAGAAAGATGCTCAAAACCCCATATGCTATTGCGCATTTTTAAATAGGGAAGAAAATCCCGCACATGTGGTCCATTGCTAACAGCAATCCCCAGCAAAATTGCATACAATGGAGGATGCCCGGAGCGAACCACATGTACCACACAGACATCCTACACTGGATAGTCAGATGTGTGGATGTGATTGGCTATATAAAACAGAAATTTATTTTAAATGGTGCACTACACTGGTAAATGCAATTGACAATATATGGCTAAACCCTCACACTGTATTGAAGAGAGAACTTCGTGGCACTCTTTTGTAGATACGCTACTGGAAGTCGGGTTCCATTACCACTAATAGCAGAACACAATCTGCATTTACTGAACGTCGCCCGCGATCTGAATAGTTTCATAAGCGGTACCAGTCTGATGAAGGCCGGATTGTAGCCGAAATGTCACGCAAATGTAACGTAAATGATTTACCGCATTTCTTATTAAATGCAACTCATCAAATCGCATAAACTGGAGTTTATATTCTTCTTAAACCCTCACACTGATATTAGAATGAGACTTTCTCCAATATATTCTTATATCAAGAACATACCGGAGCCCACGCACCCTGTCAAGGTATCTCAAAGTGGCACGGGACCTGACGCTAAGCGTTAGCGTTAAGTCCCACAGCTGAATTTTCTACATCTGGTCCTTGCAAATTGCATGTATCTCGACCCTCCCCCCTACATTTCAGCTGTGACTGCCGAGCAGGAGGCTGTTCTGGCACAATTTGTCCACCTGCCTATTTAGAACATGTTACATGTTTACTAGTGTGACAGCGACCATTTCTAAGGCTGCCACAGATACAACTTCCCTGTTCGCCGTGGTGTGAGGCATTCAGGTCTCGGAAGCGCAGCACTGCAAGAAAAAAATGATCATGGCATCTGAGGGGTTAAATGTCTGCAATCAGTGTTATCACCAGTCACAGACATTATCGTTGGGTGTCTGCTGTGTGAGACAGCAAAAACCTGGCACCTATGGTGCCCATTCTGCTTCGGGGCTTATGCCATCTTCAAACACCTGACATACAGTGGGATGCGAAAGTTTGGGCAACCTTGTTAATCGTCATGATTTTCCTGTATAAATCGTTGGTTGTTACGATAAAAGATGTCAGTTAAATATATCATATAGGAGACACACACTGTGATATTTGAGAAGTGAAATTAAGTTTATTGGATTTACAAAAAGTGTGCTATAATTGTTTAAACAAAATTAGGCAGGTGCATAAATTTGGGCACCGCAAAAAAGAAATGAAATCAATATTTTGTAGATCCTCCTTTTGCAGAAATTACAGCCCCTAAACGTAGGTTCCAATGAGGGTCTGGATTCTGGTTGAAGGTATTTTGGACCATTCCTCTTTACAAAACATCTTTAGTTCATTCAGATTTGATGGCTTCCGAGCATGGACAGCTCTCTTTAAGTCACACCACAGATTTTCAATTATATTCAGGTTTGGGGACTGAGATGGCCATTCCAGAACGTTGTACTTGTTCCTCTGCATAAATGCCTTAGTGGATTTTGAGCAGTGTTTAGGGTTGTCTTGTTGAAAGATCCAGCACCGGCGCAGCTTCAGCTTTGTCACTGATTCCTGGACATTGGTCTCCAGAATCTGCTGATACTGAGTGGAATCCATGCGTCCCTCAACTTTGACAAGATTCCCAGTCCCTGCACTGGCCACACAGCCCCACAGCATGATGGAACCACCACCATATTTTACTGTAGGTGGCAGGTGTTTTTCTTGGAATGCTGTGTTCTTTTTCCTCCATGCATAACGCCCCTTGTTATGGCCAAATAATTCAATTTTAGTTTCATTAGTCCACAGCACCTTATTCCAAAATGAATCTGGCTTGTCCAAATGTGCTTTTGCCCACCTCAAGCAGCACTTTTTGTGCTGTGGGCGGAGAAAAGGCTTCCTCTGCATAACTCTCGCATACAGCATCTCCTTGTGTAAAGTGCACCAAATGGTTGAACGATGCACAGTGACTCCATCTGCAGCAATATGATGTTGTAGGTCTTTGGTGCTAGTCTGTGGGTGGACTCTGACTGTTCTCACCATTCATCGCTTCTGTCTATCCGAGATTTTTCTTGGTCTGCCACTTCGAGCTTTAACTTGAACTGAGCCTGTGGTCTTCTATTTCCTCAATATGTTCCTAACTGTGGAAACAGACAGCTGAAATCTCTGAGACAGCTTTCTGTATCCTTCCCCTAAACCATGATGGTGAACAATCTTTGTCTTCGGGTCATTTGAGAGTTGTTTTTAGACCCCCATGTTGCTACTCTTCAGAGAAAATTAAAAGAGGAGGGAAACTTACAATTGACCCCCTTAAATACTCTTTCTCATAATTGGATTCACCTGTGTATGTAAGTCAGGGTTCACTGAGCTTACCAAGCCAATTTGAGTTCCAATAATTAGTTCTAAAGGTTTTGGAACCAATAAAATGACAACAGTGCCCAAATGTATGCACCTGCCTAATTTTGTTTAAACAATTATAGCACACTTTCTGCAAATCCAATAAACTTCATTTCACTTCTCAAATATCACTGTGTGTGTCTCCTATATGATATATTTAACTGACATTTTTTATCGTAACAACCAACAATTTATACAGGAAAATCATAACGATTAAGAAGGTTGCCCAAAATTTTTGCATCCCACTGTATGTATGGTGCATGTCGGGAAGGAGTTAAACCATATTTTTTATAGGAGTTAAAGAAATTATTGCTGCTCTTCTGCCATCTAGAGTCAAAAGTATGTAATTACTTTTACACACAGAGTTGAAAAGGACCGTGGATACTTCCTTTTGGCCAGGCAGGTCCATAAGGTCAGTGTGAGAGCAGAGTGTATGGCACAGCTCTGCAAGCGAAGGGAACTTTTAGCTGCGGTTCTGACACTGAGAGGGGGTGGAATTCGGCAGTTGAGCACAGACTGAACACACAGAGATAGAGCTTGGTTCCTAAGTAGGCCGTACCTGGCCCTGAGTGAGCCTGCATACTGAAGAAGCATTGCTGCAGGAGAGACCCCCTCTGTAAAGAGAGCACTCCCTTTACCAGTGTAAAGAGACTGTACTAAGACATCGAATCTAGTTGCTGCAAAAAGTTCTCCAGTAAAGTCTTCAGTTCTGCTATACCCCGGGGTGGCATTCATCTCTCTCTCAATGTACCTTTGCGGCATCCCTTGTGTGGACTGTAGGTGGCACTACCACTGCAGACTACTACAAGAAGGACTGCCTAGGTAGAGTGCCATAACTATGTGTCCTTCAACATTTAATACATTTTCTTAGAATACCCTGGCTATGTCAAAGTGGTCTTATCTCTATTTTAATGGGTTGTGAGACCCCTTTAGAGGGATGTGGTTTGCACAATTGCTACAATGTTATCAAACAAGGAAGTGGAAAATGTACTTGAGTTATGTAAATAGGATATTTTTATGTTTGCTATATGAGCCCTCTTTGCTCTATGTACACTGAGGAACAGAAGTATTTGAACACCGTGCAATATTGCAAGTTCTCCCACTTAGAAATCATGGAGGGGTCTGAAATTTACATTGTAGGTGCATTCCCACTTCAGGAAATCACAGTGTATGATTTTTAAAGAATTTATTTGTCTTGCACTACTAAACATACTGTAAGTATTTGAACACCTGAGAAACAGCAAGAATCCTGGCTCTCAAAGACCTGTTACTGTGCCTTTATAAAATCCACCTCTACTCCACTCATTAATCTAACTTAGTAGCACCTGTCTGAGCTCTTTAAAGACCCCTGTCCACTCCACAGTCAGTCAGTCTCCAACTACTACCATGGGCAAGACTAAAGAGCTGTCAAAAGACACCAGAGACACATTTGTGGACCTGCACAAGGCTGGAAAGGGTTACAGGGCAATTGCCAAGCAGCTTGGTGAAAATAGATCAACTGTTGGAGCAATTGTTAGAAAATGCAAGAGGCTAAAGACGACTGTCAGTCTCCCTCAGACTGGGGCTCAATTCCATATCTCACCTCGTGGGGTATCACTGATTACAAGAAAGGTGAGGAATCAGCCCAGAATTACAAGGGAGGAGCTGGTCAATGACATGAAGAGAGCTGGGACAACAGTTTCAAAGGTAACTGTTGGTAGAACACTACGCCTTCATGGTTTAAAATCATGCATTGCACAGAAGGTTCCCCTGCTCAAGTCATCACATGTCCAGGCCCTTCTGAAGTTTGCCAATGACCATCTGGATGATCCAGAGGAGGCATGGGAGAAAGTCATGTGGTCAGATGAGACCAAAGTAGAACTTTTTGGTCTAAACTTCACTCGTCATGTTTGGAGGAAAAAGAAGGATGAGTTGCATCCCAAGAACACCATCCTTACTGTGAAGAATAAGGGTGGTAACATCATGCTTTGGGGGTGCTTTTCTGCGAATGGGACAGACTACTGCACTGTATTAAGGAGAGGATGAATGGGACCATTTATTGTGAGATTTTAAGCAACAACCTCCTTCCTTCAGTCAGAGCATTGAAGATGGGTCGTGGCTGGGTCTTCCAACATGACAAAGACCCGAAGCACACAGCCAGGATAACCAAGGAGTGGCTCCGTAAGAAGCATATCAAAGTTCTGGGGTGGCCTAGCCAGTCTCCAGACCTAAATCCAATATAACATCTTTGGAGGGAGCTTAAACTCCATGTTGCTCAGCGACAGCCCCGAAACCTGACAGATCTAGAGGAGATCTGTATGGAGGAGTGGGCAAAAATCCCTGTTGCAGTGTGTGCAAACCTGGTCAAGAACTACAGGAAACGTTTGACCTCTGTAATTGCAAACAAAGGCCTCTGTACCAAATATTAACACTGATTTTCTCAGGTGGTCAAATACTTATGTTCAGCAGTGCAAGACAAATGAATTCTTAAAAAATCATACAATGTGATTTCCTGAATTATTTTTTAAATTCAGTCTCTCAGAGTGGTAATGCACCTACAATGTGAATTTCAGATCCCTCCATGATTTCTAAGTGGGAGAACTTGCAAAATCGCAGGGTCCTGAAATACTACAGTGTTCCTCACTGTATATCTTTGGAAGGAAGAGAATCACAAAGGAAATACTTTTCCATTTTCACATATCTTTCCATATTTCGGTGCAGATCTGTGACCCTGGAAGGTTTAAAAATATCTTCAGGTACAGTTTAACAAGGCAAATCAAGATCTGGACAGACATAAAAAATGTCTAATCTCCTTTAGCTTATTTAACAAATGGTTCTTTCTCAAGGTAGATAAGGAACTGAATAACTTCTATAAACAAATGATTAACTTGAAATGTTGAGATAAACCTAACAGTTACTTGGTGCTGTATGAATTAACTCAATTCTTCACCATTGAAGAGAAAAGAACTTTAAAGAGACACTGTCACCTGGAATTCACTTACTGAGCTTTTAACATCACCACATCCGTCTCCACGATTTATATAAAAAATATACTAGTATTACTGCCCTGTGTCTTGTAATTTGTCTATAAAATAGCTTTTATTAATATGCTAATTACCTCAATAAGGAGCCCAAGGGGCTGTCCCTCCGGCCGTTGGAGCCCAGCCGCACCCATTATCTTGGAGCCCAGCACCGCACCACTGTTAATTTATTCACTGCTCATCACCAACGTAATGTGTTTGTTGCACCCGAAATCTTGCACATTTCCGGGTCGAGCGAAGCTGGCGCATGCGCACTTCATTCTGTACAGCCGATGCCAGGACACTGACATGAGTATCCACAGCACATGTGCGAGATTTCGGGCGCAACAAACACATTACGTCGGCGATGAACAGTGGATAAATTAGCAGTGGGGCGGTGCGGGCTCAAGATAATGGGCGCGGCTGGGCTCCAACGGCCGGAGGGACATTATTATATATGACTGGTACTAAAAGGGGGTCATGATCTACTGGGAGCACCAAGGAGGAGGTGCATTATATCTAACTGGGGCTAAAACTGGGTCATCATATACTGGGGTCACCAAGGAAGAGGAGCATTATATATAACTGGAACCAAAATGGGGGTTATCATCTACTGGGGACACCAAGGGGGAGGGATATATAAAACTGGCAATATAAGGGGGTCATCATCTACTGGGGGCACCAAGGGGGGAGCATTATATATAACTGCCACTACAGGGAGCATGAAGGGGCATTACTGGCGCTGCTGGGAGATAATTATCTACTGCCATTTCAGGGGGGGCAATATATATATATTTTTTCTTTTTGGATGGCGCTGCCAGTGGTTTTTATATATATATATATATATATATATATATATATGTAGAGTAAGGGATCGTCTTTTTATTCGGGAGTCATTCTCACAGACTTCTTCCAGACAAAGGCTTTAGTGTCCAAACAGTGCATTTATTTGGCAGTCTTCATGCACAAACAGCAACCAAAACATAAAGCAAAACAAATCCTCAGCCGTCTGGCCACTGACTAAACAGTATAGTCCTTCTCTAGCAGGATCCGGGTCTACCACCCAGCTCCCCAAAACACCGCAATGCTTACCACACACAGGGTCAGAGGGTCCCGGCTCCCACAGGCCTGGACACAGCCTGCTCCTTCCTCAGACTGAGAGCGCCACCCAAGTCCAGCAACAGGATTAAATAGCATCCCTGGACATGGGCATATTCTTAAATCCCTAAGTGGAGCATGGGGAACAGGCACCCACCCAGCACTTTGCCTGTTCCCAGTAAAAGCCCGCCCTGGACTAGCTAGAGCCAGCTAAGCTAAGTAGCTTGGTGTCCACAACTAGCTTAGTGGCTACCTATATTTAGGGCCTTTACTCCACCAAGGCCGGGCCCCTTGGTGACACACTCCTGGTGCAAACAACACCCCCTTTCCATGCTTTGCTGGGACTTTTCTGTTCTCACCCAGGCTCCTCCGGGTGAGATACACCCCTTTCAATGGCCATCATGTGGCCCTCTGGCAGCTCCACTGCCACAATATGTATATATATAGTAATCACAAAAACTTAACCTAAAATGCCTAATAAAACCCTAAAATGCACTCTAACCTTTACAGGTGAAGTTAATGTAACCTTCTCTAAACTTTTGAATGCACATATCCAGCTGTTCAATGTTTCAGTACTTGCTGTAACAAGAAGCTTCACGGCAAAATTAACAACAGATGTTGAATCCATAAATCGCCCAATAAATTTCCTGGTTCAATTAGAATTGGTATTTAAACAGTCCTCCTCATTATGGTGTTCACATTTTGACATCATGAGACCAAGATAACACCTAACAATTGATCAACAGTACCTCACCATTGAGAGGCTTCAAGCAGGATGTTCACAGATGGAAGTGACCACTGAACTTAGAGTGTCATAAGCAGGTTGCAACAGAGATACAGAGAGACTGGAAGACTCACAGAAATGCATAGAAATGGATGTACTTTGGCCAAATCCCACACTGATGACCGCTTCATTGTGAACAATGCCCTGCGGAACCAGATGATTAATGCCACAGAACTCCAGGCACATTTAAGGGAGGTAAGAGGCACCAAGTGTCATGTCAGACCATTCAAAACCGTTTCCATCAGTGTTTTCTGCATTCTAGACGACCTGCAAGGGTACCTGACCACAAGCATCACCATCTTGCATGAGTTCACTGATGAAAGTCGATTCAATCTGCAATGATGGCCGTCAATGATGTTAGAGACGTCAAGGAGAGCGCTATGCATCAGCCACTGTTGTCACCAGAAGAGCCATTAGTGGTGGTGGTGTTACAGTGTGGGCAGATGTGTCTAGTCAATATAGAATTGCCCTACACTTTGTGAATGGTACAGTGACTAGCCCATAATACTTGAATAACATCAATAATCCAGTCATTGTGCCTTTGCATAAACAACACATGCCTAATGTCATCTTCATGGACGACAACAGCTGCTGGAGACTGGGGTACCTCAAATGGAGTGGCCAGCACTTTCTCCAGACCTGAATCTCATTGAAAACCTTTGGGTTCACCATGTAGAGGCTCTTAACTTTGTACCGCATAACCTCAATGACCCGAGGGCCGCGCTTCAAAAAGAGTGGGATGCCATAGCTCAGCAGACAATACGTCGACTTGTGAAGAGCATGAGAAGTCGTTGTCAAGCTTTAATTGATGCTCAAGGCCACATGACAGGTTATTGAGACACTAACATTTTTTGTAGGGGTTGTTTTAATAAATTGCTTGAGATGAGGAAATCACTATTGCATGCTTATACTTAAATGTCCTAATTGCATGATATAATATCACTGTAACATGAACTTTTTACATTTTCCATAAATTTCACCCGAACATTTAAACTAGAGATGAGCAAATTTCCTGAAAGTCCCTGATATTCCTTTTGTGTCCGATTTGGTAAATTTTTCAAGAAATTTGATTAGTGCCCGAATCAATTCTACACAGATCAAATATGCTGCAGTTTGTCTGATAATTGTTATACAGTATGATATTCTGAGGTCTCCTAGAATGTTTGTTTTATTTTTATCTATTCAAGTTTTTGACCTTTCTCTCCTTCCCCTTCCTTTTAAAGAGGACCTTTCACCACTCCTGACATGTCTGTTTTTAAAGCTACATACATTCCCCATGTAATATCAATTCTGGAACATCTTTTCTTATGTCCCTATGTAGTGCCATTCCTTTATTATTTCTACTAGAAGTTATGAGTGAATTGCTATTAGCTTTCAGTAAGGGGCAGTAACCAGTTGGGGGGGGTGTACCTGCACAGACTCACTCTAGCCAATCAGTTCTGCCATTTTCAGTCTGTGCAGGTAAACACCCCCAACTTGTTACCTCCCCTCTGTACCCTTACTGCAGACAGCTAGCAATTATTCATAACTTCTAGTAGAAATAATTGGGGAACATACAGACATAAGAATAGATGCTCCAGAATTGTTAGTACGCGGGGAATGCATGAAGCTATTAAAACAGACATGTCAGGAGTAGAGTTGATCAGACACCTGGATGTTCGGGCTCGACGGGTTCAGCCAAACTTCGGAAAAAAGTTCGAGTTCGGGACCAGAACTCGAACCGAACTTGACCCAGAACCCAAACCCCATTGAAGTCAATAGGGACCCGAACTTCTGAGCACTAAAATGGCTGTAAAAATGTCATGGAAAGGGCTAGAGGGCTGCAAATGCCAGCAAAATGTGGTTAAGAGCATGGCAAGTGCTCTGCAAACAAATGTGGATAGGGAAATGACTTAAAATAACATAAAATACATAAACATAAAAAATAATAATCTTGATCTAGGAGGACCAGGTCTATATGGAGAAGGAGGTTGAGGAGGCGGTGGATGTGGTGGTGTAGGTGGAAGTGGCGGTGGAGGAGGAGGAGGTAGCCTACACTGCTTTTTTGTTTTAAATTTATTTATATATTTTTTTTAAATTAGAGTACACCCCAATATATATAAGAAATATAACCCTCTAGTCGTTCAGACAATACACACGTTCAGACAATACACCGGCTGCAGGGCAGGCTAGCACCTCCAAGGCGTAAAGAACAAGCTCAGGCCATGTGCCCAATTTGGAGACCCAGAATTTGCAGGGGCTGACCCCTGTCATTTAGTTTGTGTAGGCATGTGCATACTTACTGCCCCACCCACCATGTCGCAGGTCCACGTGATGTTCACGATCCAATTTGATATCTGCTCTATCAACTTTCGATGTTCTTTTATGCGCCTACCATGGTGATTATGAGTGGCGGGGAATCAGGGTTCCAGGCCGGAGAGGGAGCGTGAGAGAAGAGACCAAATTTAAGGGAGATACATTTATTTAAAAAAATTGGGATCAAGAAGAAATGTGGGAAAAATTATTGAGGCACAAATGTGGGACAAATTACAGAAGCCCAAATTTTGGCCAAAAGAGTCAAGCGGAATTGTGGGAAAAGCTATTGAGGCGCAAATGTTGGCCAAAAAAGTATAGCGGAAATGTGGGACAAAGTATTGAAGCTTAAATGTGGTACAACTTGCTTAAGTTTAGGCATTGAATCAAAGGAGGTGTGCGCATCAATTAAAGAAGCATTTCAGAAATTTTATTCCCTGTCACCTATGCAGAGCAAGGGTTTATTCACGTCTAAAATTGTATGATGTCAACCCAAGAATGTAACAGAAAAATTACAGAAATTAATTAACCTGTCTACTTGGTAGAGCAGGGGTCTATGACAGAAAACAATTTTTTATTGTCACCCTAAAATGTAAAATAAAATTATTGAAATTTATTAAGCTGTCAACTAGGTAGAGGAGGACTATATTACACCAAAAAATTGGTGAATTTGACCATAAAATGTAACTGATAAATATATATATTTTTTTACCGGTCTAATAGGTATAGCAGTGTACCATCACACCAAAAAATTGCTGAATTTCACTATAAAATGTAACTACCAATTTTTTTATTTTTTGCGGTCTACTAGGTATAGCAGTGGTACTTCATACCAAAAAACTGCTGAATTTCACCAGAAAATGTAACTGACACATTTATTTTTTTTGTTAACCGGCCTACTAGGTATAGCAGTGGTACTATACACCCAAAAATTTGTGAATTTCACCATAAAATGTAAGAGACTAATTTTGTTATTGTTTAACCCGTCTACTAGGTATAGCAGTGGTACTTCAAACCCAAAAATTGTTGAATTTCAACTGAAAATGTAACTGACAAATATATTTTATTTGTTAACCGGCCTACTAGGTATAGCAGTGGTACTATACACCCAAAAATTGGTGAATTTCACCCGAAAATGTTAATGACAATTTTTTATTTTTTTTTAACCATCATACTTGTGTAGGTGGAATAGCAGTGGTACTATACACCCACAAATTGGTGAATTTCACCCGAAAATGTTAATGACAATTTATTTTATTTTTTTAACCGACCTACTAGGTATAGCAGTGGTTCTATACAACCAGAAATTGGTGAATTTCACCTGAAAATGTTAATGACAATTTATTTTATTGTTTAACCTGTCTACTAGGTATAGCAGTGGTACTATGCACCCAAAAATTGGTTAATTTCACCAGAAAATGTTAATGACAATTTTTTTTATTTTTTTTAACCATCATACTAGGTAGAGCATGGTACTATACACCCAAAAATTGGTGAATTTCACCAGAAAATGTAAATGACAAAGTAGTGAAATGATATAAAATAAAACATGTACAAAAAAAAAGATAATGGATTTATGAGGTGGAGTTCCACATGGAGTAGGAGTTTGAGGAAGCGGTGGACGTAGCGGAGTAGGTGGAAGCGGCAGTGGAGGAGGACGAGATAGCCAACACAGGTTTTTGGTTTCAATTTAATTTTGTAAAATGAAGGTACACTCATAAAAGAGTGCCACCAGCAGCGCGTCTACCAGCGTGCACTTGTACTAGCGCATCTTACGATCACACTCCAGTGAGCGAATTAAGGACGGTACGTTGTCCTTGTAACGGGGATCCAGCAGCGTAGCCACCCAGTAATCAGCACAAGTTAGAATGTGGGCAACTCGGCGGTCGTTGCGGAGACACTGCAGCATGTAATCGCTCATGTGTGCCAGGCTGCCCAGAGGCAACGAAAAGCTGTCCTCTGTGGGAGATGTATCGTCTGTGTCCTCTGTATCCCCCCATCCACGCACCAGTGATGGCCATGAACTGGTATGGGTGCCACCCTGCTGTGAACAAGGTTCCTCCTCCTCCATCTCCTCCTTCTCATCCTCCACCTCCTCATCCTCCAGAACTGTGCCCTGGCTGGACAATTGTGTACCTTGGGTTTGTGGGTGCAGGAACCCACCCTCGGAGCCACTTGGGAATGACTGTCCGGAAACCCTACGAAATGATCCCTCTTCCTCCTCCTCCTCCTGTGCCACATCCTCTTCCATCATCGCCAGAAGTGTTTTTTCAAGGAGGCATAGAAGTGGGATAGTAACGCTGAGAACGGCGTTATCGGCACTGGCCATGTTGGTGGAGTACTCAAAACAGCGCAACAAGGAACACAGGTCTCGCATGGAGGCCCAGTCATTGGTGGTGAAGTGGTGCTGTTCCGCCGAGCGACTCACCCGTGCGTGCTGCAGCTGAAACTATCGCCTGCTGCTGCTCACACAGTCTGGCCAGCATGTGCAAGGTGGAGTTCCAACTTGTGGGCACGTCGCATATGAGGCGGTGAGCGGGAAGGCCGAAGTTATGCTGCAGCACTGACAGGCGAGCAGCAGCAGGGTGAGAACGCCTTAAGCGCGCATAGACAGCCCGCACTTTATGCAGCAGCTCTGACATATCAGGGTTTAAGGAATCTCTGCAACACCAAATTCAGCACATGCGCCTGGCAAGGGATGAGCGTCAAACCGGCTAGTCCCAGAGCTGCTATGAGATTTCGCCCATTATCGCACACCACCAGGCCGGGCTTGAGGCTGGCTGGCACAAACCACTCATCGGTCTGTTGTTCAAGGCCCGTCCACAGCTCCTGCGTGGTGTGTGGTTTGTCCCCCAAACAGATAAGTTTTAAAACTGCCTGCTGTCGTTTACCCCTGGCTGTGCTGAAGTTGGTAGTGAAGGTGTTACGCTGACCGGATGAGGAGCTGGTAGAGGATGAGGAAGCAGAGTAGGAGGAGGAAGCAACAGGAGGCAAACTGAAGTGCCCTGCAATCCTCGGTGGTGGAAGGACATGCGCCAAACTGCTATCCGCCTCAGGCCCAGCCGCCACTGCATTTACCCAGTGTGCTGTTATGGAGATATAACGGCCCTGATCGTGCTTACTGGTCCACGTATCCGTAGTCAGGTACACCTTGCCACAGATGGCGTTGCGCAGTGCACACCTGATTTTGTCCACTACTTGGTTGTGCAGGGAAGGGATGGCTCGCCTTGAAAAGTAGTGGCGGCTGGGCACGACGTACTGTGGGACAGCTACCGCCATAAGGCCTTTAAAACTATCCGTCTCCACCAGACAAAAGGACAGCATTTCAAATGCTAGTAATTTAGAAATGCTGGCATTCAGGGCTAGGGATCTCAGATGGGTAGGGGGGTACTTCCTCTTCCTCTCCAGCGTTTGGGATATGGAGAGCTGAACGCTTGCATGGGACATTGTGGAGATGCTTGGTGACGCAGGTGTTGGTGTTGCTGGCAGATCCTCTGTTTGCGGGGTGCCAGGTGGCACTGTCACTCCAGAGGTGGATGAAGAGGCCGCGACTGCAGCAGAAGAGGAAGCAGGAGGAGCCAGAGACGTTTCTTGGTTTTTGAGGTGTCTACTCCACTGCAGCTCATGCTTTGCACTTAAATGCTTGGTCATGCAGGTTGTGCTCAGGTTGAGAACGTTTATGCCTCGCTTCAGGCTCTGATTGCACAGCGTGCAAACCACTCGTGTCTTGTCATCAGCACATTGTCTGAAGAACTGCCACGCCAGGTAACTCCTTGGAGCTGGCTTTGGTGTGCTCGGTCCCTTGCTGCGGTGGGCAGTAGGAGGCGTACTGTCTAGAGGACAGCCGCTCCGCTTTTGCACCCTGCTCCCTCTTCTGCTGTGCTGGTGGCTCTGTGAGACCACCGCCTCTTCCTCCGAACTACATCGGTCACTCGCATGACCTTGATTCCATGTGGGGTCGAGGACCTCATCATCCTCCACATCATCTTCCACCCGGGTCTTCACCCCTGACTTCCTTGTTGGTCTGCACACTTTTGAAAGCCCCAGCAGTTGGCACCTGTGTTTCGTCATCATCAGAGACGTGCTGCGATGGTCCTCCCATGTACTCATCTTTAAAAATTAGTGGTTGGGCATCGGTGCACTCAATCTCTTCCACTTCTGGGGCAGGGCTAGGTGGATGGCCCTGGGAAACCCTGCTAACAGAGTCATCAAAAAGCAGAAGAGACTGCTGCATGACTTGGGGCTCAGACTGCTTGGCTGATTTGCAAGGGGGTGAGGTGAAAGACTGATGGACATCGGCTGCAGGTGCTAACTGTGGTCTTTCAGCAGGAGACTGGGTGGGAGACAATGTGAAGGAACTGGATCCACTGTCAGCAACCCAATCTACTATCGCCTTTACTTATTCAGGCCTCACCATTCTTAGAGCAGCATTAGGCCTGACTAAATACCGCTGCAGGTTTTGTCGACTACTCGCACCTGAGGAAGGGGTTTCACTTGTGCGTGTAGCTAGCATAGATCGACAACGTCCTCTCCCTGCAACAGGAGCTACACCAGCAGCACCACGACCTGGGCCACATCCCTTATTTGACGCTCTCCTCATATTTTTCGAATTTAGGATCTTGCCCTTAATGGGTGTTTAGTTAATAGTAGAAAAGAATGACAGTATGTAAAGGGTGTATCTCACACGGCCTGAACCAGACTATGCCTCAATTAAAGATTTCTTTGCACAAAATGGCTGTATTTCAAATAGCTGTATTTCAAATGCCTTATTCAAACCCCTGTATGTAGAGGTAGTATCTCACAGGCCCTGAACTAGTGTAGGCCTACAGTAAATATATCTTTGCACAAAATGGCTGTATTTCAAATGCCTAATTCAAACCCCTGTATGTAGAGGTGGTATCTCAGAGGGCCTGAACCTTTGTAGGCCTGAAGTAAATATATCTTTGCACAAAATGGCTGTATTTCAAATGCCTAATTCAAACCCCTGTATGTAGAGGTAGTATCTCAGATGGCCTGAACCTCTGTAGGCCTGAAGTAAATATATCTTTGCACAAAATGGCTGTATTTCAAATGGCTGTATTTCAAATGCCTAATTCTAACCCCTGTATGTAGAGGTAGTATCTCAGAGGGCCTGAACCTCTGTAGGCCTAAAGTAAATATATTTTTGCACAAAATGGCTGTATTTCAAATGGCTGTATTTCAAATGCCTAATTCAAACCCCTGTATGTAGAGGTGGTATCTCACAGGGCCTGAAACTCTTTAGGCCTGAAGTAAATATATCTTTGCACAAAATGGCTGTATTTCAAATGGCTGTATTTCAAATGCCTAATTCAAACTCCTGTATTTAGAGGTGGTATCTCACAGGGCCTGAACCTCTCTAGGCCTGAAGTAAATATATATTTGCACAAAATGGCTGTATTTCAAATGGCTGTATTTAAAATGCCTAATTCAAACCCCTGTATGTAGAGGTAGTATCTCAGAGGGCCTGAACCCCTGTAGGCCTGAAGTAAATATATCGTTGCACAAAATGGCTGTATTTCAACTGGCTGTATTTCAAATGCCTAATTCAAACCCCTGTATGTAGAGGTAGTATCTCAGAGGGCCTGAACCTCTGTAGGCTTGAAGTAAATATATCTTTGCACAAAATGGCTGTATTTCAAATGCCTAATTAAAACCCCTGTATGTAGAGGTGGTATCTCAGAGGGCCTGGACCTCTCTAGGCCTGAAGTAAATATATCTTTGCACAAAAAGGCTGTATTTCAAATGGCTGTATTTTAAATGCCTAATTCAAACCCCTGTATGTAGAGGTAGTATCTCAGAGGGCCTGAACCCCTGTAAGCCTGAAGTAAATATATCGTTGCACAAAATGGCTGCATTTCAAATGCCTAATTCAAACCCCTGTATGTAGAGGTAGTATCTCAGAGGGCCTGAACCTCTGTAGGCTTGAAGTAAATATATATTTGCACAAAATGGCTGTATTTCAAATGCCTAATTCAAAACCCTGTATGTAGAGGTGGTATCTCAAAGGGCCTGGACCTCTCTAGGCCTGAAGTAAATATATATTTGCACAAAATGGCTGTATTTCAAATGGCTGTATTTCAAATGCCTAATTCAAACTCCTGTATTTAGAGGTGGTATCTCACAGGGCCTGAACCTCTCTAGGCCTGAAGTAAATATATATTTGCACAAAATGGCTGTATTTCAAATGGCTGTATTTAAAATGCCTAATTCAAACCCCTGTATGTAGAGGTAGTATCTCAGAGGGCCTGAACCCCTGTAGGCCTGAAGTAAATATATCGTTGCACAAAATGGCTGTATTTCAACTGGCTGTATTTCAAATGCCTAATTCAAACCCCTGTATGTAGAGGTAGTATCTCAGAGGGCCTGAACCTCTGTAGGCTTGAAGTAAATATATCTTTGCACAAAATGGCTGTATTTCAAATGCCTAATTAAAACCCCTGTATGTAGAGGTGGTATCTCAGAGGGCCTGGACCTCTCTAGGCCTGAAGTAAATATATCTTTGCACAAAAAGGCTGTATTTCAAATGGCTGTATTTTAAATGCCTAATTCAAACCCCTGTATGTAGAGGTAGTATCTCAGAGGGCCTGAACCTCTGTAGGCTTGAAGTAAATATATATTTGCACAAAATGGCTGTATTTCAAATGCCTAATTCAAAACCCTGTATGTAGAGGTGGTATCTCAAAGGGCCTGGACCTCTCTAGGCCTGAAGTAAATATATATTTGCACAAAATGGCTGTATTTCAAATGGCTGTATTTCAAATGCCTAATTCAAACTCCTGTATTTAGAGGTGGTATCTCACAGGGCCTGAACCTCTCTAGGCCTGAAGTAAATATATATTTGCACAAAATGGCTGTATTTCAAATGGCTGTATTTAAAATGCCTAATTCAAACCCCTGTATGTAGAGGTAGTATCTCAGAGGGCCTGAACCCCTGTAGGCCTGAAGTAAATATATCGTTGCACAAAATGGCTGTATTTCAACTGGCTGTATTTCAAATGCCTAATTCAAACCCCTGTATGTAGAGGTAGTATCTCAGAGGGCCTGAACCTCTGTAGGCTTGAAGTAAATATATCTTTGCACAAAATGGCTGTATTTCAAATGCCTAATTAAAACCCCTGTATGTAGAGGTGGTATCTCAGAGGGCCTGGACCTCTCTAGGCCTGAAGTAAATATATCTTTGCACAAAAAGGCTGTATTTCAAATGGCTGTATTTTAAATGCCTAATTCAAACCCCTGTATGTAGAGGTAGTATCTCAGAGGGCCTGAACCCCTGTAAGCCTGAAGTAAATATATCGTTGCACAAAATGGCTGCATTTCAAATGCCTAATTCAAACCCCTGTATGTAGAGGTAGTATCTCAGAGGGCCTGAACCTCTGTAGGCTTGAAGTAAATATATATTTGCACAAAATGGCTGTATTTCAAATGCCTAATTCAAAACCCTGTATGTAGAGGTGGTATCTCAAAGGGCCTGGACCTCTCTAGGCCTGAAGTAAATATATATTTGCACAAAAAGGCTGTATTTCAAATGGCTATATTTTAAATGCCTAATTCAAATCCCTGTATGTAGAAGTAGTATCTCAGAGGGCCTGAACCTTTGTAGACCTGAAGTAAATATATCTTTGCACAAAATGGCTGTATTTTAAATGGCTATATTTCAAATGCCTAATTCAAACTGCTGTATGTAGAGGTAGTATCTCAGAGGGCCTGAACCTCTGTATGCCTGAAGTAAATATATATTTGCACAAAAGGGCTGTATTTCAAATGCCTAATTCAAACCCCTGTATGTAGAAGTAGTATCTCAGAGGGCCTGAACCTCTGTAGGCCTGAAGTAAATATATCTTTGCACATGATGGCTGTATTTTAATGCCTAATTCAAACCCCTGTATGTAGAGGTAGTATCTCAGCGGGCGTGAACCTCTGTAAGCCTGAAGTAAATATATCTTTGCACAAAATGGCTGTATTTCAAATTGCTGAATTTCAAATGCCTAATTCAAACCCCTGTATCAAGAGGTAGTATCTCAAAGGCCCTGAACCTCTGTAGGCCTGAAGTAAATATATCTTTGCACAAAATGGCTGCATTTCAAATGGCTGTATTTCAAATGCCTAATTCAAACCCCTGTATGTAGAGGTGGTATCTCAGAGGGCCTGAAACTCTGTAGGCCTGAAGTAAATATATCTTTGCACAAAAAGGCTGCATTTCAAATGCCAAATTCAAACCCCTGTATGTAGAGATAGTATCTCAGAGGGCCTGAACCTCTGTAGGCCTGAAGTAAATATATCTTTGCACAAAATGGCTGTATTTCAAATGGCTGTATTTTAAATGCCTAGATCAAACCCCTGTATGTAGAGGTAGTATCTCAGAGGGCCTGAACCTCTGTAGGCCTAAAGTAAATATATTTTGCACAAAATGGCTGTATTTCAAATGCCTAATTCAAACCCCTGTATGTAGAGGTGGTATCTCACAGGGCCTGAACCTCTGTAGGCCTGAAGTAAATATATCTTTGCACAAAATTGCTGTATTTCAAATGGCTGTATTTCAAATGCCTAATTCAAACCCCTGTATGTAGAGGTGGTATCTCACAGGGCCTGAACCTCTCTAGGCCTGAAGTAAATATATATTTGCACAAAATGGCTGTATTTCAAATGGCTGTATTTTAAATTCCTAATTCAAACCCCTGTATGTAGAGGTAGTATCTCAGAGGGCCTGAACCCCTGTAGGCCTGAAGTAAATATATCGTTGCACAAAATGGCTGTATTTCAAATGGCTGTATTTCAAATGCCTAATTCAAACCCCTGTATGTAGAGGTAGTATCTCAGAGGGCCTGAACCTCTGTAGGCTTGAAGTAAATATATCTTTGCACAAAATGGCTGTATTTCAAATGGCTGTATTTCAAATGCCTAATTCAAACTCCTGTATTTAGAGGTGGTATCTCACAGGGCCTGAACCTCTCTAGGCCTGAAGTAAATATATATTTGCACAAAATGGCTGTATTTCAAATGGCTGTATTTAAAATGCCTAATTCAAACCCCTGTATGTAGAGGTAGTATCTCAGAGGGCCTGAACCCCTGTAGGCCTGAAGTAAATATATCGTTGCACAAAATGGCTGTATTTCAACTGGCTGTATTTCAAATGCCTAATTCAAACCCCTGTATGTAGAGGTAGTATCTCAGAGGGCCTGAACCTCTGTAGGCTTGAAGTAAATATATCTTTGCACAAAATGGCTGTATTTCAAATGCCTAATTAAAACCCCTGTATGTAGAGGTGGTATCTCAGAGGGCCTGGACCTCTCTAGGCCTGAAGTAAATATATCTTTGCACAAAAAGGCTGTATTTCAAATGGCTGTATTTTAAATGCCTAATTCAAACCCCTGTATGTAGAGGTAGTATCTCAGAGGGCCTGAACCCCTGTAAGCCTGAAGTAAATATATCGTTGCACAAAATGGCTGCATTTCAAATGCCTAATTCAAACCCCTGTATGTAGAGGTAGTATCTCAGAGGGCCTGAACCTCTGTAGGCTTGAAGTAAATATATATTTGCACAAAATGGCTGTATTTCAAATGCCTTATTCAAAACCCTGTATGTAGAGGTGGTATCTCAAAGGGCCTGGACCTCTCTAGGCCTGAAGTAAATATATATTTGCACAAAAAGGCTGTATTTCAAATGGCTATATTTTAAATGCCTAATTCAAATCCCTGTATGTAGAAGTAGTATCTCAGAGGGCCTGAACCTTTGTAGACCTGAAGTAAATATATCTTTGCACAAAATGGCTGTATTTTAAATGGCTATATTTCAAATGCCTAATTCAAACTGCTGTATGTAGAGGTAGTATCTCAGAGGGCCTGAACCTCTGTATGCCTGAAGTAAATATATATTTGCACAAAAGGGCTGTATTTCAAATGCCTAATTCAAACCCCTGTATGTAGAAGTAGTATCTCAGAGGGCCTGAACCTCTGTAGGCCTAAAGTAAATATATCTTTGCACATGATGGCTGTATTTTAATGCCTAATTCAAACCCCTGTATGTAGAGGTAGTATCTCAGCGGGCGTCAGGGCCGGCCTTAGGTGTTCAGGCGCCCTGTGCGAGATAACCTTGTGGCGCCCCCCCCCCCCCCCAAAAAAAAAAAAACACTGCTTGTTGCTGGCATCATGGCATAGGCTGGCTGACTATCCAACCAAGTAGTTACCAGCCCTCACACCCCAAAGGCCGGTGTAATGTTATACTTCCCTAGTTCGTGAGATTTCCCTACCCTCGTCACTTCCGGTCGCACCGGACATGACGTGAGGAGGTGTGCCGCGCAGGCGCACAACGACAGGTTAGGGAAATTTCACAGCAGAGTGCGCATGCGCCAGGAGCCTCGCCGGCGGTTAGGGTAGGGAAAAACTATGGGCCAATGCGCAGGCGCAGTGATCGGATGGATGTTCTCAGCTGAACACCGGCCGACACTGCGCATGCATCGGGAGCCTCGCCGGCGGTTAGGGTAGGGAAAAACTATGGGCCAATGCGCAGGCGCAGTGATCGGATGGATGTTCTCAGCTGAACACCGGCCGACACTGCGCATGCATCGGGAGCCTCACCAGCGGTTAGGGAAGGGAAAAATTACGTACGGGCCAGTGCTTTTTCCCTACCCTAACCGCTGGTGAGGCTCCCAGCGCATGCGCAGTGTCGGCCGGTGTCCAGCTGAGAAAATTTGTTTCCAATGTAGTATTAATAACTAAACAATTAAATAATAAACATATTGCATTGTCTACTTACCGCCAGGACAATTAGATGATCTGGACTCTGGCTGCAGTCTGGCTCTGGGGACTCCATTGTCACTCTTTCCCCCCCCCCTTCCCTTGTCACTCTCATTATCCCCGCCCTCCCTTGTCACGCTCATTATTTCCCCCCCCCCCATCACTCTCATTATTTCCCCCCCCATCACTCTCATTATTCCCCCCCCATCACTCTCATTATTTCCCCCCCCCCCCATCACTCTCATTATTTCCCCCCCCCATCACTCTCATTATTTCCCCCCCCCCCATCACTCTCATTATTCCCCCCCCCCATCACTCTCATTATTTCCCCCCCCCCCCATGTCACTCTCTTTCTTTCCCCCCCCCCATGTCACTCTCTTTCTTTCCCCCCCCCCCCCATGTCACTCTCTTTCTTTCCTCCCCCCTCCCCATGTCACTCTCTTTCTTTCCTCCCCCCTCCCCCCTTGTCACTCTCTTTCTTTCCTCCCCCCTTGTCACTCTCTTTCTTTCCTCCCCCCTCCCCCCTTGTCACTCTCTTTCTACTCCCACCTCCACCTCTAGTGTAGCGTGGCCGAGCTCTGTTAGGTCCGCGGTACAGGAGCATTTGTTTCCTGTACCCGGCCGGACTGACAGGAAGTGCACACTAAGTGAGCACTTCCTGTCAGTCCGGCCGGGTACAGGAAACAAAAGCTCCTGTACCGCGGACCTAACAGAGCTCGGCCACGCTACATTAACAGGCGCAGGATTCTTTAGACTAGAGCGGCAAGCGCTCAGCCTCAGCCACTCAGGCGGCGCAGAATGAGGGGCGCCGCCAGCCGCCCCCAACTTATATAAGCAACTTTTTTTTTTTTTAAACCGCAACGGGCGCCGGGCGCCCCCTGCTGAATATAGGAGGAGGGGGGGGGGGGGGGAGAAAACATAAGTGCCGCCTCGCCTGCCCATATTACATTGCGGGCTGTCGGCCGCCCGGCGCCCCTGTTGCTATGGCGCCCTGTGCGGCCGCACAGCCCGCACACCCCAAAGGCCGGCCCTGGCGGGCGTGAACCTCTGTAAGCCTGAAGTAAATATATCTTTGCACAAAATGGCTGTATTTCAAATTGCTGTATTTCAAATGCCTAATTCAAACCCCTGTATTAAGAGGTAGTATCTCAAAGGCCCTGAACCTCTGTAGGCCTGAAGTAAATATATCTTTGCACAAAATGGCTGCATTTCAAATGGCCGTATTTCAAATGCCTAATTCAAACCCCTGTATGTAGAGGTGGTATCTCAGAGGGCCTGAAACTCTGTAGGCCTGAAGTAAATATATCTTTGCACAAAAAGGCTGCATTTCAAATGCCAAATTCAAACCCCTGTATGTAGAGATAGTATCTCAGAGGGCCTGAACCTCTGTAGGCCTGAAGTAAATATATCTTTGCACAAAATGGCTGTATTTCAAATGGCTGTATTTTAAATGCCTAGATCAAACCCCTGTATGTAGAGGTAGTATCTCAGAGGGCCTGAACCTCTGTAGGCCTAAAGTAAATATATTTTTGCACAAAATGGCTGTATTTCAAATGCCTAATTCAAACCCCTGTATGTAGAGGTGGTATCTCACAGGGCCTGAACCTCTGTAGGCCTGAAGTAAATATATCTTTGCACAAAATTGCTGTATTTCAAATGGCTGTATTTCAAATGCCTAATTCAAACCCCTGTATGTAGAGGTGGTATCTCACAGGGCCTGAACCTCTCTAGGCCTGAAGTAAATATATATTTGCACAAAATGGCTGTATTTCAAATGGCTGTATTTCAAATGCCTAATTCAAACCCCTGTATGTAGAGTTGGTATCTCAGAGGGCCTGGACCTCTCTAGGCCTGAAGTAAATATATCTTTGCACAAAAAGGCTGTATTTCAAATGGCTGTATTTCAAATGCCTAATTCAAACCCCTGTATGTAGAGTTGGTATCTCAGAGGGCCTGGACCTCTCTAGGCCTGAAGTAAATATATCTTTGCACAAAAAGGCTGTATTTCAAATGGCTGTATTTTAAATGCCTAATTCAAACCCCTGTATGTAGAGGTAGTATCTCAGAGGGCCTGAACCCCTGTAGGCCTGAAGTAAATATATCGTTGCACAAAATGGCTGTATTTCAAATGGCTGTATTTCAAATGCCTAATTCAAACCCCTGTATGTAGAGGTAGTATCTCAGAGGGCCTGAACCTCTGTAGGCTTGAAGTAAATATATCTTTGCACAAAATGGCTGTATTTCAAATGGCTGTATTTCAAATGCCTAATTCAAACCCCTGTATGTAGAGTTGGTATCTCAGAGGGCCTGGACCTCTCTAGGCCTGAAGTAAATATATCTTTGCACAAAAAGGCTGTATTTCAAATGGCTGTATTTTAAATGCCTAATTCAAACCCCTGTATGTAGAGGTAGTATCTCAGAGGGCCTGAACCTTTGTAGGCCTGAAGTAAATATATCTTTGCACAAAATGGCAGTTTTTTAAATGGCTGCATTTCAAATGCCTAATTCAAACCGCTGTATGTAGAGGTAGTATCTCAGAGGGCCTGAACCTCTGTATGCCTGAAGTAAATATATATTTGCACAAAATGGCTGTATTTCAAATGGCTGTATTTCAAATGCCTAATTCAAACCCCTGTATGTAGAGGTAGTATCTCACAGGGCCTGAGCCTCTGTAGGCCTGAAGTAAATATATCTTTGCACAAAATTGCTGTATTTCAAATGGCTGTATTTTAAATGCCTAATTCAAACCGCTGTATGTAGAGGTAGTATCTCAGAGGGCCTGAACCTCTGTAGGCCTGAAGTAAATGTATCTTTGCACCAAATGGCTGTATTTCAAATGGCTGTAATTCAAATGCCTAATTCAAACCCCTGTATGTAGAGGTGGTATCTCACAGGGCCTGAACCTCTGTAGGCCTGAAGTAAATATATCTTTGCACAAAATGGCTGTATTTCAAATGGCTGTATTTCAAATGCCTAATTCAAACCGCTGTATGTAGAGGTAGTATCTCAGAGGGCCTGAACCTCTGTATGCCTGAAGTAAATATATATTTGCACAAAATGGCTGTATTTCAAATGGCTGTATTTCAAATGGCTGTATTTCAAATGCCTAATTCAAACCCCTGTATGTAGAGGTGGTATCTTAAAGGGCCTGAACCTCTGTAGGCCTGAAGTAAATATATCTTTGCACAAAATGTCTGTATTTCAAATAGCTGTATTTCAAATGCCTAATTCAAACCCCTGTATGTAGAGGTAGTATCTCACAGGGCCTGAGCCTCTGTAGGCCTGAAGTAAATATATCTTTGCACAAAATTGCTGTATTTCAAATGGCTGTATTTTAAATGCCTAATTCAAACCCTTGTATGTAGAGGTAGTATCTCAGAGGGCCTGAACCTCTGTAGGCCTGAAGTAAATGTATCTTTGCACCAAATGGCTGTATTTCAAATGGCTGTAATTCAAATGCCTAATTCAAACCCCTGTATGTAGAGGTAGTATCTCACAGGCCCTGAACTAGTGTAGGCCTGCAGTAAATATATATTTGCACAAAATGGCTGTATTTCAAATGCCTAATTCAAACCCCTGTATGGAGAGGTAGTATCTCAGAGGGCCTGAACCTCTGTAGGCCTGAAGTAAATGTCTCTTTGCACAAAATGGCTGTATTTCAAATGGCTGTATTTCAAATGCCTAATTCAAACCCCTGTATGTAGAGGGGGTATCTCACAGGGCTTGAACCAGTGTAGGCCGGAATTCAATATTGGTGGACCAAATGGCGGTATTTAAAATCTCAGAATGTAACCCTAATGTATTAAGGATGTATCTTACACTGACATCTGCATCAAAGTCTGCCAACTAAATTTTTTGTGCCCAAATTAGTATTTGTTTTAAAACTGAATTTGACAGCAGTATATAAGCCTGTAATTTCAGACGTGCTGATGCTGCAAGGCCTGAAAATAGTGTTTTTTTGTCAAAAGAGTGTGTTTTTCAAACCCCAGAAAATGATGGGTGTTTTTCTACTTTAAATTGCACACTGACTAATACAGATGTTGTAGATTGCCCAAAAAGTATTTTTGTTGCTAACAGAACATAAAAGCTGTATATATTAAACTTGAATTGAACACTTGCAGATCTGGAAAATACAGTTTTTTTGAAGAAAAAAAAAGTGTGTTCTTCAAACCTTAGAAAATGATGGGTGTATTTCTACCTTAAATTGCACACTGACTAATACAGATGCTGTAGATTTCCCAAAAAGTCTTTTTTTGATAACAGAATATGAAAACTGTATATATTAAACATGAATTTTGCACTTGCAGATCTAGAAAATACTGTTTTTGGAAAAAAATGGTGTGTTTTTAAAACCCTAGAAAATGACGGGTGTATTTCTACCTTAGATTGCACACTAATACAGATGTTGTAGATTGCCAAAAAAGTCTTTTTTTGCTAACATAATATAAAAGCTGTATATATTAAACTTGAATTTAACACTTGCAGATCTGGAAAATACTGTTTTTTGAAAAAAAAAAAGTGTTTTTAAAACCCCAGAAAATGATGGGTGTATTTCTACCTTAAATTGCACACTGACTAATCCAGATGTTGTAGTTTGCCCCCCAAAAATGGTGATTTGCAATGTCCCAAAAACTCAGATGCAGTGCTGGTGCACTGAGCATGCATAAAATGGCCGCCGCCACCCACCCACCTAACTAACAGAATTCTAAAAGTTAGTATTTTTTGGTCAATGAGCTCAGGGCAGGGTAAAACGATAGTGCCCTGCACCCACAGAACTATTTGTCTGTAGATCGCTGAGTTAGATTCTCTCCTATGCTCTCCCTGAAATCACAAGTCCAGCAGCATCCTCTCCCTACACTTGTAACAGCAGAGTGACGTGCAGCACTACTTGACTCAAGCTAATATAGAGCCTGGGTCACATGCTGCTCTGGCCAATCATAGCCATGCCATTAGTAGGAATGGCTGTGATAACGCTTAGGGCAAGTAGTATGCCGCTTGTTGATTGGCTGCTGTGCAGACTTTCCAAAAGCGCCAAGAAAGCCCCGAACACTGAACCCGAACTTTTACGGAAATGTTCGGGTTCGTGTCCGGGGTCCAAAAATCCTAAAGTTCGGTACGAACCCGAACTTTACAGTTCGGGTTTGCTCAACCCTAGTCAGGAATGGTGGAAGGTCCTCTTTAAGCTCTTGAATGCAATGACAGCAATAGCAATGTCAGAATGACACTGACATATATACTGTAGCTATGGGTAAATGCATGATGACTGTGTTAATGTTATAGGGAATATTAATTATTAATATTTGCATTTAAAATTAATAATTGATATTAATAAATAGGCAGTGATTACTACTTCCTAGCTCTACCTCTCTGTTTCTTTACCTTCCTGTTGTGCATGTGTGTGGTGGACAATTGTGGCAATTGAAAACGCTTTATACCGTATTTAAATAAAAAATATATTTATTAAAAACAATGCAAAGTTCAAATAAATTTTATATATATATATATATATATATATATATTTATATATATATGCACACTACAACATACTACAATAAAACAAGCTATATACACATAGACAAACAATAATAGCAGCACCCTCCCCACCTACACTAAACTGTTCCTGAGGGGTTACAAAGGTTTAACAGAGGCAGCAGAGGGGTATTGCAGGGAGAGTGACAGGGAAAGGCAATATATTGCATGGAGAATCAGGGGAAATGTGGCAGGGAGAATAAAACGCAATATGTCAGAGGGACAGGAGTGCAAGGGTAATAATCTGGTAGTGGGAATATGGATTAAAGGGTTAATACAATGCTTGGGGAAATATGAATATGGCAGGGGTTCAAGGCTTAACATGGCCATGCAGGGCTCCAGGGATACTTAGCCAGAGTTTCCAGTGGTTAATGGTTCCTTGCTTGTGGGGCCGCTACCAGGTATGAAGTCCCATGTGTGAAGACTTCCAGTGAGCTCTACTGTGTCATTCTTCTGTTTGTGGTGATGAGCTCCCCTCCTCATCCCAAATGCTGGACTATTTATCTATCATATAAGTAGGGGGGAAGATGTTTGGCTATGGGGCAGAGGTGTGGATATCCAATGCTATAAAAAAAAAACTGGTTTAGCACATCACCACCAACAGCTTGTTTGGGGTCTGCACAAAAAAGACTAGGTGCTGTTATAAACCTTAACAATGCAAGCCATTGCCTGCAGGCTACCAATACCAGTATTTCTGGAAACATGTGCCTGTATGAATCAGTGGGATGAAGAGTTGATAAGAGTTGATAGGGAATTGAATAATAGGGAATATTTAATACACTTTCCATTACGTTAACAAACAGGATGTTTAAAAACACACTGCACCGCCACAATTTATGCTTTTTTATATTAGAAATGTTCCAAAAAGTGTCCCTTTTCGGGGGCATTGTGTTTTAAAGAGGACCTTTCACCTGGATATCCTTAATCTAATTATTATCCTACCTTATAGTGCGGCCCCCACTGATGTCTTGGCACTTTTTTTTCTAAAGAACCCCCCGTTCGTCCGCTGTGGTCCCTGTATGTTTTGGCGCCTCATATGCTAATGAGGCAACTCGGTTATACTAGGCGTGGGCTTGTATTTCTCCTGGGCGCGGTTATCTTCTCCCTGGCTGCGAGCGCATCCAATCAGAGCGTCCCGCTCTTAGCCAGGGAGAAGGAGCTCAAGTTCTCGCAAGAATCGTAGCGACTTCTCCCGCGAGAACTTGAGCTCCTTCTCCATGGCTAAGAGCGGGGTGCTTATGGCTTGTTGGGACCAAGTGTCCAAAAATGATGCTTTAATGGGTATTGAAAGCCTGCCCATATTTATACACGTGTTAATTGTCAGAAGGAACAGTGGCTTGTTCTGAAGGTGAACAGACTTGGAAACATTTTCCTTTTTAATTGGGAGCAACATGAATGTAGAAAGGGTAAGGTGTGTCATGATAATAGTGGCAGCAATAGAAGTGCCAGCAGTGGCAAGACATGGAAGAGAAAGGGCATTAGATGTGTGTGTGGCAGGTGTTTTGTGCACTGGCTGAGGACAACTTTGTCCGCTTGCATGTGTGATGACGCAACCAGTTGCGTTGAAAAACCCCTCGGAGATGACACGGAAAGGCTTTATAAGACATTGCAGAGACAGCATACTGGGCCAGTTCTGGCCACTGTTCCAACCTGGGTGTTCAGGCAGTACGTCTCAGTTTACTTATTTGCGTCAGCCTGGCTCGGCACAAGAAAAAATTGCTCCATTATGTTAATCATACTGAACTAGCTTCTGCTGCAGTTTCTGCTTCTTGTGGCGTCAGAGAAGGCTGGAGGTGGGTGACTCAGCGGGGGTTGGAGAGGAGCCTCCCAGTCAAATGCGGCTGGCAGGCATCTACCCGCCGAAAGCTGCGGCAAGCTGCATGCACAGTATATTCTGGTAATAAAGCAATTTGGTCTCCCAAATTTGATAACGAGGGTCTAAAAACATGGCTATCCAGTAATCTTACTTATAGAAAGGGGCATGTTCAAAATAATAGCAGTGTGGAGTTCAATGAGTGCAGTCATTCATTCTTTGAAAAACAGGTGGCATTTATTGCCCTTATTTAACTTCCTTAAATGAATGAATGACTGCAATCATTGAACTCCACACTGCTATTATTTTGAACATGCTCCTTTCAATAAGTGATTGAATTACAGAGAATCAGCAGCATGCATGTCATGACTGCTGGGTCTGTTCGGTTTCCACTTACTCTACTACACCTGTTAGTAAATTATTTGGCATGTAGAAATATAATTTATGACTGCTATTATTTTGAACACAACTGTATAATAGGAGTAAGGCGTAGTGACACTGCACTGCTTCTATTTGGGATGGGAGGATGTTCATGGAGAAGTACATGGAGGAGGTGGATAATTGCCTGGTGTGGGATACAAATGTGGAGATGTCAATAGGACCTTGTTGCTGCAAAAACATTGACCTAGTGGGTCATGAAAAGAATGTACTGTCTCTGTCTAGGTGTGCACAGTAGCATGCACTTTGCTGCACAACTGCAAGGAGTGGCCCACATTCTCTGCCACGTAACGGTACATTTAGTTGAAATAATGCCAGCTAGGTATCTTCCAGCAAGGCTAAGCACACGCTATAAGCTCCCTAAATGTAGCAAAATCTATTAAGTGGTACAGCAGCAACTGCACTGTGAGCAAATTGACCATGTGGGAGTTAAGCTAGCTCACCAGTAGATAGCAGGGTGCATAGAATTGTCTCATGGCCACACATTCCATTATTGATTGCTGATGACTGAGCGGAGTAGGAGGAGGAGTCTGAGCAGGAGAAGCAGTAAGTGATAATGACAAGGACACTGCACTGCACGTGGATGTGGCCTCGCTACTGCAAAGGAGATTGAGAGAAGAAGGACACTCTTGTTGGGCTAGCTGGCAGCTACTTCTATTTTTCCAAAATTACTGGTGATGCCCAGCTGTGTTCCTAGGGTGTTTGGTACCCGGGGCGGGTCCTTTCTCTGGCATCCCCTACCCCCAATACTTGACCACATGCCTCTTTCATCCAGGGACATCTCCTGTCATGTAGACCTTCTCTTTCCTCTTCTCCTCCATTAGACCACCATGACAAATTCTTTAAGCCACATCTCGTCTCTACAAGGTTTGTAACACAGACACGTTAGATTTCTCAGTTTTTCCATCAACCGCCCATCCTGGTGTCCCGACAATATCATCCTGCTGCCATCCCCAATCTTGTGCCCATTGTTCCCCCCAATGCCCCAGGTACGATACTGCTGACAAAATAGTGACCCCTGTAGACATAATTGGGGTCATTTATCAAACTGGTTTGAAGTAGAACTGGATTTCCAAAAGAGCTGTCAAAAATGAAAGGTGGAATCTGATTGGCTGCTATGGGCAACTAAGCCAGTTCTACTTTACACCAGTTTGATAAATGACCCCAAATGTCCATATAGTGTCCACAGCAGCTTTAATGTCCCATAGAGTGCCCCCAGTAATAATAACACCCTATATTGTGCACCAGGTAATAATCCCTGTATAGCGTCCCTAAAAATAATAAAATTTCCCCTACAGTGCCTCCCCAATAGCAACGCCCCCACGCTGCCCCATATGGTAATTTCCCCCACACTTCCCCATAGTAATTTCCCCCACACTGCCCCCACACAGTAATTTCCCCCACACTTCCCCTTACAGTGATTTCCCCCACACTTCCCCTATACCAGGGGTACTTAACTAGTTTTATTAAAGGTCCACATTTTATTAAAGGTCTGCAGTCAGGTGAAGGTCCGAGCTGAATGCCAACAGTAAAGATGAACGCCCCCATTAGTGCCCCAAGTAAGAATAACACCCCCATTAGTGCCCACAGTAATAAAAATGCCCCCTTTAATGCCCCCGGTAAGAATAATGCCCCCAATAGTGCCCACAGTAAGAATAATTCCCCCATTTGTGCCCCCGGTAAGAATAATGCCTCCATTAGTGCCCCTGGTAAGAATAATGCCCCCATTAGTTCCTTCAGTAAGAATAATGCCCCCATTAGTGCCCCCAGCAAGAATAATGCCCCCATTAGTGCCCCCAATAAGAATAATGCCCCCATTAGTACCCCCCAGTAAGAATAACGGCCCGATTAGTGCCCCCAGTAAGAATAATGCCCCCATTAGTGCCCCCCAGTAAGAATAATGCCCCCATTAGTGCCCCCGGTAAGAATAATTCCCCCATTAGTGCCCCCAGTAAAAATAATGCCTCCATTAGTGCCCCTAAAACTTACCGCCTCCATTTGATGGCGCTGCGGTGAACACTCTCTGTTGACTGGAAGCTGAGAATGGGACCTGCGCTCCAGTGTGATGATGTCTCGGAGCTCCTGTCCTGAGCTTCCAGTCGGCGAGTTCCCTACTACGCGAACAGATGGAGGAGGTAGGTAAGTTCTTTTTTTTCATTGTTTTTTATTAACACAAGTGGCGGTGGAGGTAAAGGCTGTACTAATGAGTGCTCTGCAATGGAAGCGCTCATTAGTAACAGTCTATACAGAAAAATTGTGGGTATAAAAAAATTACCTGCACTGGCAGGGCCACTAAAATATCGGCCTTGTCGGTGAGATACTGGCCGGATGGCAACCCTAGCCGCAGAACAGACATATGTATTTTTGTTCCACATCCAACTTCCATTATTGGTGGATTAGATGCAGACCCCTTCATTTCAATGGGGCCACAATATATGCAGACAGTACACAGTGTGCTCTCTACATCTTTTGCGGCCCCACTGAAATGAAGGGGTCCGCAGCCAATCCACCAATAATGGGGATTGGATGTGGAACAAAAATACCATGGTGTGAATGGAGCCTTATCTTTATTTAACCATTACAGAGAGAGGCACAGGACAACATGGGAACAGGCCACTGACACTGGAGTCCTTTCCTGCAGTCAGTGACGTGTTCCTGCTTGTCTGTACACCTCAGTCCCCTCCCTTCCCCCCAAAATGTGGACTTTATTCCATTGGTGGCAGTGGTGATGTCCAGCCTCTTCTCCAGCAGCAGGTAAGTGTCCTTTGGAGCTTGAAGCTCCCTTACGTGCCAATGCTGCAGGAGAGAAGGGACTGAGCCGGTGAGAGAGACTGCTTCCTCCATGTGCAGGCGCCGATGTGAAAGCGCTGAGAGAGACAAGTTACCTGCATGTGGTGGAACCTGTCTCTTTCAGCACGCTCATCCCCTTCCATCCGGCGCCTGCATGGGGAGGAGCTTGTGCCCCAGCTCTTTCCGGTGCACTGTCAGATTAGGAAGCAGCCTAAAGTGCTGCTTCCAATGGAAGGGATGGCAGGGGTCCGGACAGCTGGTGTCCACGGTCCGTATTTGGACCGTGGTCCGCCAGTTGAGTATCCCTGCCCTATATAGTAGTTTCCCCCACATTGCCCCATAGTAATTTCCCACACACTGCCCCACACAGTAATTTTCCCCACACTAGCCCATACAGTAATTTCCCCCACACTGCCCCCACACAGTAGTTTCCCACACAATGACCCATACAGTAATTTCCCCCAAACTGCCCCTATAGTAATTTCCCACACACTGCCCCACACAGTAATTTCCCCACACTACCCCCATACAGTAGTTTCCCCACACTGCCCCATACAGTGGTTTCCCCACACTGCCCCATACAGTAGTTTCCCCTCCACTGTCCCCCCACAGTAATTTCCCCCACACTGCCCCCATGCAGTAGTTTCCCCCACACTGCCCCCATACAGTAGTTTACCCCACACTGCTCCACACAGTAATTTTCCCCACACTGCCCCCATACAGTAGTTTCCCCCACACTCCCCCCTACAGTAATTTTCCCCACACTCCCTCCCCACACAGTAATTTCCCCACATAGTAATTTGCCGCACACAGCCCCCACACAGTAGTTTCCCCCACAATGCCCCCCACAGTAATTTCCCCCACAATGCCCCCCACAGTAATTTCCCCCACAATGCCCCCCACAGTAATTTCCCCCACACTGCCCTCACACAGTAGTTTTCCCCACATTGCCCCATATAGTAATTTGCCCCACATAGTAATCTCTCCCATAATAATTTCCCCCCACATAGTAATCCCTCCCATAATAATTTGCCCCCACACAGTATATCACCATAATATTTTTAACCACATAGTTATTTACCCCCATACTGAAATTTTGCCACGTTAGGTAGGTAAGCGGAGAAATTACCAAACACGGTTTGCAAACAGAACAAACGACTAGGCCCAAAAGGTAGGGAGAAAAGGGTCACCTCCTCACCTCCTAGCGATCCCTAAAAGCTTTCCTGAAAATGCTGTGCCCATGTGCATACCCTAATGGTGGATATGCACATGCCATCGTGCCTAAACCTAAACACCCTGGGCAAACCCTAAGCAGCAGGGAAAAGGGAAGAGGCAACCTGCTTCTTCAAACCAGGAGGAAGCAAGCGTCTCCCTAGAGGCCTAGATAAAACACACAAAGGGAAATAAAGGAAAGGACTTATCTTGAGCAGAGCTGGAGCAGAAGATCCACCACAAATCAAGAGCTCCCAGGAAAGAACTATAACCCGCACAGGCCACTGGGGAAGGAGGGATAAATAGCCTCACTAACAATGAAACCCAGTACACCTGAGGGAAGGGGGATCCAGCTCAAACCCAAATTAAAACAAACAGAGAAGTCAGACATGTGCAGCTAGTCTGACAGACCTCCGCACATTCACAGGGCAAGGTGTGACAAATTTCCCCCCAATGTACTCTCTCCACATGTCCTTCTGTGTGTCCCCCTCATGTTCCCCAAAGTTGGCACATAAAATAAAAAATTAAAAAATAAAAAATTAACAAATAAAAGCTAAATACTCACCTATGCCCAGGCGCGCGATGGCAGGCACGCACACTTTTGCTGCGTTCCGGTGCACACGATGACGATTTACCTACCACATAGGCCTCTAGCCTACTAGGCCTGAAGCATATTGCGGTGATCGGCGACGGGGCAGGGAATTATGCTCTCCTGTTCCCCGCTGCAGTATGTGGGCGTCAGCGCGCCAGCCATGAGCGCTTCTATCATTGCTTCTGGCACAGCTTATTTTATTTCTGCAGATCTTACATGCAGAAATGCTTTTGAATTTTGGCACTGTGAAGAAAAGCTGCTGTCACCACCAGACATCTGAGAAGCTCTGACAGACGTTCTTCAGAACCTCCTCCTTGAGGTTCTTTTTGTTTTGTTTTCATTTTCTCATCTCGTTAGCCTCTCTCAGCTGTCATGTAGTTGCACTGATTGCATCCCTTTAAATCCCTTCCCATACTGCATCACTTTGCGGTTTATACAACTTCCTGGAGTGTGTGCATGCTGGATGCTACTACTGAGTCTTCTACAGATAAGTTTTGTTCATTCATTTGTGTTTTCCTGTTTGCTGGATCCCAGGTGACCCTGACTCCCTTCGTATTAAGTGTAGGGAGCCGGTGGTCGTGTCCCCTCACTATTATAGGGTGTTCAGGTGTTATACAGTCGAGGAACAAGGATATGCGATTATCTACTGTAACGGACCGTTTCAGCAGACAAGGGGTTAAAATCTGTTTAGGCTATATGCCCCTTTCTGAGAGACAGGCACAGCTACTGCAGAACACCAAACTCCCGAACTGGATACAAAATAGCACTCCAAACTGGAACCTCGCAAATAGCTGCCGAGCAGACGAACAGGAAAAGCTTACAGTCAGCTTACACTCCTGGCAATCAGTCTCTAACAGCATACAGGGAATCCCCCAATGACGAGACAAGGCTCCGTGTTGAGGGTCAGCAGTGGTCTGACTGTACTTCAAGTACAGCCTCTTTTATTCATAAGAAACATACATAGTACTGCCCACAGGGTTTTGAAATCCAACCAATCAATACCTTACAACACACACAATGCAAGTACAGCAACCAATCGTTCCCGCCCCCTAGAGGACCAGAAGGGAGACTGCGACACAGAACAGATACAACACATCCCCACAATGCATCATGGTTTCCTCCTCTCTGTCCCAGAGACAACCGAAGGCAATCCAATTATCTCTCAGGACAAAGGGAGATCACCAATACACATGTGGAGACAACAGGACAGACATCACCATTTAAACACACAATGGGACAATGGGACAATAGAACCACACCCAGCATATTCCTCCCAATCTGACCAGTTACACTTATTATAAATTGTTACAACTTTGTGAGGTTACATTGTCCCTACATATAACTTACATCAATTTAAACAGTATAACTTGGGGGACAAACCTATCCAAAATTCACTTGAATAGGTTCAGGGGTTCAAAAGTTAGCATGGGCCATAATCCTGACGCAAGAGGCTTTTAAACAGCCCCCTCCAAAACACCGTGGCGAGGTTGGTTTCGCCACACATCTCCCCCCCCCCCAGGGAAGACTAACCAGATACCTGACCTCACGCCGGTCGGTACCTGAGTTAGTCTGGCAGCCCACCCACAACCCAATACTGGACCTGTTGAATTTAGTAGGCTGTCTCTGTCCAGTGAATCCACCAAGGTTATATTGGTAGCTGGTACTCCCGGTCTCTGAGTTGCTCCCTGGCTTGGAGTGGAGGTTGCTTTGTGGGTAGGGATCAGCGGGACTCTGCCCTGGTGCCAGCACTACCACGGAAGAAGCCTGGTTGGAGTCTGGTTGTTGGAGGGAGAAACCGACTGTCTCCCCTTTGGCTAAACAGCCCTGTTGCTGGGGGGCAGGACCGACTGTCCCTACCCCCTGTGCTGTAAGTGCAGAGACCACGGTCCCATCTGCACAGTTGTGGGGCTTACTGTCTCCCCCTGGTGCCTTAAGCTGCCGCTGGGGAGAGGGGGTAACGAGCTCCTCTCCCATACATACTTCCAGCCGCTGGGTAGGGCGACCGACCGCCTCCGCTCCCAATACAGTGTCCTGCTGCTGGAGAAAGGAGACTGGGCTCTCTATTCCCTATAGGACACTCTGCCGCTGGGGGACAGGACCGACTGTCTCTGGCCCCTGTAACTCCGCCTGCCGCTGGGGGATGGAGACTGGGCTCCCAATTCCCAAAAAATCATGCTGCTGCTGGGGGGCAGGAACAACTACCTCTGCCCCCTGTAACTCAGCCTGCCGCTGGGGAGGGAGGACGTTGCTCTCCTCTCCCTGCATTTCACACGGCCTTCCCGGCATATCACTCTGCTGCTGGGGGGCAGGAACAACTACCTCTGCCCCCTGTAACTCAGCCTGCCGCTGGGGAGGGAGGCCGCTGCTCTCCCCTCCCTGCACTTCACACTGCCGCTGGGGAATGGAGACTGGGCTCCCTCAGTCCCGCAACTGTAACTTCCGATGGAGGTCCACCCAACGTGGCAGCTGACCGTCACCTTCTGCCCGGTATAGTAGGGTCTTGAACACTAGACTCCTCACGAACTTCACGTATTTCTCATCTGGATTGGGTCCGAAGAAGTTCAGCCGCAACCACATCATACGGTCAAATTCCTCCACAGAGTATCTGTACTCCACTGCTGGTTCCATCCTGGTGCTTTACTGAGGGTCGCTGTACTGAGACATGCATTGCCCTTAAGTTGTAAAATCCAAAGAAATGGTGTCTCCTGTAGCTGTCCTTCTGGCTGTAGGAACGATCCCGCTGCTTGCCACCAATGTAACGGACCGTTTCAGCAGACAAGGGGTTAAAATCCATTTAGGCGATATGCCCCTTTCTGAGAGACAGGCACAGCTACTGCAGAACACCAAACTCCCGAACTGGATACAAAATAGCACTCCAAACTGGAACCTCGCAAATAGCTGCCAGCAGACGAACAGGAAAAGCATACAGTCAGCTTACTCTCCTGGCAATCAGTCTCTAACAGCATACAGGGAATCCCCCCAATGACGAGACAAGGCTCCGTGTTGAGGGTCAGCAGTGGTCTGACTGTACTTCAAGTACAGCCTCTTTTATTCATAAGAAACATACATAGTACTGCCCACAGGGTTTTGAAATCCAACCAATCAATACCTTACAACACACACAATGCAAGTACAGCAACCAATCGTTCCCGCCCCCTAGAGGACCAGAAGGGAGACTGCGACACAGAACAGATACAACACATCCCCACAATGCATCATGGTTTCCTCCTCTCTGTCCCAGAGACAACCGAAGGCAATCCAATTATCTCTCAGGACAAAGGGAGATCACCAATACACATGTGGAGACAACAGGACAGACATCACCATTTAAACACACAATGGGACAATGGGACAATAGAACCACACCCAGCATATTCCTCCCAAGCTGACCAGTTACACTTATTATAAATTGTTACAACTTTGTGAGGTTACATTGTCCCTACATATAACTTACATCAATTTAAACAGTATAACTTGGGGAACAAACCTATCCAAAATTCACTTGAATAGGTTCAGGGGTTCAAAAGTTAGCATGAGCCATAATCCTGAGGCAAGAGGCTTTTAAACAGCCCCCTCCAAAACACTGTGGCCAGGTTGGTTTCCCCACATCTACCATTGACATTTTTGCATAGGCTGAGCAGTTAGGGAGAGAGCCAGGTCTGTTGCAGGGCTCTCCCTTTGGTTCCTTAGTTTTGGATCCAGTCAGTCGGATCTTCATTTTGTGTCTTCTAGTTTTCTGTACACCTTCCGTGACAGCTGCACTAGTTCCCAAGCTGGCCATAATAGAATCAGATCTGGCCCTGGCAGGTTTTTTTTATGAGATTTTGCCCATATGTTTCCTCTGCTCTTTGTTGCCCAGCCATCACCCTCCTCCTCTGATGTTACCTCTTCCTCAGTACCCTGATTTGGCTCCCAGGTCCTGTCCTACACATAGTAATCATCATCCTCACCATTTATGCCACTTCATTACACTGGGATATATATTTGTGGGATCCTTGGCCGCCCTCCCGATTCCCTCCTCTGTGTTGGCCCCCGAGTGCCACGGTCACTACCGCTGCCTCTACCACCACCATGATTACAAGTGCTACCTCCACCACCACCACTACAACTGAGCATGGAGTTCCCCCGCCTGCATGTTGAAGCTGCTTCCACTTGAAGCATTTAAGATACACTCTGGTGCTCCAAATGAAGGTACCCCAAGGGGATAATATCCACGCGTGGCAAAGACATACGCTGACACAAAGGCATGTCAAATACAGTCTCTCTGTTTATTATAATTAATAAAGAGGTTTATACATCTTCAGGGGGGGGGGGGGGCTCCCCTTCTGAGATTCATGCCATTATTCATTAATTCATTGGCTAAGAAGGAAAAGAAGATAAGTTAACACTTGGCTTTTGCGCAGTATGCACTGTCTTACAAACTTTGGTATGTGAACTTATGTAAACATCCATATGCCCGCACGATCTTGTAATGGCTTCTTCCTAACATTAATACTACATACGTCATATATGACACTTCAAGAAGGTGCTTTTTTATAGGCAGTGAGTATACATGTGAATCATCTAGCTAAGTAATTGTCTCAAGCATTCTTCTACAGTCTATACATCATTCTTCACACATCTGTGGGAGAAGTCAGGGGACTCTTAATGCTTCAAACCACCTCCATTCTCGCTTCAGTGTTGTACAAATAGAGAGCTTGAAGCAAAGGGGGAGGGGAGGCAGTTGAGATAAGGAACAAGCAGCTTAAAGCAACTACTTAAAAATCATACAGGTACACAGTCCTAGAGTTACAAAAAATAGAATGATATTCACACATCTCTATTATCCACCTGAACCTCCTCCTCATGACAGTCAAAAAGCTGACTGTTCCGACACAAGTACTCAACAGGGAGACTATCCTATGTACCTTGCATAGCACATTGGGTACCTTGCATAGCACATTGGTGACATTCACATCATCCTACTATGACTGTAAGTAAGCAATCAAGTCCTTAATCTCATCATCTGGGCACTCAATTATAATATGGCACCTATGGGAAGCCAGGGAGAACTGTGATCTACTAGAACTAGCCAGATGGCTGGTGCTGCTACTGCTGTCACTACCCAAATTCTGTCTCTTAAATGATGAGGCCTGAGTCTTTCATTTTCCATTTTATTATGAATCCTATAAATGAAGTCACGGATTTCCTATAAATGTATATTCACGAGTTTGGTACATAGATTATTAACTGGTACTAGCAAAATTGCAAGTTTTATTTTTTTATTTAACCCCTTAAGGACACAGGGCGTACAGGTACGCCCTTGTGCCCTGGTACTTAAGGACACAGGGCGTACATGTACGCCCTGTGCATTTTCGATCACTGCCGTGTGGCTGGCAGTGATCGGAACCCGGTGCCTGCTCAAATCATTGAGCAGGCACCTAGGCTAAATGCGCGGGGGGGTCCCGTGACCCCCCCATGTCGGCGATCGCGGCAAACCGCAGGTCAATTCAGACCTGCGGTTTGCTGCGATTTCTGCAGTTTCTGATCCCCGCGGTCCCTGACCGCGGGGATCAGAAACTTTAGGATTAAAAATTGTTTCCAGTATCCCTCCCCCCTGCACCCCTGAGTTATTTGAGCACGGTGGGAGGTGCAGGGGGAGGGTTGCGGGCGGTGCGGGAGGTGCGGTAGGCGGGATCGCGATCCCCCGCCCGCCTCCCATTGCGTAATCGTTGGCGTCTAGTGGGTATACCAGGGTGCCAGCACATTGCTGGCACCCTGGTATAAACGGCTGACATCGGTGATGCGATGTCAGCCGTTTAACCCTTTCCATACTGCGGTCCGTACGGACCGCTGTATGGAAAAGGTTAACAGCGCAGGGAGCACCCTCCCTCTCCCATCGGGGGGCTGCTGTGCCTTTGCAGTCCCCCGAATGGAGAGGGAGAGAGCTTCCAGGCAGCCCCCCAAGCCCGTCCTTACCCTTCCCCGTCTGCGAAGTTCTGGCAACTACTGAGCAGACGGGGAAGGTTCCCATGGCAACAGGACGCCTTCTCAGGCGTCCTGCTGTCCATGGTTCTGAACAGATCTGTGCTGAAAGCATAGATCTGTTCAGACAAAGTGTAAGTAAAATACAGTACAGTACAATATATATTGTACTATACTGTATTATGCAGACATCAGACCCACTGGATCTTCAAGAACCAAGTGGGTCTGGGTCAAAAAAAAAGTGAAAAAAGTGAAAATAAAGTAAAAATCAAAAAACACATTCATCACTGATTAAAAATGAAATAATTAAAATTCCCTACACATGTTTGGTATCGCCGTGTCCGTAACGACCTGATCTATAAAACGGTAATGTTACTTTACCCGAACGGTGAACGCCATAAAAATAAAAAATTAAAAACTATGATGAAATTGGAATTTTGCACACCTTACTTCCCAAAAAAGGTAATAAAAGTGATCAAAAAAGTCGCATCTACGCCAAAATTGTAACAATCAAACCGCTATCTCATCCCGCAAAAATCATACCCTACCCAAGATAATCGCCCAAAAACTAAAAAAGTTATGGCTCTTAGACTATGGAAACACTAAAACATGATTTCTTTTGTTTCAAAAATGAAATCATTGTGTAAAACTTACATAAATAAAAAAAAAGTATACATATTAGGTATCGCCGCGTCCGTATTGACCGGCTCTATAAAAATATCACATGACCTAACCCCTCAGATGACCACCGTAAAAAAATAAAAATAAAAACGGTGTAAAAAAAGCCATTTTTTTTTATCTTCCGTCACAAAAAGTGTAATAGCAAGCAATCAAAAAGTCATGTGCACCCCAAAATAGTGCCAATCAATCCGTCATCTCATCCCACAAAAAATGAGACCCTACTTAAGATAATCGCCCAAAAATTGAAAAAACTATGGCTCTTAGACTATGGAGACACTAAAACATTTTTTATGTTTTAAAAATGAAATTATTGTGTAAAACGTACATAAATAAAAAAAATTGTATACATATTGGGTATCACCGCGTCCGTGACAACCTGCTCTATAAAATTACCACATGATCTAACCTGTCAGATGAATGGTGTAAATAACAAAAAAAAAACGGTGCCAAAAAAGCAATTTCTTGTTACCTTGCCGCACAAAAAGTGTAATATAGAGCAACCAAAAATCATATGTACCCTAAACTTGTACCAACAAAACTGCCACCCTATCCCGTAGTTTCTAAAATGGGGTCACTTTTTTGGAGTTTCTACTCTAGGGGTGCATCAGGGGGGCTTCAAATGGGACATGGTGTCAAAAAAACCAGTCCAGCAAAATCTGCCTTCCAAAAACCGTATGGCATTCCTTTCCTTCTGCGCCCTGCCGTGTGACCGTACAGCGGTTTACGACCACATATGAGGTGTTTCTGTAAACTACAGAATCAGGGCCATAAATAATGAGTTTTGTTTGGCTGTTAACCCTTGCTTTGTAACTGGAAAAAAAATATTAAAATGGAAAATCTGCCAAAAAAGTGAAATTTTGAAATTGTATCTCTATTTTCCATTAAATCTTGTGCAACACCTAAAGGGTTAACAAAGTTTGTAAAATCAGTTTTGTATACCTTGAGGGGTGTAGTTTCTTAGATGGGGTCACTTTTATGGAGTTTTTACTCTAGGGGTGCATCAGGGGGCTTCAAAAGGGACATGGTGTAAAAAAAAACAGTCCAGCAAAATCTGCCTTCCAAAAACCGTATGGCATTCCTTTCCTTCTGCGCCCTGTCGTGTGCCCGTACAGCAGTTTACGACCACATATGAGGTGTTTCTGTAAACTACAGAATCAGGGCCATAAATAATGAGTTTTGTTTGGCTGTTAACCCTTGCTTTGTAACTGGAAAAAAAATATTAAAATGGAAAATCTGCCAAAAAAGTGAAATTTTGAAATTGTATCTCTATTTTCCATTAAATCTTGTGCAACACCTAAAGGGTTAACAAAGTTTGTAAAATCAGTTTTGTATACCTTGAGGGGTGTAGTTTATTAGATGGGGTAACTTTTATGGAGTTTCTACTCTAGGGGTGCATCAGGGGGGCTTCAAATGGGACATGGTGTCAAAAAAACAGTCCAGCAAAACATGCCTTCCAAAAACCAAACGGCGCACCTTTCACTCTACGCCCCGCTGTGTGGCCGTACAGTAGTTTACGGCCACATATGGGGTGTTTCTGTAAACGGCAGAGTCAGGGCAATAAAGATACAGTCTTGTTTGGCTGTTAACCCTTGCTTTGTTAGTGGAAAAAATGGGTTAAAATGGAAAATTAGGCAAAAAAATGAAATTCTCAAATTTCATCCCCATTTGCCAATAACTCTTGTGCAACACCTAAAGGGTTAACAAAGTTTGTAAAATCAGTTTTGAATACCTTGAGGGGTGTAGTTTCTTAGATGGGGTCACTTTTATGGAGTTTCTACTCTAGGGGTGCATCAGGGGGCTTCAAATGGGACATGGTGTCAAAAAACCAGTCCAGCAAAACCTGCCTTCCAAAAACCAAACGGCGCACCTTTCACTCTACGCCCCGCTGTGTGGCCGTACAGTAGTTTACGGCCACATATGGGGTGTTTCTGTAAACGGCAGAGTCAGGGCAATAAAGATACAGTCTTGTTTGGCTGTTAACCCTTGCTTTGTTAGTGGAAAAAATTGGTTAAAATGGAAAATTAGGCAATAAAATGAAATTCTCAAATTTCATCCCCATTTGCCAATAACTCTTGTGCAACACCTAAAGAGTTAACAAAGTTTGTAAAATCAGTTTTGAATACCTTGAGGGGTGTAGTTTATAGAATGGGGTCATTTTTGGGTGGTTTTTATTATGTAAGCCTCGCAAAGTGACTTCAGAGCTGTAGTGGTCCCTAAAAATTGGGTTTTTGTAAATTTCTGAAAAATTTCAAGATTTGCTTCTAAACTTCTAAGCCTTGAAACATCCCCAAAAAATAAAATATCATTCCCAAAATAATTCAAACATGAAGTAGACATATGGGGAATGTAAAGTCATCACAATTTTTAGGGGTATTACTATGTATTACAGAAGTAGAGAAACTGAAACTTTGAAATTTGCTAATTTTTCCCAATTTTTGGTAAATTTGACATTTTTTTATGCAAAAAAAAATATTTTTTTTAACTTTGTTTTACCAGTGTCATGAAGTACAATATGTGACGAAAAAACAATCTCAGAATGGCCTGGATAAGTCAAAACGTTTAGAAATTATCATCACTTAAAGTGGCACTGGTCAGATTTGCAAAAAATGGCCTGGTCCTAAGGTGTAAAAAGGCTGTGTCCCTAAGGGGTTAAAGGGGTTATCCAATGTCATTAACACTCCCCCTATGTGCTGGGCCCCTCACACGGCATATACTTACTCCTCTCCCTGCACCGCTCCTGGTCCCCGCACTGCCGCTGCTGCTTCTTCCTGTACACGGATGAAAACATCGGGTGTCAGAAGGGAGTAGCCAAAGGCAAACGGGGACGAGTGTCACGGCCTTTGCTGTGTGCGCCGTGACACTTGTGCCATGCTTGCGGTTGCCGATGGCAACGTGTTGCTGTTTCAGCATGCAGGGGCAGTGTCAAGGCCTTTGTGGTGTGTGCCGTGACATGGTTGCCTTGCATGTTGTTACCTGCGGCAACGTGTAGCTTTTTATGCTGGTGTTTGCACTTCCCCTTTCAGTTGTTTCCTCCTCTGTCCAGTGCTGGAAGGGGTTAACCACCTTGTTGGGCATGGTCACTAGGTGCTTCATCTTAACTGTGGCTAGAGGCCAGGAGTCAGTTGTACTCCAGACATGGTGTGTGTTAGAGTTATGCTCCTGGTCTTCATGTTCCGTCTCCCAGAGTTAGGGCCTCCTAGTGGGACATCGAGGTCTCCAGCAATGTCTTCTCTCCCTTACATGTGTTGTATGTTTAGTGTAGGGTTATGATTTGGTGTGTTGCAATGTCAAGCTTGGTGGTCCTTGTCTGGTATGTTTGGTGATATCTTCCAGCATGGTTGCTAGACTTCCTAGTCTGTATGCAGCAGTGCCACCTGGTGCTGCAATGCACCTTGAGGCATGGGGGTCTTAGCAGAGTCTGGGGTGCTGGATACCTGTGTGAGTTGCTGGTACAGTGTCCTGTTTGGTGTTAGGGCTCCGGTACAGATTCACGGGTTCCAGTCGTGGTGGCAGCGGCAGGTAAGTGTGTCGTCTTGTTTTCTTACCTGTCGATTCTCTTTCTGCATATTGTCTTTTCCTTTCCCTGCTTCTAGGCCTTTTGAGACTCCTGTTCTTCGGTGTCCTGGAAGAACAGGGCGCCTCTCCTTAGCTCCTTTGTGAGGGATTCTCAGGGCGACTCAGGTCCTTAGGTATCCAGGGTATGAGCCATCCTACCATCCAGGTCCTCTCATATGGTGAGGAGTTAGGGCTAGGTATAGGGATGCATTAGTAGGTGACCTGCTCCCTTATCCTTGTGTTCAGGCCTAGTTGCTTTCCTTATCCCCCAGTCATCGTACGGTGGAGGGTTTTCCCCACTCCCCACCGTGACAACGAGCCTCCCTAGCATCGCGGGTGATGCTAGAGAGGCTCCTCCCTGTCCCCGTCTGCCATTGGCTGCTCCCACCGACACCGGATGTTTTCATCCGTGTACAGGGAGAAGCAGCAGCGGCGATGCAGGGGACCAGGAGCAGCACAGTTAGCGGGGTAAGTATATTATGTGTGAGGAGTCCGGCACATAGGGGGCTGTTTATGACATTGGATAACCCCTTTAAATACACAGGCACAATTAAATGTTTCTCCTCTTCTAAAAACACACTGCACACTGTTATTGACAATTTATTTTGGATATAATGCCGTTTTTGCAGTATAATGTCTTTGAAATATATGGTCTGTTGCAGTAATGTGCTCACTAATATTGATATAAGAATGCAATTTTTTAAGTAAAATGTCTTTTAACTACTTGGTATGATGCACTAATGCGTTCACTAACACGGGCATAAAAATGGCATTGTTTTTGTTTTAACTACCTATTATGTTGCAAAAATATGTAATGCGTTTAAAAACTCAGAAATAAAAATACAATTATTGCAGTATTGCTTTTGCTGTAACTAACTGTTATCATTCAGTAATTTGCAACACATTCAGTAACACTGGTATAATACACGTGGAGCAGAATGTATGATATTAGGATGCTGGCAAAATAGCCTATAAACTGTAGAAACAGAAGAAATTAGTTGCTAGCAGCTCTATTAAACACACAACTGGGTGACCAGTCCCCTACTCCCTCATTATATGATTTACCTAATCAAATTTTCTAACAATTATATCTTCTTATTCTTTCCTTCTATTCTGCTTATAATGTCCCTATCAGACTACATTAGTGTTTTGTGTCTGTAATAGCTTTTTCAAAGACCCTGCCTTAAGACACCCTTTCAAGTTACAAGCTGAAGAAAGAATAGCGATTCTTCTGTCTCAGCATTACAACTTGCCTGTCTACTGCCCCCTGATTGCTGATCAGGCTGTCTTTCACCCTCTGAGCCAATCAGGGCTAGTCCGCTCTCCCCACTTTCTCCATTGTCATTAGTGTTAAGCGAATCGAAGCATCTGAAGTGGAATTCAATCTGAAGTTTAGGAAAAAATTGATTAGCTAAAATGGTGGCTACATGTGTTACAAAGTAAAAGTAAGAAGCCTGGGAACAAGAGATTACCCATAATGCAGTGCAGCCAGCCAATCAGCAGATGGCCATCCCCTGTAATGTCTGCTACTCAGGAGCCTACCTGTCTGGAAAGAATTAGCTATACACGGGTTCACGAAGTCAACAGCAGGCAGTCAGCACAGTGTGGTGTGGGGGAAATGCCATACTTGATGTGGGAATTTTTCATCAAGTTGCCAGAGGACATCAGAGTAGAATCTGTGGGCAGAAGGTGAAGTGTGGTCAGGGTGCCAATGCCCTGCGTCAACACATGCAGCGTCACCATATAGTGGCTTGGGGAAACCGTGGGGCTAATGTGGTGGTACAGCTGACGCAGCAACCACTGCATCTCCCAGTGGCCCACACCCCATCTCCAGCAGTCAAGGCTCAACTATCTCAGAGAAGGGAGATGTGTTTCCTTCCCATCGTCTACTGGTCCTCATCACGCATTTCACCAGCAAATTGCAAAAAGACAACATTATGCATGCACTCATCCAATGGTGTAAAAAGCTGAACGTGCTCCTGGCCAAGTATCTGGTGCTACAGTTCCTCCCTTCCATGCCGTTGACTCTGCCAATTTCAGAGAACTGATGGCTTTTGCTGAGACAAGGTGGAGAGTCCCAATCTGTCATTTCTTCTCTAAAAAAACTGTACTAGCCCTGCACACGTATGCTGCAATGCACACTGATGTACACCGATATACACTCTCCCTGCAGGCTGGGATATAGCTGATTTAACGCGCTTTGTTATAAAAATAATTTGGAACAAAGTAAATTCGGCGAAGCGTCCAAATCGAATTTTCGAAAACTTCTCTAATCTCTACTTGTCATATTATAGTTGTTCAGCATCTATGTAACATTGAGGCCAGTGCTCTTTCACTGCTAAGAAATGTAGTGCAACAGGTTTTCCTTGTCCTTTTTACGGGTTATTTAGTGTCTCTAGCATGTTATGTGGTTTCAGAAAACAGCATGTAGAGCATTTGCAGAAGCATATCCATGTCAGTCAACTACCATTTTGTCATTTGGGGCCTATTTATATCATTTTTTAGATCTTCCCATGGTATAAATAATAAACAAGTCAATACTCACCAAGCTGATCCTCTGCTGCTCCTCTTCTGACACTTCACAGTCCTCCACCAGTCCCTGCTTCCTCGTCCTTCTTGACATACAGAAAGTGTCTGCTCAGCCAATCACCAGCCATAGTAGTGACCTGCCTCAGTCAGTGATTAACTAAGAAGTAGTTTGAGAGGGAGCAAGTTGAAACTGGTGAATGAATGTGAAGCTTCAGAATAGCAGCCACAGGGGGATAAGTGATGGTGATGGTGAAATATTTTCTTAATACAATTATGAATATGCCAAATTAATTTTTTGGCTTTAAAATATGTTTTTTATTGCTTTGTATAGATTTTATTGATACCATTTTTGCATACAGAGGATCTTATGATAATTTTTGCTTCCTTTTTTTGGGAGGGTGAGGTGACTAAAAACTACAATTCTGGCATTGGGGATTTTTTTTTTACTGTGTTCACCATGTATGTTATTTTAATGAAATATTTAAATAGACTGAGTTGTTGTGGATGCTGTCATAACAATGGTGTTTATCATACATAGTGCACATAGGGGCGCACTATGACCTGACGCTGTGCGATGTCAGGTCACGGTGCAGCCCTAGGCCGGCAGAAGACCAGGGAGTGGTGAGTGTCAGTACAGTCTGCAGCAGGAGAGGTTCAAATTCATATTTTTTTGTCTGATAGGGCTTGGGGATCTGATCTGAGGTCTGAAGAAGAATGGATGTAAAATACAGAGGTCTGATGGGAGTCTGATCTGAGATCTGATGGAGTTTCGGGGTCTGATGGAGGTCTGATCTGATGTCTGAGAAGGAATGGGTGTCTGATACAGAGGTCTGATGGAGCTTAGGTGTCTGATGGGGGTCTTATCTGAGGAGGAGGAATGGTGGTCTCATCTAAGATCTAAAAAGGAATGAGGGTCTGATGGGGGTCTGATACAGAGGTCTGATGGAGTTTGGGGGTCTGATACAGAGGTCTGATGGAGTCTGGGGGTCTGATACATTGGTCTGATGGAGCTTGGGGGTTTGATGGGGGGTCTGATCTGAGGTCTGATGGAGCTTGGGGTCTGATGGAGCTTTTGTGGTCTGATAGGAGTCTTATCTAAGATCTAATGGAGCTTGGGGGACTGATCTGTGGTCTAAAGAAAAATGTATTTATTTTCCACGTGATTGCATTCTTGGGTTGCCGAATGGATGACAGAGGGAGCTGTCTAACCTCTCAGATGTTGTGGTTGCTATTGATGGCTGCATCTGAGGGGTTACACTGTCCTAATCAGAGTTATCTCCAATCCTGGAAGTGAGAGCCAGGTGCCTACTGTATAAAACAGCCAGCATCCACAAGTGATAGCGTTCCTGTCATGTCCTAAAAGTGCATCACTGAGCATTATGGGGGTTAAAAGAGAAAACAGTTTTCATGTGTGAATACTTACCAGAGATCATGATGTCTCACGCTAGTGGTGTTTCTTCTGTATAACAAAATATCTAAGAAAATTTGCTTGCACACATGATAACAATTCATGAATGCATCAGGTGACAATGGCTCTTTTTCTTCATACAGCAAGATCAGCTGTTGTCACTTAGAGATCCTCTAGGTCTTTTCCTATTTCCTGTAGATAAAGTTTAGCTCTGCCTTCAAACATATGGTGAAAACCTTAAAGGAAAAACAGCAGAGTAACGTGCTACCCAATTGGTGGCGAAAATCACATCAAGATGAAGAAAAATGTGGTGCAATCAACATGTTTTATTTAAGACATCCACAGATACTGTACCAGATTTCATAGACCCTGTACCTCTTCTTCTGATTAGGACAGACGTGTGGCACAAAACACAAGAGTAATAAATACAAGTAAATACAAGTTCTTCCACCTCCAGAGCTGCTGCTAAGCAGCAAGTAGAGTCTCTGCCTGGGTATTTCTGGCCATGAGAGGGTTGGGAGGGCATGTCTAATTCTTAGGGGTTGGGTGTGTTAACCAGCTATGCTGATTACTGTTGAAAGGTTTGTCTGATGTAGAGTTATAAGTATTGCTACAACTTTTGATAATAAATGTCAGGTTTTGTTGCAATAATATATCCGCATTTATTGTTGCCTAATAAAATACATATAAAATACCATGTTCTATGCATAAACACAATAACCAATTAAAATAAACAAAAAAATAAAAAATTGTATATAGTCACAGTCCCTCTATAGACATATAGTGCGGAGCTCTGGTACTACTCAAAAAATCATTACGTTCCACAGAAGTATAAAAGGAGTTAATGCAGTGTCTTATTAACACTTTCTTGCTAAAGTTACCACTCTTTGAAGTAGTATCAAAGGTTATATGTAGTGATAATCTGGTAGTCATATCGTCCCTGTTTGGGTCGGCGGCACTATTGTTATGTGCAATAATTCAGCAGTATGTGATATTGGCAGCTTTTTGCTTCATATAAGATGCACAATGATTGTCAGGTGGTTTCATTACTACAAGAGAACTGAAACACAGCCACGTACATACCAGCTATCATTAAATGCAGCGACAGGTCCGGTAAGCAGTTAACAACCAACTCTGCCTGATCATTTCGCAAAATAACTGCACTATTTGCTGAATGTGGTGGGTGGTACCTGACAATCATTGCTTATATCGAAGCAACAAGCAGCCAATATCACATACTGCTGAATTATTGCACATAACAATATTGACGCCAACCCAAACAGCGAATTCAAAGAGTGGTAACTTTAACAAGAAAGTGTTAATAAGACACTGCATTAAGGGCTCATGCACACGACAGTATTGCTTTTTCAGTGTCTTGAGGTCCGTTTTTTACGAATCCGTTGTTCCGTTTTTTGTTTCCGTTGTGTTTCCGTTTCCTTTCTGTTTTTCCATATGCCATATACAGTATACAGTAATTACATAGAAAAAATTGGGCTGGGCATAACATTTTCAATAGATGGTTCAGCAAAAACGGAACGGAAACAGAAGACATACGGATGCATTTCCGTATGTGTTCCGTTTTTTTGCGGACCCATTGACTTTAATGGAGCCAAGCACCGTGATTTGCGGACAAGAATAGGACATGTTCTATCTTTTCACGGCACGGAAATACTGAAATACTGAAACGCACACGGAGACACTTCGGTATTTTTTGCTGAACCATTGAAATGAATGGTTCAGTATATGTTCCGCATACTGAACTAAAAAAACGTCCAGTATACTGAACGCAAAATACTGTCGTGTGCATGAGCCCTAACTCCTTTTATACTGCTGTACTAGGAAAGCGCTGGACCGTAGGAATCAAGCAAGCATGAGGACAACACAGGGAGCAGAACCACAACCAGGAGTCAAATAAATTCCGATTTATTCAAAGATGACGTGTTTTGGGGTATATGACCCCTTTATCGAGTCTAAAAGGATAAAAAATAATGTGTTAATATATATATATGCATCCATATAAAAAGTGTGAATTCAAATAAAAAAGGAAGTAGATACATAAATGACCAGAGTATAAATGCATAAACATATACTGTACGTCCATATAAAAAAAAATAGATATATAAATGAATATAGTATAAATACATATATCTCCATATGAAAAATGTAAATCCATATAAAAGGGGGGTAGATAAATAAATAAATAAGATGAAAATACATCCATATAAATTTTTTGAAAACTATGATATAATGCAGAATAAAAGCAAATTCATAACAGTAAAATTCACTACTGGTTATACTAATAAGGGGATAACCCCCAAAAGCCAATATTAAGATTGTATGATCACTGGAGAGGCTCTAACTGGTGTATTCAAGGCGCTTTTGTATGTATAGACCCATACATGAGATTAATGTAGGAAACAGTGCTGATCGAATATACAGGGTGGGCCATTTATATGGATACACCTTAATAAAATGGGAATGGTTGGTGATATTAACTTCCTGTTTGTGGCACATTAGTATATGTGAGGGGGGAAACTTTTCAAGATGGGTGGTGACCATGGTGGCCATTTTGAAGTCGGCCATTTTGAATCCAACTTTTGTTTTTTCAATAGGAAGAGGGTCATGTGACACATCAAACTTATTGGGAATTTCACAAGAAAAACAATGGTGTGCTTGGTTTTAATGTAACTTTATTCTTTCATGAGTTATTTACAAGTTTCTGACCACTTATAAAATGTGTTCAATGTGCTGCCCATTGTGTTGGATTGTCAATGCAACCCTCTTCTCCCACTCTTCACACACTGATAGCAACACTGCAGGAGAAATGCTAGCACAGGCTTCCAGTATCCGTAGTTTCAGGTGCTGCACATCTCGTATCTTCACAGCATATGCTTCAGCCAAAACAAAGGAATTAGCTGAACAACTTGCTGTCAAGAGAGCAGAAATTGAAATGGAAGCTGCCATTGAGGCGCAGCGCCAACTGATGGCTGAAAAGGAAGCTGAAAAGGATGCACAACACCATCAAATGGAAGCTGAAATGGAAAACAGATGAACAGATGAAAAGTCTGGAAAGGCAAAAAGAAGTTAAGATTATAGAAGCCAAACTTGTATATGAGGAGGATATGAGTCAGAGTAGTCATAGGTTTAAATCTGTACTAAGTGAAGAAACAGACTCCTACTTTCCTTCATATGGAGGAGAATGGAAGGAAATCTCTAGCTTATAGTGAGGAAATAAGTCATTATACTTCCATCCCTGCTCAGAAAAACAAATAGAGGCCTAGTCCAATGCTAGGAAAAAGGTGTGTGTATTGAGCCTCTATCTCTACCAGAAAATATGAAGAAAGGGACTTACCTAATTCAGAACTAAGTGAGAAAATAGAACCGGATGATTTTATTCCTAGATGCCACGGCAATGCTCAGGAGAATGTTACAACCATTGTCCCAGCAAGACCACAGAGAACAATCCTAGCTAGACTTCCCGTTCCCGAACCTACTGTATTTTCAGGAGACGTATTGAAGTTTATAGAGTGGAAGGCAAGTTTTGAGATGATCATTGAGCATCATTGCTTCAGTCCAGTTGACAAGTTATTCTACCTTCAGAGATATGTTAGTGGAGAAGCCAAGGAAGTTCTTGAAGGTAACTTCTATAGAAAAGACGAAGAAGCCTACAAGCAAGCTTGGGAAAATTGAATGCATTATATGGTCATTCTTTCTTAGTACAAAGCCTTTAAAGAGAAACTGAAAAACTGGCCTAAAATAGGTCCTAAAGAAAACTTCAGACTCCAAAAGTATGGTGACTTCCTGCAAGCATGCAGCAATGCCATCCCACATGTTCAAGGACTGGAAGTACTGAACAACTATCTAGAAAATCACAGGATGCTAACTAAGCTACCTGAAGAAGTGGCTTCTAGATGGAATCGCTATGTGACTAAACAGTTAGATCTAGGTAAGAACTTCCCAAGTTTTAAAGAGTTCTCTGAGTTCATCAATAAGGAAGCACAAAAAGCATGTAATCCAGTAACATCCTCTTACGTCTTAAAATCCTTAGAAGAAAGGCCTACAAGAGAGATAAGATGCAACTAGCTTTGCAACCAACGCAGCAGATAAAGGTCCAGATACCTATGAGAGTTCAAAGTCACTACTGGGATCAGTAGAGGGACAGAACCGACAAATCATCAGACTACCTTCAAATGTATGTTCTGTGGAGAAAACCACTTCATACATAAGTGCCAACAATTGAAGGAGAAGTCCCCAGATGTGTACTTGATAACCAACTGTGTTTCAGATGTTTAAGAAAAGGCCATGTTACTAAGGAGTGTAAGAAAAAGGCCACATGCAGCGTTTGCAAAGGATGCCATACTACACCACTAAATGAAGAACGTCCAAAGAAGGATAAATCCTCAATACCTAAAGATACTGAGGAAGGAAAGAAAGTATCGGTATTCTATTGCAGAGTGAGGGAAGGAGAAAGCAACGGCACATCAATGGTTGTACCAGTGTGTATTTCAAATCCTAAAAGCAGGAACAAGAAGGTATACACCTATGCACTAATGGATGCCCAGAGTGACGTCACCTTCATTGATCAATAAATCTGCAAGAAATTACAAATGTCTACAGAACCAGTGAAGCTTAAACTCACCACAATGACGGGGAGAGACACATTAGTGAACAGTCAAAGGTTCAAAGGACTGAGAATTAGAGGACTTCATTCAAACTTCACATTAGATCTACCTCCAGCTTATACAAAAGACGATATACCTCTAGATCGAGATCGTATACCTACCTGTGAAACTGCCAATAAATGGGAGCACCTATCTGTCGTATCTCATAAAATGTCCCCGCTGAAGGAGTTTGGTGTTGGACTGTTGATAGGCTATGATAGGTACCACAAAAGGTAATCACAGGAGGAAAGGGTGAACCCTACGCTGTTCAAACTGATTTAGGATGGGGTATTGTTGGAGGAAAACAGCAGATTGTAAACTCAACACAGGTGACAGGATTGTGTCGTCAAATATCTGTCCAAGAGTTACCAACTGTAAACCCAGCAAAAGTAATCAAGATCCTTGAATCCGACTTTGCAGACATAAGTTCTAAAGAAAAGAGTGTATCCCAAGAAGACATAAAGTTCGTACACACTCTAGAAGAAAGTATTCAGCAGAATCAACAAGGTCATCTTGAAATGTCCTTACCTCTGAGAGAACAAACTCGTCTGCCATATAACAGAAATTATGCCATAGCAAGTTTGAAATGTTTGAAGAAAAGGATGGGAAGAGATACCAAACTCAAGAATGATTATTTGAAATTCATGGAAGGCATCCTCAAAGAAGGACATGCAGAGAAAGTTAATAATCAGCCTAAAGAAGAAGAAGTGTGGTACATTCCACATCAAGGTGTTTACCACTCAAAGAAACCAGATAAGATTAGAGTAGTTCTTAATTGCTTAGCAAAGTACAATGGTGTTGCATTGAATGATCATCTACTAAAAGGACCAGATCTTACACTCTGCCTGGAGTATTCTGTAGATTCAGAAAGTATCCCGTAGCAGTTATGTGTGACATTAAAAAGATGTTCCACCAGTTTCATGTGAAGAATAAAGATAGAGACTTCCTAAGGTTCCTATAGTGGGAGGACGGAGATACAGACACAGAGCCAACACAATGAAAGTACACTTGTTTGGAGCAGCATCGTCTCCAGGTTGCGCCAATTATGGTATGAAGTACCTGGCCAATCAGAATGAAAAGGATTGCCCATCAGCAGCAAATTTTCTGAAGAAATACTTTTATGTAGATGATGGTCTCATAAGTCTAGAGTCCACAGAATCTGCAATCAAACTAGTGAAAGAAAGCCAAGAGTTATATGCAAGAGGAAACCTACGCCTTCACAAATTAATCTGAAACAACAGAGAGGTACTGGAATCCATCAGTGACTCTGAACGCGCATCAACAATGAAGAATGTAGATCCAATTATGATCATCTTCCAGTTCAGAGTGTACTTGGATTGGGATGGAATGTAGAGAATTACAAGTTCTTCTTTGAAGTATCTATTGAAGAGAAAGTTGCAAATAGATGTACCATTCTTTCCGCAGTGGCTTCTATATTTGATACATTAGGATTCTTGGCCCCAGTAATCCTCAGAGCAAAATAAATACTACAAGAATTATGCAGACAGAAGTTGGGATGGGACGAGCCCATACCTGAAAATTTGAAGCCAAGGTGGGAGAGTTTTTATAGGAGACTCAAAACTTGACAAAAAAGGAAAACTTCTCATTACTCCTCTCAAGTTGGAACGTCCTATACAGAAGTCAGTTGTTCTACTTGAGAGTGATAAAAGAGCATGATGGAAAATTCCTCAAATTCATGTTTAAGTCCTACTACTAAGAACATAGATTTGTAGGTAATTTTGGTGGGAGTGTAGCTGGCCAGCTAAGACATGTCCTAGGTTGCTAATATAGCTTGTGTGTTTATACAGCTAGACCTGCCAATAATCTTAATACAGTCCCTATGTTTGTGCGTTAAAGACAAAAGCAGAGTCATTTACAGTGACTTCAGGTCTGGATGTCATATAACTGTTATATATATTGCTTTCACAGAAGCAGAAAAAGATAATATAGTCTAGACCAATCACAGACAGCCTCACACACAGCAGGAGTCTTGGCCAATCACAGTCAGCCTCACACACAGCCTGTTTGGGAAATTCCCTAGCAGGAGCTACTAGAAATTATTATTAGAGAGAGAAGCTGAACAGATGTTCACTCCACTAAGAGCTTTTTTATGGAAGCAGAGAGGCCAAAATAGGTATTTAAAACAGTTATATAATGTTTCTACTGTTAATATAGTGATTAGAACTGTATACTGAACCAGTTAAATGTGTGTTTACTTACACTCCAACAATTGCAAACTACAAAGTTCACAATCCAAGTTCAAATTCGATATTGCAATCCAAATTGCAAACAACCATACCAGATCATACTCAACCAATCTGCAAATAGTTACTGCTAACTGCATATTGCAAATTGCTACCAAATTCAGCAAATGAACTATTAGTTAGACCTCAGATATACCTCTCAGAGAGATCATAAAGTGCTTAAATAACTTAAAGTGAGAGTATAGATACTCAAGAGAGAAATATATCCACCAGTTGAACCACCATCTTATGCATACTGCCATTTTATGATACTTTTTTGCGTTTTGTACGCGGACTATATGCTGCGAAGGCGGCAGTGTAATATATGAAGAAAAGTTAAAATTAATAAGGAAGTTATTTCAAGCATTTGGTGTGCTCTTTAAACCTACTGTTTTCATAGAACAGCGCTAGAGAAATGACAGAGTAGTAGACCTTCTGGTTGGACTAAAAAGTCAGCAATATCAAAATACTTCTAATGCCACAGCACAAAAGGCACTTCATAGTCACACTATGCTCCAGGAAACCACATGTAATGTTCCACCAATGTTTATTTAAACGCTCCCTAAGGGACTGAATCATGCGACCTACATACTGTAGGCTGCATTCACACTCCAACAGGTAAACAATGTATGAGGATGAGCAGTTCATGAAGTTCTTTATGGGGAATTCTTCTCCCGTTATATTACTCTTGAAGGTCTTAATCCGATTGGAAATGCTAATACAGCATTTACATAAGGTATGACAGCATTTGTAGCTGCCCACACAACCAGAAGAACATCTTGCAGTGAATGTTGTTATAAATGCTTTCTTCTTCAGTCTACTTGATGCTAGTATGTTCATCAAAATTCTCGCTCTTCTAAAGGTAATCTGTGGTTTGGAGGAAATAGCATCCTTAATATAGGGGTCATTTTGCCAATTAGCTGTGGAAAAACATCGGCCTTGACGATTTGCGAACGTAATCAAATGATCGCGAACCACAAGTTCATGGCAGGCCCAATTCACTTTAATGGCAGGCGAATCTGAAAAACCTTCAGGTCATATTTGCATCCACCAAATATTTACTAGAAGTGCACAAATCGACCCACAACATGGACAGTGACATACCAGAGGGGGATCAATGGCAAAAATTCCCACAAAAATATGTATTTTAATCAGGGACCATTTTTATGCGTCTTAAAGAGAAACTGTCAAAAATGTGCCCTGCTGGAGCCTAGAAGAATTTTATTTTAGACCATGGGAGTATAGGCCTCAAACATTAGGCATTCACCAGACAGAAAACATCAAGTGATTATGTGGCTGGGGGTATATTAGACAGTCAATGGATATCAATTTTACTGCAGGCCAGTGGACTACAGTAACTAAAAATTATACCATTCACCGTACAGAAAAGAACAATTGATAATGTGGCTCGAGGTACATTAGGCGGTCACCGTATAGCAATTTTACTACTAGCCAGTTAGATTACAGGCCCCCAAAATGATGCATTCACTGTACATAAAAGATCAAGTGATTATGTGGCTGGAGGTATATTAGACGGTCGATGGATAAAGATGGCATTGCGGTTCGCACAGCGGTCGTTTTGTGGTGAACTTTGCTCGTTCGCGATTCGCCAAACATGTGAACATATGGCGATATGTTCACACGTGCCATATTTTTTTCATAGCGTCGAACTTTGCCCCATGACAAATCCATCCGATGGGACAGGACAGCCAATTAAGACGTTTCAGAACATGGACACACCCCCTACCCTATAAATAAACCCGATCTGGCTGCCATTTTACATTCAGTCTTTTGCCAGTGTAGGTTGCTGTGTGGACACCAAATAGATTATAGGGCCACAAAGGTCCTTTTAAGGACTAGTATAGGTGTGCTATCGATAGGTGTGACATACTGAGGGGTGTAATATACTTATAATATACTTTCTAACATAGAAAGTATATTATAGTGCATTTGTATTGTGCAGCAGTTGTGTGCTGTTCTGCTGCGATACTGCAGCAGGGACAACCGCTATTGGAATAACTAATTGCAACTGGTGTAATATACCAGTTGCCCCCCAAAAAACTGATTGAGGCAGGGGTGTGATATGTGTAAGGCCGATTTATTGGCCTGTATTTGTGGGAGGGGCATGGCTGCCTACTTCAACAGCCAGCGTCCCTCTCACTCTGTACGTCGTTACAGCGTTGATGAGCCACACCTGGCTTCCCAGTGAGAGGAGTTCAGCATACCTGGATATCCTGACGTCGGTGAGGGTGAGAAGCTGCTTCTCTGCAGCGCACAGTGTTAGGGTCCGGCCGGCGGGGGGCTCGTTCCCCTAGGTGAGGGGGGGCTCCCCCGCACCGCAGCATAATGCCAGGGAGTTGCGCGGCTCCCCACGCGGTACGGGTGTCCAGCCGGCGGTGGGTTGGCCCCTGACTGATGGGAGCTCCCCCGCACTGGTGCACTCTGCCAGGGAGCTTCGTGGCTCCCCACGCGGCATCGACTTCAAAATGCCAGGGTTCATAATGCCAGGGAGCTGCGCTGCTCCCCACGCGGCAGGAGTGACCAGCCGGCGGTGGGTCGGCCCCGGCTGATGGGGGGCACCCCCGCACTGGTGCACTCTGCCAGGGAGCTTCGTGGCTCCCCACGCGGCATCGACTTCAAAACTGGTGGGGGGCTGAGCCCCTGATGGAAGTAGGGCTCCCCCTGCCCCGGTTCATAATGCCAGGGAGCTGCACTGCTCCCCACGCGGCAGAAGTGACCAGCCGGCGGTGGGTCGGCCCCTGGCTGATGGGGGTCACCCCCGCACTGGTGCACTCTGCCAGGGAGCAGCATGAGCTCCCCACACGGCACACGAATTTTGCTGATGGGGGGCGGGGGCCACGGTGTATGAAGGGCTCCCCCTGGCCCGGTTCATGGTGCCAGGGAGTTGCGCGGCTCCCCATGCCGTACGGGTGTCCAGCCGGCGGTGGGTCGGCCCCTGGCTGATGGGGGTTCCCCCGCACTGGTGCACTCTGCCAGGGAGCTGCGCGGCTCCCCACGCGGTCATCGTGTAGGGACACAGGGGACACCGTGGCCCCGCTCCTTATCTTCATTAAAGTCTGGCACGGGCCGCCGTGCCGTTAGTGAGGCAGGGATCAGGGATGAGAGAACCAGGCCGTTTAGGGGGAGCAGGTCATAGCCGGTGGCTAGCTTCCTTCTGCCGGCTGCACACAAGGTCGCCAAGAGGGTCATTTAGGCACGGGGGTTTAATTAGTCCATACAGGTGAGTACTAGGTCTCCGGGGAGGGGTGTGTTACAGAGTACTGCACGGTCTACAGACCTGGTCCACCGTAGTAAAACCTAGCTGGGATTGCTGGTCAGGAGCCGAGGTTCACTCGTCTCAGTGTCAAGCCAGTACAGGGGCTTAGTAGGCGCAGCTTGCGGTGGTAGCTTCCCCCCCAGGTTAGGCAATTCTTATTGGCAAGGGTTAATGGTAAAAAAATAAATAAATAAAAATTCTAATAAAAAAAAAAAATGTAAGAAAAAAAATGAAAACATTTTTATTTTTTATTTTTACTTGTTTGCGTCGTTCTTTACGATGAATGCACAATCCAGGGTTAATGTCTTGATTGTTTTGCTTCTAGGTCCTAACTTGCCCCGGCTACACCCTGATTTGTGGCTTATCAGCAAGGTACTAGGGGTACATGTCGGGGGGGGGAGGAGAGAAGTCACAAGCTTGGTTTTCAATAAAGTCTGGCACGGGCCGCCATGCCGTTAGTTAGGCAGGTTTCAGGGGTGGGAGAACTAAGCTTGGTCAGGGTGAGCACGTTATAGATGGTGGCTGCCTTCCTTCTGCCAGCCGTACATAAGGTTTCCCAGGGGGTTATTTAGATACAGGGTGTTATGAGTCCATGCAAGTGATTTATTTTAATTTGCAAAGGGTTGATTTCATTAAAAAAAAAAAAAAAAAAAAGATAATAATGCTGCCCGCACGTCTTGCATTCTGCCATGGAGCAGCGCGAGCTCCCCGTGCGGCAATTGCGTAAAAGTACAGGGGACAGTATGTCCCAGCTCCTTGTCTTCAACAAAGTCTGGCACGACCCGCCGTGCCATTAGTTAGGCAGGGATCGTGGCTGGGAGAACTAGGCTCGGTCAGGGGGAACAGCTCAAAGGCGGTGGCTGGCTTCCTTCTGCTGCCCGTACATAAGGTTTCCCATGGGGTTATTTAGCTACAGGGTGTTATTGAATCCATGCAGGTGATTACCAGGGATCTTAGACGGGTGTGTTGGGTCTGGTTTAGTAGGGACGGGTTTTTAAAAAAAAAAAAAGAAAAAAAAAAAAAGAAGGGAATTCATAGTTGGCGAAGCAAGGTCTCCGGGGAAGAGCGGGTTACAGAGTACCGCACGGTCTACAGGCCTGGTCCGCTGTGAGCAACCCTAGCGGAGGCTGCAGGTCAGGGGCCTAGGTTCACTGGTGTCAGTGTTAAGCCAGTACGGGGGCTTAGTAGATGCGGCTTGCCCTGGTATTTTACCCTCCCTAGGTTTCCAGGTTAAGTAAATTTTAATTGGTAAAGGGTTAATTTGTAAAAAATAAATAAAAATCCTGCTCTTGTTCCATCATTCACGTTTTACACATTCGCAGGGTTTCCTCACGACATGTGCACAATCCAGTGTTGATGCCTTAATTGTTTTGTTTCTAGGTCCAAACCTTGTCTCAAGTTACATCCTGAAATTTGGCTTATCGGCAAGGTAGTAGGGGTACACGTCGGGGAGGGGGGAGGAAGCTTGGTTTGTGTCTCATGCACCGTCTCACGTCCAGGTCGTGCTGTGTTACTACCGTTCTGCGGTTGTCAGTCCGTAGGTATTCTGAGCAGGTAAGTGCATGGTCAGCCTCTGGGTGTTACTTTCTGGGAGTCTGTTCGAGTTGGAGAAGGGTTTTGATCGGTCTTTTTGAAGTGCCCCCCTTTCAGCGGTGGAGAGTTAGTCCCGATGGGGTGGTCACAGGTAAGTTTAGCAAGAAGGAGAGACTTATCATCGACCTGTCAGCATGGTTCCCACGTCCCTAGTCTTAACTCCCTCATTCCTTCAGAGGAAGTGGGCATGAGGTATTCTTCTATTGATAAGTGGAAGGTCCGATACTACTTTTCCACCAAACTCACTTTCTGTTCTAGGAGCAGCCCGTGGCTCTTTGATCAGTTGGCCTCCATTGGGTTTTAGAATATAAGGTACGCTGTGAATTTGTTATTCATTGTTCAGATGACTTCCTGCTGATCTAGAGGCCAGGGTCAGCCCCCTTAGGGCTGGGGAGATTGTTGAGCTGTTTTCCCAGTTAGGTGTCCCGTCTCCCCCAAGAGACCTGCTAGCTCAGGTTTTGCTGCTATTTTGGCACCCACTTGGTCGCAGGCGAGTGGCCTGCTGAGGTGAGACAAATCCCAGGTTTCCTGCAAACCTCAGCACTTTTCGAGCTGTACCCCATTGTGGTGGCCGGCCCGTGTTTGGGGCAGCAGCTGGGTAAATCGCACTGTTTTGTTTGTAACCGACAACGCTGCGGTGGTAGATATCTTAACCAATGGGTTGTCTAAGTCATCTTATGTCATATGTCTCTTGAGACGTCTAGTTCAACTCTCCTTGCGACATCATTTTTGTGTTAGTAGTACGCATGTGCCAGGTTCTCAAAATGTGGCAGCTGATGCTTTATTGAGGGCTAAATTCTCCCTTTTCGCAGGTCACGCCATAGGTGGTTGTTGTGGGCGCTACCGTCCCCCTTCACGAGTCACTAATGCTGGTTTAAATGGTCACCTAGAGACGGCCCACTCCTTACTAGCCTAGCCCCTTTCGCCGTATACAACTAGGGCGTATCGCACTGGGTGGAGGGCATTTGCAGGTTTTAGGGAATATGCCCTCAAAGGGAGTCCAGTTTTGTTGAATACATCCTTGCCTTCATTGGCTACTGCCACTCGGAGCTCAAGCTGTCCCACAACACGGTGAAGTCGTACTTGTCGGGGGTGCAGCATTTCCTCTCTGTCAGTCATCCTGAACGGGCACCGGCGTTCTCTGTGCATGCTGTCAAAGCTACGTTGAGGGGTTTGAGCAGATGTGGACCAGGAGGCCAAGTACGCAGACAAGCTGTTACTGGACTGCTTTTCGTAACCTATCTGACATTCTGGATAGGAACCTTTCGGGGTTTTGCCCAGCCTGGTGCTTAAATCCGCTGTTTATTTAGCCTTCTACTGTATGGTTTCTTGAGGCCTGGGGATAGTAGCAAGTTTCTCACAGTCAGCCAGTTGGTCCAGGGTCCCGAGGGTTACGAGCTGCTGCTGAGGACATCCAAGACCTCGCAGACAGGTCCCCCAGTCCCAACGTCCTAGTTCCCTATGTCTCATCGATGGTGCCCTGTCAGAGTTCTTCATCAGCTGCAGGTTCAGGCCAGATAGTCCACTATTGCCATTCGGGGTGGTACCGCTCGCTTCTCACCAGTTCATGTCTCACATATGCTCCTCAGTTGCCAGTTTGGGCGGCGACCCAGCTACGATCTCAGGACATCTATTCGTATAGGTGCAGCATCCACAGCCTACAAGAATCAGGTACCAGCGCATGCCATCCAGAAGTTGGGTCGTTGGCGCCCCTCGTGTTTTAGCCACTATATACCTTACCCCAAAACTAAGATGTCAATGGCTTTCCAAAGTCTGGTTTTGTGATCTATGCTGTAATAATTACTCCTGCTACTCAGTATGTCTTTTGCCCTCTTTCAGGTGTCCCTACTACGGCGCGGTTGCGGCATAACTCTAACCGCTTAGGGGCAGGGTAGTCTCAGGTGGAACGGGGTGCATTCTCTTGGTTGCCACGACCACAAACCTATAATATACTTTCCATATAGTGCATTTGTATTGTGCTGCATTTATGTGCGGTTCTGCTGAGATACCGCAGCCAGCAATAAAGAGGGACAAATGCTATTGGAACAGATAATTTCAACTGGTGTGATATACCAGTTACCCCCCAAAAAAACTGATTGAGGCAGGGGTGTGATATACCTATAATATAATTTCCATATAGTACATTTGTAATTTGCAGGGGTTGTGTGCGGTTCTGCTGAGATACCCCAGCTATACAGAGTGCCAACCGCTATTTTAACAAATAATTTCAACTGGTGTGATATAACATTTGCTCCCCAAAAAACTGATTGAGGCAGGGGTGTGATATACCTATAATATATTTCCTATATAGTGCATTTGTAATTTGCAAAAGTTGTGTGCGGTTCTGCTGAGGTACCCCAGCTATACAGAGTGACAAACACTATTGGAACAAATAATTTCAACTGGTGTGATATACCAGTTGCCCCGCCAAAAAACTGATTGAGACAGGGGTGTGATAGACCTATAATATAATTTCCATATAGTACATTTGTAATTTGCAGGAGTTGTCTGCAGTTCTGCTGAGATACCCCAACTATACACAGTGACAAGTGGAAGGCTGAAAAGTCAGCCTGAATTAGTGGGAGGGGCATCTTACCTTCTTAAGCTCTAGCCCCCAGCTCCTCAGGGCGCTTCTGTTCATACCTGGATAGGGAGTCGCCTGCTCTGGTACTGCATCCGTGCACGTCGTGAGTTGCTTTCATCTGCTTTGTTTTCGTTTCATACACTGCCGTTCACGTCTTCAGGAGAGGTAAATTCTGTGCCATACTTTCGGCTCCCTGAGTCGGCGTGCGTTCCAGCGTGGAACGCATGCCTATACACCTTCCTGCCCCAGGTTGTTTTTTTTTTTTTTTTTTTGTTTGTTTGTTTTTGTTTGTGTCCTTTTCCCCATCCAACTCCCTCCCGAGGCAGCGGGGGGGGGGGGGCAGGGTCCGGCCCGCAGGTCCCCCCGTCCACACGGCCACCCCGTCCCCTCCTTACTTAGGGCTCCGCTGCAGCCCAGCGTGCGTCCCAGCGTGGAGCGCACACTGGAACTCTGCCACCAGGCATGAGCTCCGGGTCGCGTGCTCGGCGTGCGTTCCAGGGGGGAACGCACGCCGGAATCTTCATTCAGGTCCGGCGGAGTCAGGCGACGTGGCGGCTCCAGTGCGGTGACTCCAGCTGGGTTAATCCTGTCCCCACTGGGTCCCTCCCCCTCTCAAAACCCACACCTCGATTCTGGCCCCACAACCAGGTCTCCCGCCCTACGTACTACTTAGGACGGGTGGTCCCTGTCCCCCAGTCTGCTGGTCCGCATGGTCACCCCCCCCTGCACATTTTTTCGTAGGCAAGCCTGGCACCCCCGTCAAAACAGGCCATACATAGTAGGGGTATCTAGCCCCTGGGCAACAACGGCCACGTCCACAAACAGCAGCAAAAAATAAATAAAAAATCCCTCAGTAGGGCCCAACCACAAGCCATCTCATACGCACTCCCGCCGTGCCACGCAGCGCTAAGCAGGAGGAAGACAAGGTCATCCACGTTTCCTCACTTAGGGAGGGGCCCCGGGGTCCCTGTTGGGCTGAAAGGGCGCTAGTTCCAGTACGATGGTCAAAGAAACTGGGGGTCTCACTACGAGTGGGCCAGGTCATCATCACACGCCATACTCATTCAGCGGTCACAATGCTCACTACAGTCATCCAGTCCATGGTGGCGACAGTGCCATGTGTTATATGTATGTACTTTCACGTTATATGCTGTTTCCTCTACTGGTTCGCCAGGCTCATACCTACCTCTGCCTCCTGGATCGCCCAGGCATGCACCTACCTCTGTCTCCTGGTTCGTCCAGGCTCATACCTACCTCTGTCTCCTGGTTCACCCAGGCTCATACCTACCTCTGCCTCCTGGATCGCCCAGGCACGCACCTATGTCTGTCTCCTGGTTCGCCAGGCTCATACCTACCTCTGCCTCCTGGATCGCCCAGGCACGCACCTACCTCTGTCTCCTGGTTCGCCCAGGCTCATACCTATCTCTGTCTCCTGGTTCGCCCAGGCTCATACCTACCTCTATCTCCTGGTTCGCCCAGGCTCATACCTACCTCTGCCTCCTGGATCGCCCAGGCACGCACCTATGTCTGTCTCCTGGTTCGCCAGGCTCATACCTACCTCTGCCTCCTGGATCGCCCAGGCACGCACCTACCTCTGTCTCCTGGTTCGCCCAGGCTCATACCTACCTCTGTCTCCTGGTTCGCCCAGGCTCATACCTACCTCTGTCTCCTGGTTCGCCCAGGCTCATACCTACCTCTGTCTCCTGGTTCGCCCAGGCTCATACCTACCTCTGTCTCCTGGTTCGCCCAGGCTCATAACTACCTCCGCCTCCTGGATCGCCCAGGCACGCAACTACCTCTGCCTCCTGGATCGCCCAGGCACGCAACTACCTCTGCCTCCTGGATCGCCCAGGCACGCAACTACCTCTGCCTCCTGGATCGCCCAGGCACGCAACTACCTCTGCCTCCTGGATCGCCCAGGCACGCAACTACCTCTGCCTCCTGGATCGCCCAGGCACGCAACTACCTCTGTCTCCTGGTTCGCCCAGGTTCACACCTACCTGTCTCCTGGTTCACCCAGGCCTGTCATCCTCCCCAGTTATGTTCTCTTTCCCTTCCGAACTTTATGGATTTGTCCTCTCAGGAACGTGTTCTGACCGTTCATTTGTACGACATTTGGACCAAGGTCAGGTAACCCAAGACATCAGTACAGGTAGTAGCCTCTAATCCCAGGTACGTTACTCAGACCGACACAAGCCTTCTCGCAGTCGTACTACATTCCGGTCACATATAGTTATTGCATATTTTTCCAGGAACAGTCTGGTTATGTATTCCCCTGAATCGCTCAGGCGTCTGTATTTTCCCTGGTCTCTCAGTGGTTAGGTAGTGGCCAGGTCCACCCAGGTTCAGGGTAATGCCCGACGCACCCAGGGTCTGTCATCTTCACAAAAGGTGTAGGTAAGCGCCTGATTCGCTCAGGATTCCATGTTGCCTGAACTGCTCAGGATTCAATGTATTTGCCTGAATCGCTCAGGTTCCATGCGTCTGCCTGGAACGCTCGGGGGTTTCTCAGCAAGGTCCGGCTGGTTCCTGGTTACCCCGTTCGTGTCCGGCATGTCTGGATTTCTGTATCCCGCAGGTCTTGTTGCATGCAGCGCGACTTCGGGCCCTGATTCTGGCAGTTCAGGGTCATCCAGCAGTTGGCCATGACGCCCAGGCTGCATCCTGGTTCTCCGTCGCTTCATTCCAGTGCCACCAGATCGCACCTCTCTCCGGGTCTCGTACCAACGCAAGTTTATTTCAGGTAAGCAGGGCCTCAGGCCACCGGAATTTCGATCCATCCTCAATTGTGTCGCAGGGCGTCTTCGTGTCCGGTCATTCCACGGTGCCAGGTTTCAGGTAAGGTCCAGCCGGGTGGCGGCTTTACGCACCTCCGTAGCTCAGAGCCTTCCTTCACTCATCACAAGCCTCCATTCCTAGGTCTTCAGTATCGCCGGAGAGTTGGCAGCGCTGTCCGTGGATTCGGGTAGGTTGCGATCCTTTTTATACCATGGTCATTCCTGTTTCCTTTCCGCTCTCGCCCGGTCACTTGGCCACCGCTTAAAAAAATAAATAAAAAAGGGGAAATATATATATATTTTTGGGGGGGTTTTCCGGGGGGGGGGGGGTTCTGACGCACCCCAGGTCTCATTTCCCTGAATCGCTCGGGTTTTATGTATTCCCCTGAATCGCTCAGGTTTCATGTATTTACCTGAATCACCCAGGTTTTATGTATTTACCCGCGTCACTCAGGTTTTACGTATTTTCCCCGAAATCACTCAGGTCATGTATTTCCCTGAATCGCTCAGGTTTGTATTTTCCTGTCTCTTTCGGGTTGATGGTATTTCCAGGTTGTATGTATTAATATTACAGGCTATAGCTACTAGAGAGAGATCGTTGATCTAGGGAGTTATTCTGATTGCCTGATTGGAGTCGGGAAGGAATTTTTATTCCCCTAAAGTGAGGAAAATTGGCTTCTACCTCACAGGGGTTTTTTGCCTTCCTCTGGATCAACTTGCAGGATGACAGGCCGAACTGGATGGACAAATGTCTTTTTCGGCCTTATGTACTATGTATTTTCCTGATTCACTCAGGTCACGTATTTCCCTGAAATCGCTCAGGTCTTATTTTCCACAGGTTGTTCGCATTTGCCTGAATCGGTCAGGATCCAATATATTTGCCTGAAACGCTCAGAGGTTTTCCCATACCATCAGGAAACTACTAAGCCGGCGTCAAGGTTTCCAAAGTTTTTCAAGGTCCCACCCGCAGGTGGCTTGAACGATGTCTCCTACACCCTGGCGTTCATAGCCCACTGTCACCGCAAATCTCAGGCTGTCATTTAACACCATCGGGCTGTACCTAGCGGGGATACAGCACTGCGCCATGCTTCATAATCCAAATGGAGGTTCCATTTCTTTAGTGCAGGCAGTCAAGGCAGCCCTTAGGGGGATCCAGAAGTGCGGGGATGCCCCTACCGCCCGTAAAAAAGCCTGTCTCCGGCGAGATGTTTGGGAGACTGTCGTCCGCGCTGGATAGACATCCTTTTGGGCACTCTCCTAGTTTAATTATTAAGGCAGCCATGTATCTCGGGTTTTACGGGTTCCTCAGGCCAGGTGAGTTTACCAGCACCTCCCCTAAACGTCAGGGGTTGCAGGTGCGGCAGTTGTCCTGGGCCCATGACCATTTTGTCCTCTGGCTCCCTTTCACGAAGGCCAATCTGCATGGGCCCCCCTCGGAGGTCAGGTTTTAAACCTCGAACGATTGGTGCCCGGTCATGGTCCTCCGTCAATTGTTTGCCCTGTTGCAAGATGCCCCCCTAGATGGCCCGCTGCTTCCTTGGCGTGGGGGGCCCCTGACGTCAATTCAGTTCGTGTCCTGCCTCAGGTCTCGGCCATAACCCACTGGCCATCACAGGACACTCGCTCCGAATCGGGGCCGCGTCCTCAACATCAAAAAACGGGGTCCCGGCGCACGTGATCAAATGCATGGGTCATTGGCGCTCTTCCTGCTTCACAAGATACATCCCGAACCCGAATGTAGAGATTTCTCAGGCGTTTTGTAGTCTTGCTCTCTGAGTGGAATTAAAAGCTTTTGGTCACTACTCTGCTCTCCTCGTCTATCTTTGCCCACTACTAGGCTTACCCTCGCTCCTGGCTTCCGGCACAACACAGCCAGCTAGGTCAGGGGAAGCGCTTCCCCCCTCATCACAGGTAAGCCTCTCCCATAAACGCTATATGAACAAATAATTTCAACTGGTGTAATATAACATTTGCCCCCCCAAAAAACGGATTTAGGCAGGGGTGTGATATATGTACCTAGAATATACTTTCCGTATAGTGCATTTGTAATTTTCAGGAGTTGTGTGCGGTCCTGCTGAGATACCGCAGCTATAGAAAGGAACAAACGCTATTGGAACAAATCATTTTAACTGGTGTGATATACCAGTTGCCCCCCAAAAAAACTGATTAAGGGGTTTGATATACCTGCTTCCACAAATACTGCTCTTCTATAGGGACTTTGTCACAGGGTCATTTTGAAAATGACAGGCAGAGGAAAAGGCCTGCCATTCCGCAGGGATGGTAGGGGTCGGGCAGATGCACCAGGCCAGAGCCTAAGTGGGAAGTTGGAGAAGGTGCGTGCGATTACGTCAAAGGACGCACCAGAGTTGGTTGAGTGACTCACGCATCCTTCCACTTCTGCACCCTCCTCACTCACTGCTGTGTACACCCCCAAAGACACCACCACCACCACCATAGCCCCTCCACTTGAGTCAGAGGAATTATTTTACCTTCAATTCCCAGACCTTACCGATGCTGCAGCCATTCTTGGCATCGGATGAGGAAGAGGAGGTAGCAAAGGCTGCCACCCAGCGGTCTGACGACAGTACCCAGATCAGCCCAAGGAGGGTGGTCCCCGGTGTTGCTGCCTACTCCGAGATCTCTAATGTCAGTGGTGGTGAAGGTGACGATGATTATGTGTCAATGGATATCACGTGGGTGCCCACAAGAGAGAAAGAGGAGGGGAGTTCAGAGGGAGAGAAGGAGCAGCATAGGGAAGATAAGGAGGAGAAGCAGGCAGAACTTGCAGTGCACATGAGGCAAAAAGCAGACTGCAAATATATCTGAAGCGAGCCATCCACCATGCATGGTCACATCTTGCGCTCCCAGGACGCCGGCACATGGCTCCGAAGTGTGGGCTTTTTTTTTACTTGTCAGCTGCTGATAATAGTGTTGCCATCTGCAGCCTGTACTGTCAACGCATAAGTCGCGGTAAGCCCAACACTCACCTAGGGAGCCCAGTGGGAGCAACGCCATCAGAACCCACAAAGCCACGCTCCTGGTGCTCCACGTCCTGCCTCTTCTCCCTCTCTTTCTCCTCTCTCCGCCCATCTGTCCTCCACTCCACCTTCCACCGTGCCATCGTCATGTTTATCTGGCACAAAGCAGGCTTCCGTGGCCCAAATATTCGAGCGTAAAAAAATGATGACGCCAGATAATCCTCTTGCCCAACGGCTGACCGCTGGCTTGTCGGAACTGCTAGCCCGCGAACTACTGCCATATAAATCAGAGGACTCGGAGGCCTTTAGAAAATTTGTGGCCATTGGCACACAGCAATGGAAGGTCCCTGTAAGAAAGTATTTTTCCCAGATGGGCATCCCAGAGCTATATGGCCACGTTCTGCGGCAACTGAATGTATCTCTGGCACACAGTGTCGCTGCCAAGATACATCTGACTACAGACAGATGGTCTAGCAATCACGGCCAGGGAAGGTACATAACTTTTACTGCCCACTGGGTGAACCTTGACATGAGGCATGGATCTCAGAGGAATTCAACACCTGTGGCGACCATGTTTAATTGAATTTCCTCATGACAGCCCACAAATATACACCACCACCCAGAACAAATAATAGTCCCTGTCTTAGGTAAATACAGCTGCATAAAAGGCCTTTTCTGTCCGGTGAATGCCTAATGTTTGGGACCTCAGAGGAATTCAACACCTGTGACGACCACGTGTTACTGAATTTCAACTATTATGATTTGGCGGTTTTTCAAGAGCGGGGATTTCGTTAGCCATGTTTTTAATCCAATTTTATTTTTTGTTCTTTTAAACATCTGTATTTGATATCTATTTGTACTGGCCTGCAGTAAAATTGATATCTAATGACCATCTAATATACCTCCAGCAACATAATTATTTGTTCTTTTCTGTCCGGTGAATGCCTAATGTTTGTTGCCTGTACTACACTGGCCTGCAGTAAAATTGATATCTAATGACCGTCTAATATACCTCCAGCCACATAATCACTTGATCATTTATGTACGGTGAATGCATAATTTTTGGGGCATAAAGAGGATGATGTGGTCAAAATACTCATTTGCCTAATAATTCTGCACTCCCTGTATAGTGACTGCCTAATTTACCTCCAGACACATTATCAATTGTGCTTTTCTGTACGGTGAATAAATAATTTTTTGAGCCTATAGTCCACTTGCCTGCTGTAAAATTGATATCCCTTGACCATCTAATATACCTCCGGACACATAATCACGTGATCATTTATGTACGTTGAATGCATATTTTTGGGGGCCTGTAATCTAACTGGCTAACGATAAAATTGATATCAAATGACCATCTGATATACCTCCAGCCACATAATCACTTGATGTTTTCTGTCAGGTGAATGCCTAATTTCTGGGGCCTGTACTCCCGTGGCCTAAAATAAAAATTTTCAATTCTCCAGCATGCCAAATTTCTGATAGTTTCCCTTTAAGATGCATAAAATGGCCCCTGATTAAAATACATATTTTTGTGGGAATTTTTGCCATTGACCCCCCTCTGGTATGTCACTGTCCATGTTGTGGGACGATTTGTGCACTTCTTTTAAGTATTTGTTGGCGGCAATAATGACCTGAAGGTTTTTCAGATTCCCCTGCCATTAAAGTGAATTGGGCCCTTTGCGAATCATCCTGTCTGATGTTCGTCCATCACTATCGATGGGTATCAATTTTACTGCCGGCCAGTGGACTACAGGCCCCAAAAATTATTTATTCACCGTACAGAAAAGAACAATTGATAATGTAGCTGGAGGTACATTAGGCTTTCACCGTATAACAATTTTAGTGTTGGCCAGTTAGAGTACAGGCCCCAAAAACTATGCATTCACCGTACAGAAAAGATCAACTGATTATGTGGCGGGAGGTATATTAGACGGTCAATGGATATCAATTTTACTGCAGGACAGTGGACTACAGGCCACAAAAACTATTCATTCACTGTACAGAAAAGAACAATTGATAATGTGGATGTAGGTGCATTAGGCGGTCACCATTTAACAATTTTACTGTTGGCCAGTTAGATTACAGGCCCAAAAAATTATGCATTCGTCATACAGAAATAATCGAGTGATTATGTGGCTGGAGGTATATTAGACAGTCAATGGATATCAATTTTTACTGCAGGCCAGTGGACTACAGGCCCCTAAAATTATTCATTCCCCGGCAGAAAACATCAAGGTATTATGTGGCTAGAGGTATTGGATATCAATTTTACTTCAGGCCAGTGGAGTACAGGCCACAAACATTATGCATTCACCGTACAGAAAAGAACAAGTGATTATGTGGCTGTAAGTATATTAGACGGTCATTGGATATCAATTGTACTGCAGGCCAGTACAAATACATGTCAAATACATATGTTTAAAATAACAAAAAATATAAAATTGGATTAAAACATGGCTAATGAAATCTCCCCTCTTGAAAAAAAAAAACAAATGATAATAGTTGAAATTCGATAACCCATGGTCGTCACAGGTGTTGAATTCCTTTGTGGCCCCAAACATTAGGCACACAGAAAATTCAATTAATCGTGGTCGTCACAGGTGTTGAATTTCTACGAGATCCATGCCTCATTCATTTTTAGAAATGTGAGGCAGTCCACACTGTCGTGAGCTAGGCAAGTGCGCTTATCGGTCACGATTTCCCTTGCTGCGCTGAACGTCTTTTTGGACAGGACACTCAACGAGAGTCAAGCCAAGAGTTCCATGGCAAATTGTGTCAGCTCTGGCCACAGGTCAAGCCTGCACAGCCAGTATTCAAGGGGTTCCTCGCTTCCCAGAGCATCTACATCGGCCGTTAACCTGATGTAGACGGACACCTGTCGTTCTAGGCGTTCCCTGAGGCTGGATCTGGAGGGCGGCTGTCGATGTGTTGGTTGCAAGAATGATCTCATATACGAAGTGACCAACACATCTTCAAACCGCCCTCTTGCATGCACTGTAGGATTGGTACCTGCAACTGTTTCCCTGTGGGTGGAAATTTCTCTGCCAGCGCCCGCAACAGCAGAATGCAGCATCTCTTGCAGCTAGGCCTGGAAATGCTGCATTCTGTGATGCTGGTAACATGTTCGCCATTTTGTGTTTGTACCGTGGGTCTAAGTACATTGCCACCCAGTACTGGTCCTTGCCCTTTATGCTTTTTATACGGGGGTACCTCTACTCACACTGCAGCATGAAGGCCCCCATTTGCACTAATTTAGAAGCAGTAGAGCGGCCTAGCTCCTGCTCATCGCCCAGTAGAATGTCGTCCTCGGTCTCCTCCCCCCAGCCACGGACAACAGCTGGGATCCCCGAAAAGTTTCAAGCCTGCTCTTCTTGCTCCTTCTCCTTCCCCCAGGCACCATCCTCCTCTGACTCCTCTTCACCAAGCTCCCCAGAACCTGTCGTGCCGCAGAGTTTGTACAGGTAGTCGTTAACGGTACGTTTCTGCTGGAGCAGCCTATCAAGCATATTCAAAGTGGATTTCCAGCTCGTCGGGCAGTCACAAATCAGACGTCTGATGGCCAAGTGGTGTCACCGCTGAATGTCAACAAGGTGAGCCATGGCTGTGTAAGATCTTCTAAAATGGCCAGAGATTTTTCTAGCCTGCAGCAAGACATCCTGGACCCCGGGGTATTTGGCAACGAATGGATGCACGACTAAGTTCAGCACATGTGTCATTTTGCCCTGTTTCAGCGTGCTCAGAAGATTGGCACCGTTGTCGCACACCACTCAGTTAGCCACTAATCGGTCTGTGACCGCAGATCTTAAAGGAGTGCAGGACAGGTGTGACTCTTGGCTTCAAGGCACAACAACTGCAGCACAGCATGGCAACGTCTCACCTGGCACGTCAAATAGGTTCTGGGGAGATGAGGAGGTGCAGCGGAAGAGGCGGTAGCAGTGGAAAAGGAGGAGTCAGCCGAGGAGAAGACGGAGGATGGAGAAGGAGGAGGAGAAGAAGAGGCAGGCCTGCATGCAATCTGTGGCGGTAACACCAAATCCACACAGGTGCCACGGGTTGCATGCTTGATAGCCATCAGAAGGTTCACTCAGTGGGCAGTAAAAGTTATGTACCTTCCCTGCCCGTGTTTGCCAGGCCACGTGTCTGTGGTCAGATGTATATTGGCACCAACACTGTGTGCCAGAGATACATTCACTTGCCACTGAACATGGTTATATAGCTCTTGGATACCCTTCTGGGGAAATATTTCCTTCCTGGGACCTTCCATTGCAGTTTGCCAATGGCCACAAATTTTCTAAAGGCCCCCGAGTCCACCAGTTTATATGGCAGTTGTTGGCAGGCCAGCAGTTCCGACAAGACAAGCCAGCGGTCAGCCGTTGGGCAAGAGAGTTATCCGGCGTCATCAACTTTTTACATTTAAACATTTGGGCCACAGAAGCCTGCCTTTTGCCAGATGAACGCGACACCACAGCACGGTGGAAGGTGGAGTGGAGGAAAAATGGGAGGATAGAGGAGAAGGAGAAGAGACAGGACTGGTTCTGACGGTGTTGCTCCCACGGTGCTCGGTGATGGGAGGCCAGGTGCCTTCTTAAGGCGGTCATCCCTAGGTGAGTGTTGGGCTTACCGGGACATGTGCGTTGACAGCACAGGCTGCAGATGGCAACACTATTGTCAGCAGCTGACACGTCAAAAAAAGGGTACACTGCGGAGCCATGTGCCACCATCCTGGGAGCGCTAGATGTGACCGTGCATGGTGGAAGGCTCACTCCAGATGCATTTGCAGTCTGCTTTTTGCCTCCTGTGCACTGCCAGTTTTGCCTGCTTCTCCTCCTTCTCCTCCCCATCTGCTGCTCCTTCTCTCCCTCTGAACTCCCCTCCTCTTCCTCTCTTGTGGGCATCCACGTGACGTCCATCGACACGTCATCATCGTCACTTTCACCACCACTGACATTAGAGATCTCGGAGTAGACAGCAACACTGGGAACCACCCTCCTTGGGCTGATCTGGATACTGTCATCAGACCGCTGGGTGGCGGTCATTGCTACCTCCACTTCCTCATCCAATGCCAAGAATGGCTGCGCATCGGTAAGGTGTGGGAATGGATCGGAAACTAATTCCTCTGACTCGAGTGGAGGGGCTATGGTGGTGGTGGTGGTGGTGTCTTTGGGGGTGTACACAGCAGAGAGTGAGGAGGGTGCAGATACAGAGGATGAGGAGGGTTCAGAAGCGGAAGGCTGAGTGAGTCACTCAACCAACTCTGGTGCGTCCTTTGACGTAATCGCACGCACCTTCTCCAACTTCCCACTTAGGCTCCAGCCTGGTGCACCTGCCCGACACCTACTACACCTGCTGAAAGGCCTGCCTCTTCCTCTGCCTGTCATTTTTAAAATGACCTTGTGACAAAGTCCCTATAGAAGAGCAATATTTGTGGAAGCAGGTATATCGCAGGCCTCAATCAATATTTTGTGGAAGCTGGTATATCAATACCCTCCATCAGTATTTTGTGGAAACAGGTATATAGAACCCGATAATTAGTATTTGCAGGGAGTGGGTAAATCAAACCCTTTAATCAATATTTTGTGGAAGCTGGTGTAGTGCAGGCCTCAATCAATATTTGGTGGAAACTGGTATATCAATACCCTCTATCAGTATTTTGTGGAAACAGGTATATAGAACCCAATAACGAGTATTTGCTGGAAGTTAGTATATCAAACCTCTTAATCAATATATGGTGGAAGCCGGTGTATCGCAGGCCTCAATCAATATTTAGTGGAAGCCGGTATATCAATACCCTCTATCAGTATTTTGTGGAAACAGATATATAGAACCCAATAATGAGTATTTGCTGGAAGCCGGTGTATCACATCCCTCGATCAATATTTTATAGAAGCGGTGTATCACACCCCTTAATCAGTATTTTGTGGAAGCAGGTATATTGCACCCCTAAATCAGTATTTTGGGGGGGGGCAACAGGTATATCACACCAGTTGCAATTAGTTATTCTAATAGTTTTGTCCCTCTATATAGCTGCAGTATTTCAGCAGAACCGCACACAACTGCTGCACAATACAAATGCACTATAATATACTTTCTATGTTAGAAGGTATAGAATAGGTTTATCACACCCCTCAATGAGATTTTAGTTTTTGGGGCAACAATATCAATAGCACACCAATAAGAGTCCTTAAAATGACTTTTGTGGCCCTATTATCTAGCGTTTGGTGTCACTAAAAGTCTGTCACTGCTTCACACAGCAACCTCTTCCTACACTAGCAAAAACAGAATGTAAAATGGCTGCCAGATCGGGTTTATTTATTGTGTAGGGGGTGTGTCCATGTGCTGAAACGTCTCAATTGGCTGTCCTCTCCCACCTGATGGATGTGTCATGGGTCAAAGTTTGGCGTTATGCATAAAAATAAGGCGCGTGCGAATTTTGCCGTATGTTCAAATGTTCGGCGATTCACGAATGAGCAAAGTTCGCCTTGAAACGACCGCCGGGTGAACCACAAGGCCATCTCTAATGCCAATGTTTTGTCATGATATTTCTCAGAACCTCATGGTTAGGGTTATAGATAGAGATGTCCCGAACTATTCGCCCGCGAACAGTTGCCGGCGAACATAGCTTGTTCGCTGCGGCGGGCGAACATATGCGATGTTCGGTCAGCCCCCTATTCGTCATCATTGAGTAAACTTTGACCCTGTACCTCACAGTCAGCAGACACATTCCAGCCTATCAGCAGCAGACCCTCCCTCCCAGACCCTTCCACCTCCTGGACAGCATCCATTTTAGATTCATTCGGAAGCTGCATTCTTAGTGAGAGGAGGGACAGTGTAGCTGCTGCTGATTTAATAGGGAAATCGATAGCTAGGCTAGTGTATTCAGTGTCCACTACAGTCCTGAAAGACTCATCTGATCTCTGCTGTAAGGACAGCACCCCAAAAAGCCCATTTTAGGGCTAGAACATCAGTCTACTTTTTTTTTTCCCTGTGTAATCTAATTGCAGTTGCCTGCCAGCGTGTGTGTCAGGCTCACAGCGTATACTGTGCCCACTTGCCCAGTGCCACCACTCATATCTGGTGTCACAGTAGATTACATAAAAAAAACAAAACTATTTTGACTGTGAAATAATAGCAGTCAGTTGCCTGCACGCAAGTGTGTTTCAGGCCCTGCAAGTGCATAGTGTCACCAGCGCAACTCGTATCTGGTGTCACAGTATTATATTTAAAAAATATATATTTTGACTGTGAAATAATAGCAGTCAGTTGCCTGCAGGCCCTGCAAGTGCACAGTGTCACACCTGTGCAACTCATATCTTGTGTCACAATAGATTACATTAGAAAAAATACTATTTTGACTGTGAAATAATAGCAGTCAGTTGCCTGCACGCGTGTGTGTTTCAGGCCCTGCAAGTGCACAGTGTCACACCAGTGCAACTCATATCTTGTGTCACAGTAGATTACATTAAAAAATAAAACTATTTTGACTGTGAAACAATAGCAGTCAGTTGCCTGCACGCGTGTGTGTTTCAGGCCCTGCAAGTGCACAGTGTCACACCAGTGCAACTCATATCTTGTGTCACAGTAGATTACATTAAAAAATAAAACTATTTTGACTGTGAAACAATAGCAGTCAGTTGCCTGCACACGTGTGTGTGTTTCAGGCCCTGCAAGTACATAGTGTCACCAGCGCAACTCATATCTTGTGTCACAGTAGATTACATTTAAAAAAAAAAATAATAATTTTGACTGTGAAATAATAGCAGTCAGTTGCCTGCACGCGTGTGTGTTTCAGGCCCTGCAAGTGCATAGTCTCACCAGCGCAACTCATATCTGGTGTCACAGTATTATATTTGCAAAAAAAAACTATTTTGACTGTGAAATAATAGCAGTCAGTTTTCTGCACGCGTGTGTGTTTCAGGCCCTGCAAGTGCACAGTGTCACCAGTGCAACTCATATCTTGTGTCACAGTAGATTACATTAAAAAATAAAAAAAACTATTTTGACTGTAAAATAATAGCAGTCAGTTGCCTGCACGCGTGTGTGTTTCAGGCCCTGCAAGTGCATAGTGTCACCAGCGCAACTCATATCTGGTGTCACAGTATTATATTAAAAAAAAAAAACAATTTTGACTGTGAAATAATAGCAGTCAGTTTTCTGCACGCGTGTGTGTTTCAGGCCCTGCAAGTGCACAGTGTCACCAGTGCAACTCATATCTTGTGTCACAGTAGATTACATAAAAAAATAAAAAAAACTATTTTGACTGTAAAATAATAGCAGTCAGTTGCCTGCACGCGTGTGTGTTTCAGGCCCTGCAAGTGCATAGTGTCACCAGCGCAACTCATATCTGGTGTCACAGTATTATATAAAAAAATAATAATAATTTTGACTGTGAAATAATAGCAGTCAGTTTTCTGCACGCGTGTGTGTTTCAGGCCCTGCAAGTGCACAGTGTCACCAGTGCAACTCATATCTTGTGTCACAGTAGATTACATTAAAAAATAAAAAAACTATTTTGACTGTGAAATAATAGCAGTCAGTTGCCTGCACGTGTGTGTGTTTCAGGCCCTGCAAGTGCATAGTCTCACCAGCGCAACTCATAACTGGTGTCATAGTAGATTAAATTTTTTTTTTTTTAAACTATTTTGACTGTGAAATAATAGCAGTCAGTTGCCTGCACGCGTGTGTGTTTCAGGCCCTGCAAGTGCATAGTGTCACCAGCACAACTAGTATCTGGTGTCACAGTAGATTATATATATTTTTTAAACTAATTTTGACTGTGAAATAATAGCAGTCAGTTGCCTGCACGCGTGTGTGTTTCATGCCCTGCAAGTGCACAGTATCACACCAGTGCAACTCATATATTGTGTCACAGTAGATTACATAAAAAAAACTAAAAACCATTTTGACTGTGAAATAATAGCAGTCAGTTGCGTGCACGTGTGTGTGTTTCAGGCCCTGCAAGAGCATAGTGTCACCAGCACAACTCATATCTGGTGTCACAGTAGATTATATAAAAAAAAGAAAAAACTATTTTGACTGTGAAATAATAGCAGTCAGTTGCCTGCACGTGTGTGTGTTTCAGGCCCTGCAAGTGCATAGTCTCACCAGCGCAACTCATATCTGGTGTCACAGTAGATTATATATATTTTTTTAAACTATTTTGACTGTGAAATAATAGCAGTCAGTTGCCTGGACGCGTGTGTGTTTCATGCCCTGCAAGTGCACAGTGTCACACCAGTGCAACTCATATATTGTGTCACAGTAAATTACATAAAAAAACTAAAACTATTTTGACTGTGAAATAATAGCAGTCAGTTGCCTGCACATGTGTGTGTTTCAGGCCCTGCAAGTGCATAGTGTCACCAGCGTAACTCATATCTGGTGTCACAGTAGATTATATAAAAAAAATAAAAAATATATTTTGACTGTGAAATAATAGCAGTCAGTTGCCTGCACATGTGTGTGTTTCAGGCCCTGCAAGTGCATAGTGTCACCAGCGCAACTCATATCTGGTGTCACAGTAGATTACATAAAAAAAACCTAAAAACCATTTTGACTGTGAAATAATAGCAGTCAGTTGCGTGCACGTGTGTGTGTTTCAGGCCCTGCAAGAGCATAGTGTCACCAGCACAACTCATATCTGGTGTCACAGTAGATTATATATATTTTTTTAAACTATTTTGACTGTGAAATAATAGCAGTCAGTTGCGTGCACGTGTGTGTGTTTCAGGCCCTGCAAGAGCATAGTGTCACCAGCACAACTCATATCTGGTGTCACAGTAGATTATATAAAAAAAAGAAAAACTATTTTGACTGTGAAATAATAGCAGTCAGTTGCCTGCACGTGTGTGTGTTTCAGGCCCTGCAAGTGCATAGTGTCACCAGCGTAACTCATATCTGGTGTCACAGTAGATTATATAAAATAAAATAAAACTATTTTGACTGTGAAATAATTGCAGTCAGTTGCCTGCACACGTGTGTGTTTAAGGCCCTGCAAGTGCACAGTGTCACACCAGTGCAACTCATATATTGTGTCACAGTAGATTACATTAAAAAAACTAAAAACCATTTTGACTGTGAAATAATAGCAGTCAGTTGCGTGCACGCGTGTGTGTTTCAGGCCCTGTAAGTGCGCAGTGTCACACCAGTGCAACTCATATCTTGTTCACAGTAGATTACATAAAAAAATAAAATAAAATTTGACTGTGAAATAATAGCAGTCAGTTGCCTGCACGCATGTGTGTTTCAGGCCCTGCAAGTGCATAGTGTCACCAGCGCAACTCATATCTGGTGTCACAGTAGATTACATAAAAAAAATAATACAATTTTGACTGTGAAATAATAGCAGTCAGTTGCCTGCAGGCATGTGTGTTTCAGGCCCTGCAAGTGCACAGTGTCACACCAGTGCAACTCATATCTTGTGTCATAGTAGATTACATAAAAAAAAACTAAAAAAAATTTGACTGTGAAATAATAGCAGTCAGTTGCCTGCACGTGTGTGTGTTTCAGGCCCTGTAAGTGCATAGTGTCACCAGCGCAACTCATATCTGGTGTCACAGTAGATTATATAAAATAATAAAAACAATTTTGACTGTAATAGATTGAATAGCAGTTAGTTGTCTGCAAGCGTGTGTGTCAGGCCTACAGCGTCTACTCTGCCAACTTCTGACAGTGCACAGTGCCACTCATATCTGGTGTCACAGTAGCTTGCATGCATAGTACAACTAAACTAATCTAAAAAAAACACGACAGACAGAGGCAGGCCACCCCGCAGGGGCCGTCGTGGTCGTGGTGCTGTGATTCCCTTTGGCCCTAGAATAATGCCCAGTGTTCAGAGGCCACGTACCCTGAACTCAAAAAGTTCTGAGGACATAGTTGACTGGCTAACACAGGACATCCAATCTTCTACAGCTTCCGCTCGGAACCTTGAAGCACCATCCTCCTCCAGCTCAGCTTTGGGCACCTCTCAAGTTACCACTCGCCCGCCTGCCGCCACCACCAACACTAGCACCACAGCTGCTTCACTTGATCTGTCAGAGGAGTTATTTACACATCAGTTGGAAGAAATGAATGATGCGCAACCATTATTGCCAGAGGATGTAGATAACAGGGATATGTCTAAGTCAGGCAGCATTACACAGATGGACGTACGGTGTGATGATGATGATGATGATGATGTTCTACCCGCTACTGCTTCCTTTGCTGAGTTGTCAGATACAAGTGCAGCGCTTGATGATGACGATGTGTCCTGGCTCAGCAGTGTGGAATTTTTTTGTGTGTCTGCCTCTGATAACAGCGATGCCATTTGCAACCTGTGCCAAAAGAAACTGAGTCGTGGGAAGTCCAACACCCACCTAGGTACAACTGCTTTGCGAAGGCACATCACAAACGCTTATGGGATCAACACATGAGCACAAGCAGCACACAAACTCAAAGCCACCATCCTCCTTCTGGTCCAGCATCTTCAGCCACATCAACCACTGCTGTCCTCCTTGCCCCCTCTCAACCACCCGCCACTCCGCCTCTCGCTTTGAGCAGTTCCTGCTCATTTGCCCACAGTCAGGTGTCTGTCAAGGACATGTTTGAGCGTAAGAAGCCAATGTCACAGAGTCATCCCCTTGCCCAGCGTCTGACAGCAAGCTTGTTGGAACTCTTAGCCCGCCAGCTTTTACCATACAAGCTGGTGGAGTCTGAGGCCTTCAAAAAATTTGTAGCTATTGGGTAACCGCAGTGGAAGGAACCCGGCCGAAATTTATTTTCACAAAAGGCAATTCCCAACCTACATAGAAACATAGAATGTGTCGGCAGATAAGAACCATTTGGCCCATGTAGTCTGCCCAATATACTAAATACTATGGATAGCCCCTTGCCCTATCTTATATGAAGGATGGCCTTATGCCTATCCCATGCATGCTTAAACTCCTTCACTGTATTTGCAGCTACCACTTCTGCAGGAAGGCTATTCCATGCATCCACTACTACAGTTTTTCTTCTTTTAAATATTTTCTCCTCTTTTACCTTATTGATTCCCTTTATGCATTTAAAAGTTTCTATCATATCCCCTCTGTCTCGTCTTTCTTCCAAGCTATACATGTTAAGGTCCTTTAATCTTTCCTGGTAATTTTTATTTTCTGCAATCCATGTACCAGTTTAGTAGCTCTTCTCTGAACTCTCTCCAAAGTATCAATATCCTTCTGGAGATATGGTCTCCAGTACTGAGCACAATACTCCAAATGAGGTCTCACTAGTGCTCTGTAGATCAGCATGAGCACCTCCCTCTTTCTACTGGTAATTCCTCTCCCTATACACCCAAGCATTCTGCTAGCATTTCCTGCTGCTCTATGACATTGTCTGCCTACCTTTAAGTCTTCTGAAATAATTATCCCTAAATCCCTTTCCTCAGATACTGAGGTTAGGACTGTATCACTGATTTTATATTCTGCTCTTGGGTTTTTACGCCCCAGGTGCATTATCTTGCACTTATCAACATTAAATTTTAGTTGCCAGATTTTTGACCATTCCTCTAGTTTTCCTAAGTCCTAAGGAAGAAAACCTGTACTCTATTGTGCAAAAGGAAGTCATGGCATGTCTGGCACACAGTGTTGGGGCAAGGCAAGGGTCCATCTGACCACTGATACCTGGTCTGCAAAGCACGGTCAGGGCTGGTATATCACCTACACCGCGCATTGGGTAAACCTGCTGACGGCTGCCAATCATGGAATGCGTGGCTCTGCAGAGGAGTTGGTGACACCGCCACGACTTGCGTGCCACCTCCTCTACTCCTCCTACTCCATCCTCTTCGCTAACCTCCTCGGCTGAGTCCTCTTCTGCTACTGCGTCTTGCTCCACATCAACTGCACCCCCCCAGCTCCCGAGGGGCTATTCCACATTCCGGATACGACAGTGTCACGCCGTATTAGTGTTGACTTGCCTTAAAAGCAGAGAGTCACACCGGACCAGCACTCCTGTCCGCCATGAACGCACAGGTGGATCAGTGGCTGACTCCGCACAAACTGGAGATCGGCAGAGTGGTGTGTGACAACGGAAGCAATTTGTTGGCGGCATTTAATTTGGGCAAGTTGACACATGTGCCGTGCATGGCACATGTGTGTAATCTGATCGTACAACGCTTTGTGCATAAGTACCCAGGCTTACAGGACGTCCTCAAGCACGGCCAGGAAGGTGTGTGGCCATTTCAGGCGTTCCTACACGGCCATGGCGCACTTTTCAGATATTCAGGCGCTTGATTTGGGACAGCCTGACACATTGGAATTCAACACTCCTAATGTTCAACCACCTGCTCCAACAAGAAAAAGCCGTCAACGAGTATTTGTATGACCAGGGTGCCAGGACAGCCTCTGCGGAGCTGGGAATTTTTTTGCCACGTTACTGGACGCTCATGCGCAATGCCTGTAGGCTCATGCGTCCTTTTGAGGAGGTGACAAACCTAGTCAGTTGCACTGAAGGCACCATCAGCGACATCATCCCATTTGTTTTCTTCCTTGGGTGTGCCCTGCAAAGAGTGCTGGATCAGGCTGTAGATGAGCGTGAAGAGGAAGAGTTGTGGTCACCATCATCACCACCAGAAACAGCCTTATCAGCATCGCTTGCTGGACCTGCGGCAACGCTGGAAGAGGAGTATGAGGAAGAGGAGGAAGAGGAGTCAGAGGAGAAATGTGGCTTTGGGGAGGAGGAAGACCAACCACAGCAGGCATCCCAGGGTGCTCGTTGTCACCTATCTGGTACCCATGGTGTTGTACGTGGCTGGGGGGAAGAACAGACCTTCAGTGAGATCAGTGAGGACGAGGAACGGGACATGAGGAGCTCGGCATCCAACCTTGTGCAAATGGGGCCTTTCATGCTGTCGTGCCTGTTGAGGGACCCTCGTATAAAAAAGCTGAAGGAGAATGACCTGTACTGGGCGGCCACGCTACTAGACCCCTGGTATAAGCAGAAAGTGCCTGAAATGTTACCGAATTACCGGAAGTCGGAAAGGATGCAGCAGTTCCAAAATAAATTAAAAAGTATGCTTTACACAGCGTATAAGGGTAATGTCACAGCACAATGGGAATCTAACAGGGGAAGAGGTGAAAGTAATTCTCCTCCTACCACGACCACACCGGCAAGGACAGGACTCTTTACATACGTATTTATTGATGGAGGACATGCTGAGCTTTTTAAGTCCTACGCATCACCACAGCCCTTCGGGGTCCACCCTCAGAGAATGACTCGACCGACAGGTAGCAGACTACCTTGCCTTAACTGCAGATATCGACACTCTGAGGAGCGATGAACCCCTTGACTACTGGGTGTGCAGGCTTGACCTGTGGCCTGAGCTATCCCAATTTGTGATAGAACTTCTGGCCAGCCCCGATTCAAGTGTCCTGTCAGAAAGGACCTTCAGTGCAGCAGGAGGTATTGTCACTGAGAAGAGAAGACGCCTAGGTCAAAAAAGTCTAGATTACCTCACCTTTATTAAGATGAATTAGGGATGGATCCCGAAGGGACTGACAGTGGGCAATACATTTGACTAAAAAAAAGCCTGATGAGATGAGCTGCCTTGGGCTAAAAATGGTCCACACGCTGCTGTATTTTATCTCTAAATGCCAGATGACTTGCGTGACTTATCCGCCACCAACTAGGGTTCAAGCCGCAATGTTTTAGGGCACTTTCTGCATGGAAAACATCAATTTTTCTGGCCTCTGCTACAGAGTCCTAGATTACCTCACCTTTATTAAGATGAATTAGGGATGGATCCCGAAGGGACTGACAGTGGGCAATACATTTGACTAAAAAAAAGCCTGATGAGATGAGCTGCCTTGGGCTAAAAATGGTCCACACGCTGCTGTATTTTATCTCTAAATGCCAGATGACTTGCGTGACTTATCCGCCACCAACTAGGGTTCAAGCCGCAATGTTTTAGGGCACTTTCTGCATGGAAAACATCAATTTTTCTGGCCTCTGCTACAGCAGGGGCTGCAACAATACCAGATTTTTCAGGCATGTGTACATGCCTAATTTTTCTGGCCTCTGGTGCTGCATTGTGGCTGCAAAAAACAAACAAAAAAAAGGCACATACATGTGTCAATTCCCCTTTGTGATCGTTACCTTGTTGTGGTGTAGGGGCTTGCGTATCACAATGAAGCGACCACCTCTATGAGTGTGTTGGCAATGTTGGCACACCCCAGATGATAAGGTCGTTGCTTCATTGTGAACAGACCAAAAGCGATCGGCTGGATAATTTTGCATAGAAAAAACATAAATTTTCTTTGTGATCATCTAAGGTAATCATTAAAGCCTACTAGGCCAACAATGGGCCCACACTGCAGAATCATTGTTTTCTGGGTCACTTAACTGTCACTGAACTACCTCAGCATGACCACAGGCTTTGAAAAACCCCCATTGCCTGCAATCTCCCAAACGTGCGCACGAGCACAGTCATCACTGCACCAAGATTGACGCATAGAGGAATAATTTAGAATTTATGTCATGAGTGTGTCAACTATTGACAACTCTTTGCGGTTGTCTAAAATCTATTCCATACACGTCCCCCTGATAGGGGACGTAACAGGCATTAAACTGATAGGAATAGTACTACTTAACACACCACTCACATCTGGTGGCACAGTACATTGCATGGCGCACGTGCCGTGCCCCAAATTGGAAGTAGGAGGACCGACCAAGCATCTTTTTCCATCTCCCGGTTCCTAAAATCTATTCCATGGACCGGCCCCTGATAGGGGACGTAACAGGAATTAAACTGATAGGAATAGTACTACTTAACACACCTTATAATAATAATAATAGGGGACGTAACAGGGATTAAACTAATAGGAATAGTACTACTTAAACACACCACTCATATCTGGTGGCACAGTACATTGCAAGCCGTACGCGCAGTGCCCCAAATTGGAAGTAAGAGGACTGACCAAGCATCTTTTTCCATCTCCCGGTTCCTAAAATCTATTCCATACACCGGCCCCTGATAGGGGACAAAACAGAGATTAAACTGGTAAGAACAGATTTTTCTAATTTAAAAAAAAAGAGGATAGCCTGTGCGGAGCTGGGTATTTTTTGGCCGCGTTACTAAATGCTCATGCACAATGGCTGTAGGCTCATGCGTCCTTTTGCGGAGGTGACAAACCTGGTCTGTCAAACCCAAGGCAACATCATCGACCTTCTCCCATATACGTTTTTTCTGGAGCGTGCCCCGTGAAGAGTGCTGGATGCTGTAGGCCGTAGATGAGCATGAAGAGGAAGAGTTGTGGTCACCATCACCACCAGAAGCAGCCTTGTCATCGTTGATTGCTGAACCTGCGGCAACGCAGAGAGAGGAGTCTGAAGAAGAGGAGTCAGAGGAGGAAGGTGGCTTTGAGGAGGTGGAAGACCAACCACAGCAGGCATCCCAGGGGGCTTGTTGTCACCTTTTGAGGACCCGTGGCTGGGTGGAGGAAGAGACCTTCAATGACGTCAGTGAGGACACGGAACGGTTCATGGCTAGCTTAGTATCCAGCCTTGTGCAAATGGGGAGTTTGCGGTTATGCAAACGGACTGTTTGCGATTGTTTGCGGTGCGTTAAACGGGGAGTTTGGTCTGTCACTGTGAAGCGGGCGTAACCCTTACACTACCTGATCGATACAACATCATACCTGATGTTTTAAAGCACGTTATTCCAAACAATTTAGGAATGTTAGGTGATTTATGCCCTTTATGGATTAAAACCCGACTCTGCGTCAACTACGTAATTTTCCATGGGAGTTTTGCCATGGATCCCCCTCCGGCATGCCACAGCCCAGGTGTTAGTCCCCTTGAAACAACTTTTCCATCACTATTGTGACCAGAAAGAGTCCCTGTGGGTTTTAAAATTTGCCTGCCTATTGAAGTCTATGGCGGTTCGCCCAGTTTGCCCGTTAGCGAACACTTGCGGAAATTCACGTTCGCCAACGGAAAATTTTATGTTCGCGACATCTCTAGTTATAGATGGTGATAAATTAGGATTTATACTTTTTAAGGTTGTCCGCTAATTTGGACTTGTCTTTGGTCATCAGGCACTTGACTTGGCTTTGTTGGCTAGCTCGCGCAAATGCCCCTTCAATAATTCCCCTAGGGTATTTTTTATTAAGAAATATTGACCGTAAAATGTGGCTTTGTGCAGTGAAATCACTCATGGTAGGGCAATTTCTTCTTAGAAGAAAGGGGGGTTAGTCAGCACCTCCCAATGCGCAGGTGCACGCTGCCATGGCTGAAAACAGAGAAAAAAAGACAATTCAGCAGCACCCTGCAAACCAGATGAAGTACAATAATGCCATAGTCACAAATAATATTATAGTGCTAATGCTACACTTATTTATAAAGTGAGATGCTTGGCAAATACAATTTGTACAAAACCATTTGAGCCCGTCTGCCGAACGTCAAGGCGATCTCTGTAAGACAGGTCCTAACACTAAATCATACCTTTATAAATAAGCGTAACATTAGCACTATAATATTTTTTGTGACTATGGCATTATTGTACTTTATCTGGTTTGCAGTGTGCTGCTGCATTGTGTTTTTTTCTCTGCAATTTCTTCTTAGCTCTTTAAACTGACTGAAAAGTATATTATCCTTCCATTTTTTGTAGTGCGCACTCCTATAATCCAAATAGCTGTTTTTTGAAGAATGTCTTGGACATCATTGTTTCGTTGTCTGCATATAAGATCAAATCCAGATATGCAATGGATGTAGTTGAATTATTGGCTATAAAGGTGAGATTCCATGTGTTAGTGTTAAGGTGAGAAATAAACCCCTGGGCTTCCTCATTGCTGCCTCTCCAAATGAGGATCAGATCGTCAATATAACATTTATAAAAGACGATCTAGTCCTTCTAGTGGTGTTCAATGTAAATGTATTCCTCTTCGAAACGGTCCATATACAAATTTGCAAAACTTTTGTATATGGTCCCCTTCTGCTGTCTATAGATCTGACCCTCGAAATAAAACATGTGTGTAAGGATGAAATGAATTGCATCCAAAATAAAGATTCTGTGTCTTGGAGATAAATCATAGTCAGTCTCAAGGGGGAGGGGAGGGGAGGACTTCGTAATACAATGGCTCTCCCAGGATCCTGTTTGCCTCTTTCACATAATCATCTCTATTCTGTAGTATTATTCCCTCTCCCCTATCTGCATTCCTAATAACAAGGAGGTCGTTATTATTTAGTTCATCTAGTGCTTTCTTTTCTTCCTTCGTTAAGTTGCTTTTGGTTTTAATACTCTTATTAATGTTTCTCACGTCTTCAGATACTAAGGAAAACAAAACGTATTGATGGGATTCCCTTTGTGATAAGTGGGATTAATCATTGATTTTGGTTTTAAGTCAGTGTGAATGGTGGGTGTAAGGTCCTTACTTTCTAGATTGTCCTCCTTTGCGCTGGTGTTGGGTCGTCTCGTTTAAATCGCGAAATGCCTTTGGAGTGTGAGGTTTCTAATAAAATTGTTGAGATCGACAAAGAGCTCAAATTCATTGAATTTTTCCGCAGGACATAAAGACGAGCCCTTCTGTAGAACAGATGTTTGAGCTGAAGTGAGGCTAAATCTAGAGAGGTTGAAAACTTTTACTGTCGAATATTTTCGTTCTTCTTGGAACTCTGCAAGTTCCATGTGTTTCTCTTTGTGTCTCTTGTTTTCTTTGACTTTCTGGTTTGTGGACCCCGCTCTCCGCCCTCTTCAGCATTTTTTCTTTTTACCCCCTTCTGAATTTGCCCTGTCGTAGGGTTGAAAAAATCTGTTGTCATTGTAGTGGTTCCTGTGGGTTGTCTTTGACCCTGCAGGCCACATATGTTCTAAGCCCTGGGAAGCGCTAAAAAAAGACACCAAATGATTAACAGTTTGGTTGGGAGATGTATGAGGCTCTTCTGAAGTACTTGTGTTGTGCAGAGTGAGTAAAGAATCTTCAAAAGTGGGAGTCAATCCCAATAGTATTAGAAGCAACCAATATTGATGGGAAGTAGGTGGGAGGTAGATTGAGGGGGCATCCTTGTGGAAGGCTGGAAGGGAACATAGGCGGGGAACAAAGAAAGGGGGGTTCAGCAGATGATGTCACTCGTATTGGAGTGCCTGGTAATAAAACAGTTTCAGTGGGGGGAGGACACGGTGAGGCAGAGGCAGTCCTGTGATTGGGGAAAAGGGAGACAACTGGAGTGATGGGTTTGAAAGAAGACCCACCATAAGTAGATTGTGTCGATCTCTGGGATGCCCGAGAAACATAGGGAAGCAAGATGGACTGGGTTGAGATGGGTTAAACTGTGGATTGTAAGTGTCGTTTGGTACCCTGATTAGGATGGTTGCTGCGGTATCTGGTATACGTTTGGGAGAGGTGGAACAAGGGTTTGACCCGGGCCCTGTGGTCCGCAGAAGATGCGGTAATGTTAGAGCGATTGTTGGTACAGGAGTGTGTGTGAAGTCTCTTCTTCAGCCAGAACTTGATATTATCATTCTGGAAATCAGATCTGTCTCTGGATAATTTGGATGATTTTTAGTTGATAATGTCACGCTCATGCTGAAGTAAACAACTAGTAATTAATCTATCATATTTGATATAATCAAAGTGCTTATATCAAGAAGAACGAAAATATTCAACAGTAAAAGTATTCAACCTCTCTAGATTTAGCCTCACTTCGGCTCAATCATCTGTTCTACAGAAGGGCTTGTCTTTTTGTCCTGAGGAAAAATTATGTGAATTTGAGCCCTTTGTCGATCTCACCACTTTTATTAGAAACCACTCCAAAGGAATTTTGTGATTGAAACGAGATGATTCAACACCAGCTCAATGGAGGACAATCCGGAAAGTATAGACCTTACACCCAACATTCACACTGACTTAAATGTTTAATCCCACTCATTACAAAGGGAATCACATCAATACGTTTTTTTCCTTAGTATCTGAAGATTTGAGAAACATTAATAACAGTATTAAAACCAAAAGCAACTTAATAAAGGAAGAAAAGAACGCACTGGATAAAATAAATAATAATGACCTCCTCGTTATTAGGAGTGCAGATAAGGGAGAGGGAATAATACTACAGAATAGAGATGATTATGTGAAAGAGGCAAACAGGATCCTGGGAGATCCATGTATTACGAACCCCTCCCCTTCAATCCACTCATAGAAGACAAGAAGAGCTTTGCCACACTGCTAAGACAAGCAGAGGAGGACCACATTTTAACAAAAAAAGAAAGGGAATACATTACAATAGACCATCCGAATACCGCATTGTTTTACCACCTACCGAAGATCCACAAAGACGTTTATAATCCACCAGGAAGACCCTTCATCTCTGGTATAAATTCACTAACCAGTAACCTTTCCCATGATGTGGACATATTTTTGCAAAAACATGTTTTAAACCTTCCTTCTTATTTAAGGGACTCTTCGCAACTCATCTCACGATTAAAGGACATCAAGTGGGAATCAACCTACAGTTAGTTGACGATGGATGTAGCTGCATTATATAAAAAAAATCCCACATGGGGCTGGAATTAATGCGGCCGTTATTATCTTGAGACTGACTGTGATTTCTCTCCAAGACACAGAATCTTTATTTTGGATGAAATTAATTTCATCCTTACACACAATGTGTTTTATTTCGCAACAAGTTTAGCAAATTTGTATATGGACAGTTTTGAAGAGGAATACATTTACAGTGAACACCACTGGAAGGACAAGATCGCCTTTTATAAACGTTATATTGACGATCTGATCCTCATTTGCAGAGGCAGCAGTGAAGAAGCCCAGGCGTTTATTTCCCACCTTAACACTAACACGTGGAATCTCATCTTTACAGGCAATAATTCAACTACATCCATTGAATATCTGGATTTAATCTTATATGCAGACAAAGAAACAATCATTTCCAAGACATTCTTCAAAAAAGTTGATGGCAACAGCTATTTGAATTATAGGAGTGTGCACTACAAAAAATGTAAGGATAATATACCTTTCAGTCAGTTTAAAAGGCTAAGAAGAAATTGCACTACCATGAGTGATTTCACTGCACAAAGCCAAATTTTATGGTCAAGATTTCTTAATAAAAAATACCCTAGGGGGTTATTGAAGGGGCATTTGCGTGAGCTAGCCAACATGAGTGCCTGATGACCAAAGACAAGTCCAAAGAAGTGAGAACGTTAAAAAGTATAAATCCCTCATTTATCACCACCTATAACCCTAACCATGAGGTTCTGAGAAATATCCTGACAAAACACTGGCATATCTTAAAAAATTACCCCTATAATAAGGACACTATTCCCTCCAAGCCACAGATTACCTGTAGAAGAGCGAGAACTTTGATGAACATACTAGCACCAAGTAGACTGAAGTAGAAAACACTGATATCAACAATCACTGCAAGATGCTCTTCTGGTTGTGTGGGCAGCTACAAATGCAGTCATACTTTATGTAAATGCTATACTAGCATTTCCAATCAGATTAAGACCTTCAAGAGTAACATAACGGGAGAAGAATTCCCCATAAAGAACTTCCTGAACTGCTCATCCTCATACATTGTTTATCTGTTGGAGTGTGAATGTGGCCTACAGTATGTGGGTCGCACGATTCAGTTCCTTAGGGAGCGTTTAAATAAACATCGGTGGAACATTACACGCGGTTTCCTGAAGCACAGAGTGTCCTGGCATTTTTTATCCACCCACGAAAAGGATCCTTCCAAACTCACCATTACACTCATTGAACTAATTGATGATACCCATTTAGATTCAGGACGCTGCAAAAAAGGGAGATGTTTAAACGAAAGTTACAGACTCTGGAACCTTATGGTTTAAATGAAAAATAAGTGTCATGTGATAAAGGGGTCATGTACTCCGAAACGCGTCGTCTTTGAATAAATCAGAATTTATTTGACTCCTGGTTGTGGTTCTGCGCCCTGTGTTGTCCTCATGCTCACTTGATTCCTATGGTCCAGCGCTTTCCTAATACTATTACTTACCCGACCGGCAGCTTGCCTCCCGCCCAAGGTTATCGGACAAGTTTGGCTGCACCAACCAGTAACTTTCTTCATTTGGCCTTCATTGTGGTTGTGCCCAATTTGGTGCAACACAAATAGGCGAGCAAACCATCTTCCCTAAGCGAGGGCATTGTTAATTGACGTACTCACCCTATAAGCGCCTTTCTCTCCCTCTCTGCCATTATTTGCTTTATACTGCTGTGGAACGTTATGATTTTTTGAGTAGTGCGAGAGGTCCGCACTATACAGTTGCAAGAAAAAGTATGTGAACCCTTTGAAATTATATTGATTTCTGCACAAATTGCTCATAAAATGTGATCTGATCTTCATCTAAGTCACAACAATAGACAATCACAGTCTGCTTAAACTAATCACACACAAATAATTAAATGTTACCATGTTTTTATTGAACACACCATGTATACATTCACAGTGCAGGTGGAAAAAGTATGTGAACCCCTAGACTAATGACATTTCAAAGAGCTAATTGGAGTGAGGTGTCGGAATCCAATCAATGAGATTAGATTGGAGGTGTTGGTTACAGCTGCCCTGCCCTATAAAAAAACACACACCAGCTCTGGGTTTGCTTTTCATAAGAAGCATTGCCTGATGTGAATGATGCCTGGCACAAAAGTGCTCTGAGATGACCTACGATTAAGAATTGTTGACTTGCATAAAGCTGGAAAGGGTTATAAAAGTATCTCCACAAGCCTTCCTGTCTATAAATGGAGACAGTTCAGCACTGCTGCTACTCTCCCTAGGAGTGGCTGTCCTGTAAAGATGACTGCAAGAGCACAGCGCAGTCTGCTCAATGAGGTGAAGAAGACTCCTAGAGTGTCAGCTAAAGACTTACAAAAGTCTCTGGCTTATGCTAACATCCCTGTTAGCGAATCTATGATACGTAAAACACTAAACAAGAATGTATTTCATGGGAGGATACCACATAGGAAGTCACTACTGTCCAAAATTACATTGCTGCACATTTACAGTTTGCACAAGAGCACCTGGATGTTCCACAGCAGTACTGGCAAAATATTCTGTGGACAGATGAAACCAAAGTTGAGTTGTTTGGAAGAAACACACAACACTATGTGTGGAGAAAAAGAGGCACAGCACACCAACCTCAAAACCTCATCCCAACTGTGAAGTATGGTGGTGGGGGCATCATGGTTTGGGGCTGCTTTGCTGCTTCAGGGCCTGGACGGATTGCTATCATCGAAGGAAAAATGAATTCCCAAGTTTATCAAGACATTTTGCAGGAGAACTTAAGGCTATCTGTCCACCAGCTGAAGCTCAACAGAAGATGGGTGTTGCAACAGGACAACGACCCAAAGCATAGAAGTAAATCAACAACAGAATGGCTTAAACAGAAGAAAATACGCCTTCTGGAGTGGCCCAGTCAGAGTCCTGACCTCAACCCGATTAAGATGCTGTGGCATGACCTCAAGAAAGCAATTCACACCAGACATCCCAAGAATATTGCTGAACTGAAACAGTTCTGTAAAGAGGAATGGTCAAGAATTACTCCTAACCGTTGTGCACGTCTGATCTGCAACTACAGGAAACATTTGGTTGAAGTTATTGCTGCCAAAGGAGGTTCAACCAGTTAGTAAATCCAAGGGTTCACATACTTTTTCCACCTGCACTGTGAATGTTTACATGGTGTGTTCAATAAAAATATGGTAACATTTAATTCTTTGTGTGTTATTAGTTTAAACAGACTGTGATTGTCTATTGTTGTGACTTAGATGAAGATCAGATCACATTTTATGACCAATTTGTGCAGAAATCCATATCATTCCAAAGGGTTCACATACTTTTTCTTGCAACTGTATGTCTATAGAGGGACCGTGACTAAATACAATTTTTAATTTTTTTGTTTATTTTAATTGGTTATTGTGTTTATGCATAGAACATGGTATTTTATATGTACTTTAGTAGGCAACAATAAATGTGGATCTATTATTGTGACAAAACCGGCCATTTATTATCAATTTTATTGAGTAGCTAGGTGGTATAGTAGCAGGCTGAGTTGTATTCCAGTGAGCTCCCCTCTTTTTGATATTGTTATAACTTTTATTTTACTTTTCAGAACTGACTTTAATGTGTTTCACCTGAAGTTTTATTAAAAGGGACCTGCCCCCTCTTGTGTCAAATCTAGTAAATTATTGTATTCCCCGTGTAATAACAATTCTAAAGCAACGTTTTTTAGTTCGTCTGTTACAGCTCCTAGAAAGTTGACATCTATAATATCCCTAAAGACTCTGATCCTGTTCAATCAGTGTTCTATGAAAAGATGCTCCATGTTATTTTAGAAAACTGTCATGGCAGAAGAGCTCTTTAGAAAGCATATTCCCTTTATTGAGCCCCTAATATTCTGCTAGAATAAAATACATATTACGTCACTTTCTGTCTGGTTCCAATAAAGAAATCAATCTCCTGCAAAAGAAGCTCATTTGGCATGAGACGTGAAGTTGTTTCTAGGATGCTATCCTTGCTTACTTCAAAAATGATCCATTTGGGAGTAATAAAGTAGTGAGTCATGACAACAGGGAAAACTGATGACCCACTAATGACACTCTATCCATCAGACAAGTGGAATGTGGAACTAGAGAACATCATTTAGTCTTAAGATGAACATGAACCCATGTACTGTATCTGTCATTAATTCTAATTCAACGTCTCCCTTCATACAGTGGATTATAATATAAAGTAACCATTACATGCTGCAAATATTATAAAATATACACATACATCTCTTGTCAATTTTAAAATAACATAGATTCCGATGTGTTGCCCCTGATTCCAGAATCCAGTTACATATCTGGCCAAGCCTACACTAAAGTTTGCCTATTTCCCTGCCACATTTAAAAAGTAGTGAGAAGCTCAAAAGCTCTCAAGTTATGATGCAAATATGGCATTCACCATAATCTGAAACTTTTTTACGCTACTATTGTGGTATAAAAACATTGATAAATCTTCCCCATTGATCACAATTACCTTGGAAATACGAAACGTTTTAAAGGCTGGCAACTTTCCCTTTTTTTTAACCTGGACTATACAAAAGCAAGTAGTAAATAATCACAGGTCACTATATAGAATTCAAATTACGGAGTGTGCAAGAACAGTTCTGGAAGGGGTTCTTCTTTATAGAAAGAAATCCGAGTCATTAGTTAAGGGGGCATGAAGCGGGACCGGAGTACCATCATGACTGATGACTTTACTTCTATATATAGTCTACATTTAACATTTAGCTGCTTGGAACAGATCCACCCAGAAGGTAAAATGCTTGATCAAATCAGTCAGAGGGGATTTCTTGAGCGCTCCAATAGAATCTAGTTTTACATACAGTACCTCTGTCTGCCATACATACAGTAATGTCAGAAGAGTCCTTATTCCTCTTGTTCTAATTATTGACTTGTCAGTTGCTATGTTATTTAGTGTTGATTGCGAATATTCTAATCGCAAATTTTTATCGTGAATATCGGCGCTTAGAGAATTCTAGATTTTTTTTTCATCAGTAAACCTCCCTTCTTGCTTGTGAGCCAATTAGAAGGCTGCAATGTCTTTGTCAGAGCTTAGCAACATCACTAGCTAATTTTTGTTGTAAACAATGTCCAGCTCACCTGCTGCCTCTATTCCTTGTATGGACTTCCCTGATGCAAGGAGACCTTGGTAAGACCGTGAAATAGTAGGAAATAAAGCGATGAATCCAGCATCGAAGTTAGAAAATATTGTGGGTTCCTTTATTCGGTGTAGTACAGATCCATACAGTGACAGCATCACCTCAGTGTTCCAAATGAACACCTACGCGTTTCGAACAAACATGTTCTTAGTCGTGACCATTCACCACTAAGAACATGTTTGTTCGAAACGAGTAGACGTTCATTTGGAACACTGAGGTGATGCTGTCACTGTATGGATCTGTACTACACCGAATAAAGGAACCCACAATATTTTCTAACTTCCATGCTGGATTCATCGCTTTATTTCAACATCCCTAGCTACCAATAGGAAAGTTACCTACCCCTTTACTATACAAGAAACACCCCAGCAGCCATTTTCTGCAGTTTGTTTGCAGTTTTGAGAGAGAGAGCAGTGACATTGCTGTGCTCTGTGCTTTCATCTGGATCCTATGCCTTATCCAATTACATGAGATAGTTAGCTCATATATATATAATATAGATAGTGGGAGATAGTCAGTGTAGGTTAGATAGTGATATAGTGTAGTTGATAGGTTCCAGTGCAGGGTGCTAGGTAGTGTGATAGGAATTACTGTTTCTCTGTTGTCAATACAGACATACAGATGGAGATAAGAAGTGAGGCAGCGCTCGTAGACTCTGTTTCGTACTTCAGCGTAGTACAAACGTCAGCGCTGACCTTACTGGGATTTCCCCTCACACGTGATCGGCGTAGTGGGGGCTCATCTTACAAGCAAGATAAAGAATCTTTGGACTCTATTCTCAACCCAAAAAAATATTAAGCGCATTGTTGCAGGAATCTGATTAACTATACAGAGGCACTGCATTCAATCAACCGCTCTGCTTTTTGATTACTGTCATCTTGGACCTTTACTACGTCGATCACGTGTGAGGGGCAATCCCAGTGAGGTCAGCTCTGACGTTTATACTACGCTGAAGTGCGATCCACGAAACAGTCTACGAGCGCTGCCTCACTCCACGTGGAACGCCGAAAGTCTGCACACAGACACATACAGCAAACAGAACCTACGGGACTGCAAAGGGGGAAAGAAAACTTCTGGAGAGGTAAGAGAGGTAAGGGTATCCCTTTTTTAAATTGGAGGACTAATTATCATTGCTGCTGCTATAGAAACATTTAGTGCCTAGTGGATACCAACCTTGGTTCATATATGCTGCTAGGGTATATTTCTGCACATTGATTTTTAATTTTAGACATTAAATACGTACTCCATATGTAAGTGTGCCTGCTACTATTTGTTTATTGATTTATATCTTTCCTTATACTCACTCCCTGTAATGTCCCCTGAATGCCCATAATAACATTCTAGAAATGCTGGGAGTTGTATTTCTCGATAACCAAGAAAAAAGGACCATACGTTCTGCTGTCCCCCGCTCCCCATTATTCGTGACACCCACCATACATGGTACCTTATACATAAATATGTATTACAATCCATTCCCCAATCTTAAATCATCTCATTGCACTTGTAGATGCACTGATGTCTCACTAGAACCGTTGGTCATAGCAATACATTCACTAAAGATGTGATTTGCTTCCTAAAGGGAGGCTATGTACTATAGCATGAAAAAAGGTACATAAGAGATAAGATAAGGCATACAGACCAGGACCTGGGGGGGACGTACATTTTGCCGTGCTTCCTCTGGGGGAGTGCCCATCTGATTTTTACTCACACTTAAATACTACACCAAACAATATATCCTACATAACACAACAAATGTATGGTAATATTTATCATATTCAATAAAATGGATCCCAAATGTGGCAGTGGGTGACCGACCAAGAGCACAGCAGGTCACATAATCAACACAGAATGTAAGTAAAGGAAATTCATATCAGTACGAATACAAAAAGAGTATTAGTACCTCCCTGCAGTATCACATCTCCATTATACTTGCCATCAAATAAGTGGGCACAAAGAGTAATGGGAGATCCTAAAGTGGAACCCCACATATACACACGACTAAGTATACAGGTAGACTAAAGTCCATCCTGTGTATAAATGCCCCTACAATAATTACATGGCAGGTATGTCCAAGTTTTACATAAAAGTCTTACATAAGTCAAGAGTGTAAACCACAGCAAAGATAATAATTAAAGTAGATACAGACCGCAGTGTCTCTGGACCACCACCGTTATCCCGACATGCGTTTCGCCCCATCACTTCTTCCAGGGACATGTTACATGTGCATCCAGACCCAGTTTAAATACCTACCAAATGCTTCAAAACCCCTCCCCTTTCCAAATTACCCCGATATATAAATGAATGACCTGTATTTGTATTCACAGGTACGCACGCTCGCCCTACACTGCCACATTTGGGATCCATTTTATTGAATATGATAAATATTATGTATTTTTACAGACGCATTTGGAATAAAGATGTTATTCCACACTTAACTACCCCACACAATCTAGTAATCCCTCCTATGTAATTAGGTATTTTAGCTGTATTGTTAAAGGTAATGGCCCCCACATGGCGCGACACAGATCCCACCTATATTCAAAGCCAAACCTCGCAATATCTGCCGAGCTGGTTTGCTCGCATCCCCGCGCACAGAGCGGAGGAGAGAGGAAACCATCTACCACAGCCATTGGACCTATCATGATGGCAACTCCCGCCCCTTAATCGGGGCCGGGCACCATCCTTTAGTAGGGCAAAATGCCTATATCACAATGACCCTAACAAATTGATTCAGACATAGTGAAATTAAATAGGCAGCCATATACAAATAAGTTAGACCACCCCTAAATGACAGATTATGCAATGTGGGCCTCTCACCGAAGGCACTGGAAAACACAGGAAATGTCTAGCAACCATGCTGGACTACAAACACCAAACAGACCAGACATGGAGCACCAAACTAGACATAACAACACACTGAACATAAACCACACCAAACAAAACAACAGGTGAGGATGGTAAAGGACATAGAAACAAGGGGAAGAAATAAGAAAGACATTGATGTCTAACTAGGTTGCCCTCACACCGGACAGATGGAATATCCAGACAGGAGCAAAGCTCCATCACCAACCAAGGCAGGAATACCCCTGACCTCAGGCTCACAGCAACAGGATAATTAGAGCCATGAGACCACACCCAGATCCACACCTTAACCCCATAACCACCAGACTGGGAAGAGGCCAGGAAACAGGAGCAGTGCACAAACATACAAAAACAACACGTTGCCCCAGACAACTACATGCATAGCAGACGTGTCATGGCAAACTACACGGGGACAGAGACACAGCCGTGACACATATCAAATCATTCTAAAGACAAAGCTGCCAAAGACACAGAAGACACGGAGAATCTACAAACTATTCCAAGACACTTTAAAGGGAACCTGTCATCAACGTTATGCTGAACTCACCTGTCTATACTTTATTCTGCTGTTAGTATGGGCAGCATAAAGTTGATGACAGGATCCATTTAAAGGGATTCTGTCACCTCGTTTTTGGTTATAGAGCTGCGGACATGCACGGCTAGATCGCCGCTAGCATGTTTGCAATATACCGGTCCTATATGGCTGTGTCCTTTTATTTTGTTTCCAAAATTATTTTAGAGATATGTAAATGAGCCTTGTAAGGTGCCCAAGGGGCTGTACGAACATTCCTGGTGCCCAGCCTCGCCCCCTGTGAAGGAGCCCAGCACCGCCTATGTCCTCCGAATCTCCTCCTTTCGTCACAGTTAGATTGCCGTTATCTCGCAATGCGTGAGCTTACGCATGCACAGTTCCTTCCCTGAGGCTGATGCCAGCACAGGGAAGGAACACTATAACGGCACTGCGCATGAGCGAGCTCGCCCATCGCGAGATTACGGCAATCTAACTGTGACGAAAGGAGGAGACTCGGAGGACAGAGGCGGTGCTGGGCTCCTTCACAGGGGAGCGTGGCTGGGCACCAAGAAGGTTCGTATAGCCCCTTGGGCACCTTACAAGGCTCATTTACATATCTCTAAAATCATTTTTTAAATAAAATAAAAGCACACAGCCCTATAGGACCGATATATTGCGGACATGCTAGCGGCGATCTAGCTGTGCATGTCCGCAGCTCTATAACCGAAAACGAGGTGACAGAATCCCTTTAAGGAGAAACATAACTCTGGTGGCTCTCTTCTCCACTTTAGGGGCATTGGTCATGTCATTATTTCTCAGAGAGGTGGAAAGTGGAAGAAACTTCTCTGTCAAAAGAAACACGGTGGATCTTTATGCTGGATACCATTACACCACTGGGGTTGAATGAAGGTAAGAGCTTTGCTTCTTTTCTATGACTCTCTGTGTAGCTTCTCTGACCGGAATTACTAGTAACCCATATATTTTTTAACTGTTGGTTGTTTTAATTGTGTATTTTTCTAGGTTTTAACAGTTCTATAATCTTAATGCTCATCTAATTTACCCCGTTTTTTTTAATCATTATCCCCTTTCTAGAAGCAATGTCCCTTGCACCCATTAGAGATTCCCTGGGGGGAAGAAGGCGGAAAACACGGATAAAGAGATGTCTAACTAGAAGAATCACAAAGATCTGGATAACATCTTACATTAGATCCATATAGGCCTTTTCATTCCATTGGGCGTCAACAGTGATAGGTGATAGGCAGTGATAATTCAATGGACTTCTTTTACATTGCCACCGCTACCAAGAACGGGGGTATTATTGAGGGAGATAATCATGAGGACCTTTTTGGGGTAAAATGCATATGTACATGTTTGAACTTCATGTGCAAAGAATAGTCTTTTCTGTCTATACCCCTATGAATTTGTATTATTTTATTTTGCTTATTATCCCTTTATGGGCTCTATTGGATTATGGCTCAATGATGTTGCGATCCTGTTGAAGCTACAACTGTAATGATGTTAATGTTGGGGACAAGGGGTATGTCTCTCCATCAAACATTCGGTCACTTGTGCTAAGATTGTTTGTATATGGCTTATCATATGGCCAGATAAAGTGGTTGTCCGGGTTCAGAGCTGAACCCGGACATACCCTTATTTACTGCCTTGCCCTGCGCTACATCGCACAGGGGACGGGTTCTTTTGTTTTCAATAACACACTGCCGGGCGGAAACTTCCGCCCGGCAGTGTGTTCGGTGACGTCACCATGCTCTGATGGGCGGGCTTTAGCTCTGCCCTAGCCGTTTTACATCTAAGAAACTACACCCCTCAAGGTATTCAAAACTAATTTTACAAACTTTGTTAACCCTTTAGGTGTTCCACAAGAATTAACGGAAAATAGAGATACAATTTCAAAATTTCACTTTTTTGGCAGATTTTCCATTTTAATATTTTTTTTCCAGTTACAAAGCAAGGGTTAACAGCCATACGGTTTTTGGAAGGCAGATTTTGCTAGACTGTTTTTTTGGACACCATGTCCTATTTGAAGCCCCCCTGATGCACCCCTAGAGTAGAAACTCCATAAAAGTTACCCCATCTAAGAAACTACACCCCACAAGGTATTTACAACTGATTTTACAAACATTGTTAACCCTTTAGGTGTTCCACAAGAGTTATTGGCAAATAGAGAGGAAATTTCAGAATTTAAATTTTTGGGCAAATTTTCCATTTTTATCAATTTTTTACAGTAACAAAGCAAGGGTTAACAGCCAAACAAAACTCAATATTTATGGCCCTGATTCTGTAGTTTACAGAAACACCCCATATGTGGTCATAAACTGCTGTACGGGCACACGGCAGGGGGCAGAAGGCAGATTTTCCTAGACACCATGTCCCATTTGAAGCCCCCCTGATGCACCCCTAGAGTAGGAACTCCAGAAAAGTGACCCCATTTTAGAAACTACGGGATAGGGTGGAAGTTTTGTTGGTACTAGTTTAGGGTACATATGATTTTTGGTTGCTCTATATTACACTTTTTGCGAGGCGAGGTAACAAGAAATAGCTTGTTTGGCACCAGTTTATCTTTTATTTACAACATTCATCTGACAGGTTAGATCATGTGGTATTTTTATAGAGCAGGTTGTCACGGACGCGGCGATACCTAATATATGTAAAAAAATTATATTTATGTAAGTTTTACACAATGATTTCATAGTTTATTTTCAGTTTTTGTGCGACAGACGCGGCGATACCTAATATGTATACTTTTTTTATTTATGTAAGTTTTACACAATAATATTTTTTAAACAAAAAAAAATCATGTTTTAGTGTCTCCATATTCTGAGCCATAGTTTTTTTTATTTTTTGAGTGATTATCTCAGGTAGGGGCTCATTTTTTGCGGGATGAGATGACTGTTTGATTAGTACTATTTTGGTGGGTGTATGCCTTTTTGATTGCTTGCTGTTGTACTTTTTGTGATGCAAGGTGACAAAAAAATTGTTTATTTAGCACAGTTTTTATTTTTTATTTTTTACAGTGTTCATCTGAGGGGTAAGGTCATGTGATATGCTTATAGAGCTGGTCGATACGGACGTGACGATACCTAATATGTCTATATGTCTTTTTCCTATTCTTTTTCACTAGTGATGATCGCGAATATTCTAATCATGAATTTTAATTTAGAATATTGGCACTTCGATAATTCACGAATATCTAGAATATAGTGCTATATCTTCGTAATCACAAATATTCATCAGTACCCATGATCCCTCACTGCTTTTTGCTTGTGGGCCAATAAGAAGGCTGCAATATAGTTGACTTTAGGAGTAGTGTTGATCGTACAATTTCGTACCGCAAATATTTATCACGAATTTTAGCGCAAATTTTCCAATTGCCAATTTTCCCAATCAAGAAAATAATGACTAGAGATCATGAATTCTCGAGTATATAATAAATATTCGCCCAAATATTCACAAAATATATCAAATTCGAATATTGCCCCTGGTGCTCATCACTGGCTGGGAGTTGTTGTTCTCTTTTCTTATACCCCTTCTCTGTGTAATGGCCACTGATGCCCCATAATAACATTGTGAACATGCTAGGAGTTGTAATTCTATCCACTTATACTGTGTGTATATATATATATATATATATATATATATATAGAGTACAGACCAAAAGTTTGGACACACCTTCTCATTCAAAAAGTTTTCTTTATTTTCATGACTATGAAAATTGTAGATTCACACTGAAGGCATCAAAACTATGAATTAACACATGTGGAGTTATATACAGTATATATATAGTAGGAAGGCGCAAGGTTGACAGAAGGTACGTGTCGCTGAGGTTCCTGGCCTCAGTGAGATAAGAACTGGTAATTTTGTGTGTCAGCAGCAGCTAGTGCTCGCTGACACTGTTTTACTTAGTGTGGCTATAAAGCCAATCCGTGCCGGTTCTTATTGGGAGCAGCCAAAGAGCAGGGTGGGTGGCTGTTCCCCACGTCCAGGCCAGGTTTTGGGCTGGGGTTTAAAAACCCAGCCAGCAGCTCAGCTGGGTGTGGAATGAACCTCCAGGTTATAGTGGAGCTCTGTGTTTTGGGAGCTGAGGAGTTCTGCCATACTGCAAGGCTGAAAGCAGCATGAGAGCTGCCAGCTGGAAGCCAGGCGCCCTAAAGCCTGCTGTGGACTGCCAGGTGACGTGTTTTTGAGTTCTCTGGACTTTTGCTGTGTGAATTTACACGAGGATCCCTGCGATGTGAAGTAACACCAGGGCCCTGCCAAGTATTGTGTTTCTTTTCTGCCTTTTTGTGTGAATAAACACTGACTTTTTCTTTTCAACCGTGGTTTTGTGCGCGGCGTATGCAAAGGGCAGGGGAAGTCAGGAGGAAGAGCAAGCAAGTACCTGTATTTTTTGCCCTATAAGATGCACCTAGGTTTAAGAGGAGGACAATAAGAAAAAAATATTGTTCATTATACCTCAGGTCAGACTACCAGTCAGACCCCCAATGTTAATCAGACCTCAGCTAACAGCCCCAGAAGGGTCCCCAATGTTAATAAGACCCCAAAAAGACCTCAGATCAGACCCCCAATCAGACCTCAGCTTAGACCCCAATATGAATGACCCCCAATCAGACCTCAGATAGGAGCCCCATGCCTCATATCAGCCCCCAGTAGCCTCATATCAGCCCCCAAGTAGCCTCATATCAGCCCCCAGTAGCCTCATATCAGCCCCCAGTAGCCTCATATCAGCCCCCAGTAGCCTCATATCAGCCCCCAGTAGCCTCATATCAGCCCCCTGTAGCCTTATAGAAGCCCCCTGTAGCCTTATAGCAGCCCCCTGTAGCCTTATAGCAGCCCCCAGTAGCCTCTCTTCAGCCCCCAGTAGCTTCTCATCAGCCCCCAGCAGTCTCTCCATCAGCCCCCAGTGCCTTTCACCAGCCCCCAGTAGTGTCCATCAACCTCATAAATATAAAATAAAACACTTACCTCTCCTGTCCCTGGACGCCGCGGCTCCCCTCCTCCAGAGCACCTCACGCTGTGCACAGCCTTGCACAGCCGACAATCAAGGACTAGAAAGTGGTGAGTACAAAGCCTTCACCACTTCCTGGTCCTCCTGACAATGTCATTGAATTTGGGGACAGTGGCCAGCGGGGCTCAAGAGTCAGCTGCCTTAGCTCCCCCAGGAGCATATGCCCCTTTTGCTCTGCGTTAAAGACATCCCTGGTTAATAACCCAGCTTCCCCAGGAACCTGAAAGGTACGTCTGTGTAACCATGGTGCTATTTCGAAGTTATCTGGGTAGATTTAGAATTCTGCAGTCTAATAAAAGTCCATATGATTGTACCCAGTTTTCCTGGGACCCTGAAAGGCAAATCTGCCTAGGTCTGCTACTATTTAATAGTGATAAGGGGAATTTTCTTAGTAGATTTTGTATTCTGAAGACTCTATTATAGATCCATATGGTAGTAACCTAGTTTTCCCAGGCACCTGAAAGACAAATCTACCTAGCCAGAGCACTATTTAGGAGCAGGGGTGAGATTTATATTGGTAGATTTAGTATTCTACAGTCTATTATAGTTCCACATGGTTGTAACCAAATATATATTGTACTATTACTAACTAGGCTACTTCCTGGCTTACGTGCACTAGTATGAGAGGGGAGAGAGGGAGGGTTAGATATCCTGGCTGCAGCCTGAGAGAACAATGCAATGCTTTTCTTTTCTGTTGTATTTGTAATGGTCTGCAATTTTGATATCTAATGAAACAAGAGCAAATAACAAAGACACATAATAATTTGTTATGTTTTGTTGGTGGTTCTTTTTTGTGTTTGGATTCTGGCTTTAGTTCTCCTTTAATAACACAATGGTACATAAATAAGCAGTTTAGTGTCCACACAATTTTTCTTGCACAAGAGGAAACAAGAAATTCAGTCACCAAGATCATCCTAGATGAAGATAATACTTGTATATATCAGTGTATTATTTTGACAGTGATGTTTTATGATAATCATTGAAATTATTCAACCATATGATAGACAGTTTTTCGCTATTTGGACTAGGTTTATGTAGTAGGGTATGCCTCATTGTTGAATTATATTTGTTCTTTTTCCAGATGATAAAAGTTAATGCTCTGGACATGCTATCATCACTCAGTCTATTCAATAGAAAAGCCCATTCTCTGTACCTAGTGTAATAGAATGAACCAAGCTAGATATAATGGAAGATTTGATGAAAAAAATCAGTCTCCTCTTCTCAGCTGTTCTGTATTCTCCCAATCCAAGCTTTTTTTCTCCATCTCTATTGCATATCTTCATGTTGTTTGGTTCATACACATCAGGTGCTAATGCTCAGGGCATGCCATCTCTTCACCAACTCTTTGGGTTTATTAAGCATTTCATTCCAGTGTTCCAGCTCTCGTCCTCTAGTGTACATGAACGGTCCAACCACAACACGTCCTTGTAAGTTACTTTCTAAATGTGAAAGAAATAGTAATACTTGGTTCATGCATATATATTCCAGTATATATAGATTTTAAAAAGTATTGCTATAATTGCTAGGATATTCTAATACATTCTTATTGGTGGGGATTCAACTTCTGACATCCAGCTAATCTGAAGATGTTGTGGCCCCTTCATTTTAGAAATTGTAGAGACCTAGGTAGCTAGCCAACATCCAATCAATTATGGTAGTTTTCTGTGGTTAAAAAAAAATGGTGGGGCTCCAACTCCCAGGTCCCCCACTGATAAGCTATTTGATGACACCATGGTACTCTAGTGAGCTCTTGGGCCTCTTCCAAGGACAGTGACATTAAATTCATTGGTCCCATAGCCTAGGGACAGCTCAATCACATTCAAGTGAATTATATGTATTGCAATGGGAAAAAAGTTTTTTAGTGCACTATTACAGTACACCAAATGATACCTTCTGGCGCAAAGACACGACCTCCGTAAATGAATAAAGGGTCTTTATTGGTGGATGACAACGCGTTTCGGAGTTGGTACACTCCTTTTTCAAGTCTAAGAGATCACAAGTTTAAAAAGGGAAGTTTTTTACAGGTACAGAAGTAAAAAATGGAATGTATACACATAGTCATTAGAATTAAAATGAATGTAAAATAAATATAAAATGAATTGGAAATAAATGCACGCGTGACACGCATGCAAACATTTAGGTGACCGCATTTAGAATCACATAGTATTAGAGCCCCTGTTGGTAATATAAGCTAAAATGCCATAGGTATGGTAATGTACATTACATACTAGTGTTGGTGGTTATAATGCAAACAATACCACAGGTATGGTAGTACAAACCACCATTACTAAACATCATAAGATTGATATCAGCACCGATAGTGAAAATAATGTCGCCATAAATTCATGGATCCATTTTAGGATGTCAAAACCTGGTCGACGGTAGTGGAAAAAATGGCTGATCTGTTAGCAAATGCATATCTACTATATGCTGTTGGAAAAGGGCACTAGAGGGTCGACCTAGATGACCATAGTGGATAAAAAAATCTCATTGGTACAGTGCGTATATAGATGATTTAGTAGGGAGATGGACATAGATTTCCGCAATTCCATAGGTGATGTATAAATATAATATAAAAAGGATATATATATAAATAAAATATGCATGATGATACATATGTTCACATAAAGCCATATGCATACATACATATACATGCTCCTTCACATATATACACACTTATACGTAACTCTGGACAGCCATCACTTAATTCTATCGATGTAAAAAATTAAATTGTGTGGGCGTTTTGTATGGGACTTGGAAAATATGTGGATGGATACGCCCACCTACATACAAATGCGCTCACACATGCGTCAACACACACATGCATAGTAAAAAATATACACAAATATATGTATGTATGCATATGGCTTTATGTGAACATATGTATCATCATGCATATTTTATTTATTTATATATATATCCTTTTTATATTATATTTTTACATCACCCATGGAATTGCGGAAATCTAGGTCCATCTCCCTACTAAATCATCTATATACGCACTATACCAATGAGATTTTTTTATCCACTATGGTCATCTAGGTCGACCCTCTAGTGCCCTTTTCCAATAGCATACAGTAGATATGCATTTGCTAACAGATCAGCCATTTTTTCCACTACCGTCGACCAGGTTTTGACATCCTAAAATGGATCCATGAATTTATGGCGACATTATTTTCACTATCGGTGCTGATATCAATCTTATGATGTTTAGTAATGGTGGTTTGTACTACCATACCTGTGGTATTGTTTGCATTATAACGACCAACACTAGTATGTAAAGTACATTACCATACCAATGGCATTTTAGCTTATATTACCAACAGGGGCTCTAATACTATGTGATTCTAAATGCGGCCACCTAAATGTTTGCATGCGTGTCATGCGTGCATTTATTTCCAATTCATTTTATATTTATTTTACATTCATTTTAATTCTAATGACTATGTGTATACATTCCATTTTTTACTTCTGTACCTGTAAAAAACTTCCCTTTTAAACTTGTGATCTCTTAGACTTGAAAAAGGAGTGTACCAACTCCGAAACGCGTGGTCACCCACCAATAAAGACCCTTTATTCATTACGGAGGTTGTGTCTTTGCGCCAGAAGATATCATTTGGTGTACTGTAATAGTGCACTCAAAAACTTTTTTCCCATTGCAATACATATCATTCCTCTGGAGACTTGGCAACTCCACCTACGAGGACTGAGAAGATACCGGCTGCACCGACCCCTTGTCCTCACAAGTGTTGTGCCCACGTATGCACAACACTGTAAGGTGAGCACAACCATTGATGTCTTAAAACCATATGTTCTTTATTGAATTTATTACCCTATGAGCGCCTTCCTATCTTTTCTCGCCACAATCGCTGATTCAAGTGAATGAGGCTGAGCTGAGATACCAAGAACAGCCACTATCAAATGGATCTGTGCTTGGCAAGCTGCGAGGAGGCCACAGCTCTCACTGGAGCGCCACTGGGGTGCTGGGAGTTATCCTGAGGATACAAACTGAAAAGAATGGCGTGGTATTAAACAAGCAGGAAGTGCTCAAACCCACATGTCGTTGTGCATATATATACAGGGGAGCAAATCCTGCACTTGTGGCCCGTTGCTCATAACGATCCCCAGCAAAAATGCATACAGTGGATGATGCCCGCAGCGAACCACAAGTACCACAATAGACATCCTACACAAGATAGCAATTTTGTGGATGTGATAATCAATATAGCAATATAACAAAATAATAGCAAAGACGGTTGCACTCTGTGGTCTTACTAAACCAATTTAAACAGATTTTAAAATTGAGAGATTAGCCAACATGTCCTACGGTGTAGGACATGTCTGAGCCCGAGCACCGCGCCAAGGTTTCTCAAGTAGTTCGGGACCTAACACTCACCTACCTGGGCCATGTGGGCAATACCAGGAGCCAGTGGACAAATTACAGGAGCATGAGGCCGACTCACAAACAACTCACCAGTTACCTCCAGCATGTAACCATGCTAGCAATGGGAGGAGTCTGCGAGTCCCACTCAAGACTGGCTGATATGGCCCAGGCCTCACAGGTGCACCTAAATGCTCGGGCTCAGACATGTCCTACACCGTAGGACATGTTGGCTAATCTCTCAATTTTAAAATCAGTTTGAGGGTTTAGTAAGACCGCAGAGTGCACCTGTCTTTGCTATTATTTTGTTATATTGTTATATTGATTATCACATCCACATAATTGCTATCTTGTGTAGGATGTCTATTGTTGTACTTGTGGTTCGCTGCGGGCATCCTCCACTGTATGCATTTTTGCTGGGGATCGTCATGAGCAATGGGTCACAAGTGCAGGATTTGCTCCCCTGTATATATATATGCACAACTACATGTGGGTTTGAGCACTTCCTGCTTGTTTAATACCACGCCATTCTTGGTTACATGCTGGAGGTAACTAGTGAGTTGTTTGTGAGACGGCCTCATGCTCCTGTAATTTGCCCACTGGCTCCTGGTATTGCCCACATGGCCCAGGTAGGTGAGTGTTAGGTCCCGAGCTACTTGAGAAACCTTGGCGCGGTACTCAGGCTCAGACATGTCCTACACCGTAGGACATGTTGGCTAATCTCTCAATTTTAAAATCAGTTTGAGGGTTTAGTAAGACCGCAGAGTGCGCCTGTCTTTGCTATTATTTTGTTATCCTGAGGATACGTCATTAATATTAAAAACCTGGAGAACTCCTTTAATCAAATATTTACTGTGGGAAAATTGGGGATTATGATGCAGGTGCCTCAATTGCACTAGTATTGACCAAGGTTAATTCAGCCTAAAAACATTTTTCTGTTTTCAGTCTAATTTTTAATTCCTTCCAAATCCTAATATAATTACATTTTTATAAGGTTGAGTATGAATTCAAGGGACCAAAAGATTCTTCTTCTCAATCAAATTATTTAAATGCTTACAAATAGTAATTTCGGATTTCTTCCCCTTCCCCCTCCCTGACTTATACAGCTAGTAGATTTCCAGATGGCTCTAAATGGCATCTAATTGAGTTTTAAAAGCCCAATTCTCTGCTCTGCTATACACTGTACAATAATTTGTCTTGATAAAGATTTGGTTTATCAAAAGTTTCCATCAAGATAGTAGTTTAAATGCTATGTACTCCTTTGGGGGCATTTTTATGATTGCATTTTGCTCATTTTGGGCTAAAAATCATTCTTTAATTGGTCTTTATTAAAAATGTTCAGCCATTTCTGAGATACTGTACAAGGGTTAAAAGTCTATTTACAAGTGATCTCAGCCTGTCTTCTTTGAATTCCTGTGACTTCTTGTGTAGCTTTTATCACTGATCTCCTGACCTAATATACTCTTAATTGGGTTGTCCCTTCGACATCAGCTATTTGAAGAGAAGACCGTTCACATATGAGCGCTGCCTTCTCTTCAATGTTTACGTGCTCACCATTGCAACTACAAACCGGATTCCAAAAAAGTTGGGACACTAAACAAATTGTGAATAAAAACTGAATGCAATGATGTGGAGATGGCAAATGTCAATATTTTATTTGTAATAGAACAGAGATGACAGATCAAACGTTTAATCCGAGTAAATGTATCATTTTAAAGGAAAAATACGTTGATTCAAATTTTCACGGTGTCAACTAATCCCAAAAAAGTTGGGACAAGTAGCAATAAGAGGCTGGAAAAAGTAAATTTGAGCATAACGAAGAGCTGGAAGACCAATTAACACTAATTAGGTCAATTGGCAACATGATTGGGTATAAAAAGAGCTTCTCAGAGTGGCAGTGTCTCTCAGAAGCCAAGATGGGTAGAGGATCACCAATTCCCACAATGTTGCGCAGAAAGATAGTGGAGCAATATCAGAAAGGTGTTACCCAGCGAAAGATTGCAAAGACTTTGCATCTATAATCATCAACATCATCCGAAGATTCAGAGAATCTGAAACAATCTCTGTGCGTAAGGGACAAGGCCGTAAAACCTGTCACCACCAGACATCTGAGAAGCTCTGACAGACGTCTAGAACCTCCTCCTTGAGGTTCCTTTGTTTTGCTTTCATTTTCTCATCTTGTTAGCCTCTCTCAGCTGTCATGTAGTTGCACTGATTGCATCCCTTTAAATCCTTCTCCCATAGTGCATCACTTTGCGGTTTATACAACTTCCTGGAGTGTGTGCATGCTGTTCCTACTTCAGAGTCTTCTACAAGATAAGTTTTGTTCATTTATTTGTGTCTTTCTGTTTGCTGGATCCCAGGTGACCCTGACTCCCTCCGTATCTAGAGTAGGGAGCCGGTGGTCGTGTCCCCTCACTATTATAGGGTGTTCAGGTGTTATACAGTCAAGGTACGAGGATATGCGATCATCTACCATTGGGATTTTCGCATAGGCTGAGCATTCAGGGAGAGAGCCAGGTCTGATGCAGAGCTCTCCCTTTTTGTTCCTTAGTTTTGGATCCAGTCAGTCGTATATTCATTTAGTGTTTTCTAGTTTCCTGCACACCTTCCGTGACAAAACCATACTGGATGCCCGTGATCTCCGGGCCCTTAAACGACACTGCACCACAAACAGCAATGCTACTGTAAAGGAAATCACAGAATGGAATACTTCCATAAACCATTGTCAGTGAACACAATCCACCGTGCCATCCGCCGTTGCCAGCTGCAACTCTACAGTGCAAAGAAGAAGCCATTTCTAAGCAAGATCCACAAGCTCAGGCGTTTTCACTGGGCCAGGGATCATTTAAAATGGAGTGTGGCAAAATGGAAGACTGTTCTGTGGTCAGACGAGTCACGATTCGAAGTTCTTTTTGGAAATCTGAGACGCTATGTAATCCGGACCAAAGAGGACAAGGACAACCCAAGTTGTTATCAACGCTCAGTTCAGAAGCCTGCATCGCTGATGGTATGGGGTTGCATGAGTGCGTGTGGCATGGGCAGCTTGCATGTCTGGAAAGGCACCATCAATGCAGAAAAATATATTCAGGTTCTAGAACAACATATGCTCCCATCCAGACGTCATCTCTTTCAGGGAAGACCCTGCATTTTTCAACAAGATAATGCCAGACCACATTCTGCATCAATCACAACATCATGGCTGCGTAGGAGAAGGATCCGGGTACTGAAATGGCCAGTCTGCAGTCCAGATCTTTCACCTATAGAGAACATTTGGCGCATCATAAAGAGGAAGGTGCAACAAAGAAGGCCCAAGACGATTGAACAGTTAGAGGACTGTATTAGACAAGAATGGGAGAGCATTCCTATTTCTAAACTTGAGAAACTGGTCTCCTCGGTCCCCAGATGTCTGTTGAGTGTTGTAAGAAGAAAGGGAGATGCCACACAGTGGTGAAAATGGCCTTGTACCAACTTTTTGGGGATTTGTTGACACCATGAAATTCTGATTCAACATATTTTTCCCTTAAAATGGTACATTTTCTCAGTTTAAACTTTTGTTCCGTGATTTATGTTCTATTCTGAATAAAATATTAGAAGTTGGCACCTCCATCATTGCATTCAGTTTTTATTCATTTGTATAGTGTCCCAACTTTTTGGGAATCCGGTTTGTAATTTAGTTAATCCGTCTGTTAGTTCAGTGGGTGACATAATCCCATTTTTGGTATGAGGTACACCTGAACTGCATATGTGACAGAAAAATTTATATAGTTAATCTGACTGTTAGTTCAGCCAGTGACATATACCCATTTTTGGTGTGAGGTACACCTGCACTGCATATGTGACAGGGAAATTAATATAGTTAATTCGTCTATTAGTTTGGTGGGTGACATATTCCCATTTTTGGTATGAGATACACGTGCACTTTATACATGACAGGAAAATGAATATAGTTGTTGAGGAAGGGTTGAGACGCATGCACATATATATATATACATATATGCATGCAAACACGTGCATGCATGTATGATATATATGCATGCATTAATCACGTTATAGGAGGATGTGCGCGGATGTTCCCAGCATCTGCGCACATCAGTCCTTAGTGGCCCACTGGGGCTCATGTAGGCTCCTGTGGGATATATGTGACCCCTTTTTAATATATGTAGGGGCTTGTGCCCCCTTATAATGTAGGGGCTGGTGCCCCCTTATATGGTCATCTGTGCCCCCTTGTCATCTGTGGCCCCTTATATATCTATAGTCCCCCTTAGTATATGAATATATGCCCCCTGAACGTCTGGACCCCCCACCTAAAAGGAAAGAGCGCATCCTGCGCTCAAGAAGAACTGTGCCGCGCCCCCCCTCAGAAAGGATAGAGACTCCTGCAGGAGAGCGCAACCTGGCACTCAGGAGGGAATAGCCGAGCCGCCCCTTATCTGAAGAGGAGCAGAGCGCATCCTGCGCTCAGGAGGAGACCCCCTGGACGAACGAGCAGACCCCTGGACGCGAGCATGAGTATCACCCCCTTATTCCCTGACCCCCCGCTACAATATCTCCCTATTCCACCACCTTACATGCCTTAACCCCTTCCCTGCCAGAACCCCCAGCTCCCCTGCTGGTATTCTGGTTACCATACCCCTGAGTAACCCCTGCTGTGCCCCTGATTTGCCCTGTTCAACCCCTATCCCACCAACGCACCACCTCCAGGCCTTACCATACCCCTTAACCCCTACCAGGCCAGGCATATAACCCTGATTCCTGGTAAACCCCTGCTGTGCGCCTGATTTGCCCTGTTCAACCCCTATCCCACTAACACACCACCTCCAGGCCTTACCATACCCCTTAACCCCTACCAGGCCAGGCATATAACCCTGATTCCTGGTTCCCTGCCTTGGTTGCGTCTGATTACCCTTAACCCTTCCTGATTCCCCTGAGTTCCCCCTGCATCCCCTGGTTAACCCCTGATCCCCTGGATAACCCCTGGTTACTACATTTGCAGGGTATTAACCTTTGCATTACTGGGTAGCCCTGCAATACTGTATTTGTGTCGATGGCCTGCATACACCCCTGCAGTGCCACCGTTAACCCCCGTCGTACCTTAGGGATAGAATTAGTCAGGTGGGGTGGGTTGTTATTATACTTGTATGTGTGAATTGTATAGTTAGTTTATGGGTGGAATTGGGAACGTGTAGTGTAGTTTAGGATTGTATATTTGTAGTGCTGTGTATTTGCTGTATATCGTGTGCGCCAGGTGTTAATAAATACCGTTATATTTGTACCCTTTGTGTAGCGTGTACTTGTTAGCGGTAGTGAGTTAGTTAGGCGCATGCAGCTAGCATAGTGATTAGTGTAAAGTATAGCGAAAGTATTGTGTTGTTGTTATATAAAGGTATAAATAGGCGGAGTCATCACTAGACAGCTCCTCCTATTTATGAATATTAATTATCGATATTCGCAAAATATTGGTGATTAATATTCCCCCTTTAGAATAGTTAATCTGACTTATTTCGGCCGGTGACATTAACCCATTTTTGGTGTGAGGTACACCTGCAATGCATATGTGACAAGGAAATTAATATAGTTAATCCGTCTGTTAGTTCGGTGCGTGACATATTACCATTTTTGGTGCGAGGTACACCTGCACTCCATACGCAACAGGGAAATTAATATAGTTAATCCGTCTGTTAGTTCGGTGGGTGACATATACCCATTTTTGGTGTGAGATACACATGCACTTTATACGTGACAGGGAAATTAATGTAGTTAATCCGTCTGTTAGTTCGGTGGCAGACATATACCCATTTTTGGTGTGAGGTACACCTGCACTGCATAAGTGACAGGGAAATTAATATAGTTAATGTGCCTGTTAGTTCGGTGGGTGACCTCAAAGAATGAGGAGAGAATCAAATAAGGGACGGGGCCCTGGTCATGGTGCTGGTGGAGCTCCTGTAGCAGGGAGAGGACGTGGTCGATCTGTGCCAGCTACACGCCCAAATAAAACACCTTCCTCAGGTGAACTTAGGCGACAGGACGTTCAGTGTCATTTTGTAGGCCTGAATACCTGTGTACTAATCACAAGGCCAGAACAAGTAGAGGCAGTAGTAGATTGGATGGCTGACAGTGCCTCCAGTTACTTCACATTGTCTCCCACCCGGTCCCCTGCTGAAACTGCAGAGTTGACTCCTGCAGCCAATGGGCGTCTGTCTTTCACCTCACCCCCTTGCAAATCAGCCAAGTAGTCTGAGCCCCAAGTCATGCAGCAGTTTCTTATGCTTTTTGATGACTCTGCTGGCGGGGTTTCTGTGGGCTATCCACCTTCCAGAAGTGGAAGATATTGAGTGCACTGATGCCCAACCACTTATTTTTCAAGATGTGGACATGGGAGGACCACGGCAGCACGTCTCTGATGATGATGACGAAACACAGGTGCCAACTGCTGTGGCTTTCTGCCGTGTGCAGACTGGCAAGGAGGGCAGGGGTGAAGAGTGGGTGGAGGATGATGAGGTCCTAGACCCCACATGAAACCAAGGTCATGCGAGTGACATGTGCAGTTCGGAGGTAGAGGTGGTGGTCACACAGCGCCACCCACACAGCAAAAGAGGGAGCAGGGTGCATAAGCAGAGTGTCTGTCCCCTAGCCAGTATGCCTGCTACTGCCCACCGCACCCAGGGACTTTGCACACCAAAGCCAACTCCAAGGAGTTCCCTGGAGTGGCAGTTCTTCAGACAATGTGAAATTCACCAATTTTTGGCTGTGATATACCTCTGCTTTACCTAGTAGACAGGTAAACAAATTTCACTAATTTGTCTGTTACGTTTTCGGGTGAAATTCAACAATTTTTGCCTGTGATATACCCCTGCTCTACATAGTTGGCAGGTTAATAAATTTCACTAATTTTTCTGTTACATTGTCGGGTGACATTCACCTATTTTTGGCTGTGATATACCCCTGCTCTACCTAGTTGGCAGGTTAATAAATTTCACACATTCTTCTGTTACATAGTTGGGTGACAGTCACCAATTTTTGGATGTGATATACCCCTGCTCTACCTAGTTGACAGGTTAATAAATTTAAAAAGAAATTCTGCTACATTCTTGGGTGACATTTTACCATTTTTGCAATGAATAAACCCCTGCTCTGCATAGGTGACAGAGACCAAAATTTTTAAAAATCACCTGTTCCATTGGTGGGTGACATTAACCCATTTCTGGCAATGAAAAACCCCTGCTCTGCATAGGTGACAGGGAATTTTTAAAATTAATCTTTAATTGGTCCTTTCATTCGATCCTTCTGCTTTAATAACTTGTCCCACATTTCCGGTCGATCACATTGCAGCTATTGACCTCCCTTGAACGTGGTATCCCTTTCTCATGCTCCCTCTCCGTCATGGAACCCTGATTCGCCGCTAGTGACGTCCCGAACTATTCGCCGGCGAACAGTTCCCGGCGAACAAAGCTTGTTCGCTTTAGGCCCGGGCGGGCGAACATATGCCATGTTCGGTCCGCCCCCGGTTCGCCCCCTCTCAAGTTACCACTCTCCCACCAGCTTACACAACCACCACTACCACCACAGCCACCACAGCCGCTTCGCTTGATCCCTCAGAGGAGTTATTTACACATCAGTTGGATGAAATTAGTGATGTGCAACCATTATTGTCAGAGGATGTAGATTACAGGGATATGTCTCAGTCAGGCAGCATTACACACATGGACGTACAGTGTGATGATGATGATGATGTTGTACCCGCTGCTGCTTCCTTTGCTGAGGTGTCAGATACAAGTGAAGTGGTTGATGATGACGATGTGTCCGTGGATGCCACGTGGGTGCCTGCTCAAAGAGAAGAAGAAGAGGGGGAAAGTTCAGAAGGGGAGACAGAGAGAAGGAGGAGACGAGTTGGAAGCAGGGGGAGGTCGTCGCAAGGAGCTAGTGGCACAGTCAGACAGCATGTATCGGCACCCGGGGTCAGCCAGACAGCACGTCAATCGACGCATGCTGTTGCCACCACCAGAATGCCATCATTGCAAAGCTCAGCAGTGTGGCATTTTATTTTGTGTGTCTGCCTCTGATAACAGCAATTCCATTTGCAACCTGTGCCAAAAGAAACTGAGTCGTGGGAAGTCTAACACCCACCTCGGTACAACTGCTTTGCGAAGGCACATGATCTCACATCACAAACGCCAATGGGATCAACACATGAGTACAAGCAGCACACAAACTCAAAGCCACCATCCTCCTCCTGGTCCAGTATCTTCAGCCATGTCAACCACTGCTGTCCTCCTTGCCCCCTCTCAACCACCCGCCACTCCGCCTCTCACCTTCAGCAGTTCCATCTCATCTGCCCACAGTCAGGTGTCTGTAAAGGAAATGTTTGAGCGTAAGAAGCCAATCTCACAGAGTCACCCCCTTGCTCGGCATCTGACAGCTGGCTTGACGGAACTCTTAGCCCACCAGCTTTTACCATACCAGCTGGTGGAGTCTGAGGCCTTCAAAAAATTTGTCGCTATTGGGACACCACAGTGGAAGGTACCCGGACAATTTTTTTTTTCAAAAAAGGCAATCCCAAACCTCTACTTAGTGATTGAAAAGGAAGTCATGGCATCTCTGGCATACAGTGTTGGGGCAAGGGTCCATCTGACCACTGATACCTGGTCTGCAAAGCACGGTCAATGCAGGTATATCACCTACACTGCGCATTGGGTCAACCTGCTGACGGCTGCCAAGCATGGAATGCGTGGCTCTGCAGCGGAGTTGGTGACACCGCCACGACTTGCAGGCAGGCCTACTGCCACCCCCTCTACTCCTCCTACTCCATCCTCTTCCATAACCTCCTCGGCTGAGTCCTCTTCTTCTGCGGTGTCTGGCTGCACATCAACTGAATCCCCCCAGCTCCCCAGGGGCTATTCCACATCCCGGATACGACAGTGTCACGCTGTCTTGGGGTTGACTTGCCTGAAAGCAGAGAGCCACATCGGACCAGCACTCCTGCCTGCCCTGAACGCACAGGTGGATCAATGGCTGAGACCGCACCAACTGGAGATCGGCAAAGTGGTGTGTGACAATGGAAGCAATTTGTTGGCGGCATTGAATTTGGGCAAGTTGTCACATGTGCCGTATCTCATCGTACAACGCTTTGTGTCTAAGTACCCAGGCTTACAGGATGCCCTCAAGCAGGCCAGGAAGTTGTATGGCCATTTCAGGCATTCCTACACGGCCATGGCGCACTTTTCACACATTCAGCGCCGAAACAACATGCCAGTGAGCCGCTTGATTTGCGACAGCCCGACACATGGAATTCAACACTCCTAATGTTCGACCTCCTGCTCCAACAAGAAAAAGCCGTCAACGAGTATTTGTATGACCGGGGTGCTAGGACAGCCTCTGCGGAGCTGGGAATTTTTTTGCCATGTTACTGGACGCTCATGCGCAATGCCTGTAGGCTCTTGCGTCCGTTTGAGGAGGTAACAAACCTAGTCAGTCGCACCGAAGGCACCATCAGCGACCTCATATCATTTGTTTTCTTCCTGGAGCATGCCCTGCGAAGAGTGCTGGATCAGGCTGTAGATTAGCGTGAAGAGGAATAGGAAGAGTTGTGGTCACCATCACCACCAGAAACAGCCTTGTCATCATCGCTTGCCGGACCTGCGGCAACGCTGGAAGAGGAGTATGAGGAAGAAGAGTCAGAGGAGGAATGTGGCTTTAAGGAGGAGGAAGACCAACCACAGCAGGCATCCCAGGGTGCTCGTTGTTGTCACCTATCTGGGACCCGTGGTGTTGTACGTGGCTGGGGGGGAAGAACAGACCGTCAATGACATCAGTGAGGACAAGGAACGGGAAATGAGTAGCTCAGCATCCAACCTTGTGCAAATGGGGTCTTTTATGCTGTCATGTCTATTGAGGGACCCTCGTATAAAAAGGATGAAGGAGAACGACCTGTACTGGGTGGCCGCGCTACTAGACCCCCGGTATAAGCAGAAAGTGGCGGAAATGTTACCAAATTACCGGAAGTCAGAAAGGATGCAGCAGTTCAAAACCAAAATAAAAATATATACTTTACACAGCTTATATGGGGGATGTCCCAGCACAACGGGAATCTAACAGGGGAAGAGGTGAAAGTAATCCTCCTGCCACGACCACGGCGGCAAGGACAGGACGCTTTACAGATGTGTTGTTGATGGAGGACACGCTGAGCTTTTTCAGTCCTACACATCGCCACAGCCCTTCGGGATCCAGCCTTAGAGAACGACTCGACCGACAGGTAGCAGACTACCTCGCCTTAACTGCAGATATCGACACTCTGAGGAGCGATGAACCCCTTGACTACTGGGTGTGCAGGCTTGACCTGTGACCTGAACTATCCCAGTTTGCGATAGAACTTCTGGCCTGCCCCGCTTCATGTGTCCTGTCAGAAAGGACCTTCAGTGCAGCAGGAGGCATTGTCACCGACAAAAGAAGTCGCCTCGGTCAAAAAAGTGTTGATTATCTCACCTTCATTAACATGAATGAGGCATGGATCCCGAAGGGATTGACAGTGGGGGATACGTTTGACTAACAAAAGGTCTAATGACATGCCTTGGCCTCAAAATGGTCCCCACGCTGCTGTATTTAATGTCTGCATACCGGATGACTTTCGTGAATTCTCCGCCACCAACTAGGGTTCAAGCCGCAATGTTTTAGTCACCTTTCTGCCTGGAAAACTTTTTCTGGCCGCTGCTACAGCAGCGGTTGCAACAATACCTGGTTTTTCAGGCATGTGTACATGCCAAATTCTTCTGGCCTTTAGTGCTGCACTGTGGCTGCAAAAACAAAACAAAAAAAAAGGCACATACATGGGTCAATTCCCCTTCGTGATAGGTACCTTGTTGTGGTAAAGGGGCTTGCGTATCACAACAAAGCGATTATCACCTCTGAGTGTGTTGGCAATGTTGCCACACCCCAGATAAGGCCGTTGCATTATTATGATCAGACTAAAAGCGATCGGCTGGATAATTTTTCATAGAAAAAACATAATTTTTATTTTTATTATTATTATTATTTTTTTAAGTTGTATGGGTTTTTAATACATAAAATAAAAAAAATCATAATAAAGTCTCTTAATAGTTTATTAGAAATAATGCAGACAATTTAAAAAATCCCCATCAATTCCAATACAAAGCAAGTACAGAGCTCAGAACAAAATTATTTCAGGATGTCGTTAATTCATTTTACAATGATTAATCAATTCGACACATGTCCCCGGATAGGGGACATAACAGGGATTAAACTGATAGGAATAGTACTAGTTAAGACACCTCTCATATAGGGTGTCACAGCACATTGCTCCGTGCACGCGCAGTGCCCCAACTTGGGAGTAAGAGAACCGACCAAGCTGCTTTTTCCATCTCCCGGTTCCTAAAATCAATTCAGTTTGGTGTATCAGAGTTTGGTCTGTCACTGTGAAGGCAGTCGAAGGTACCCGGCCTAAATTTTTTTTCACAAAAGGCAATCCCTGATATGGGACGTAACAGGGATTAAACTGATGAGAATAGTACTACAGAAAATACCACTCATATCGGGTGTGACAGTAAATTGCACGGCGCAGACGCAGTGACCGTGGCGTGGATTCAAACAAAGGGGAGGGAGCCAGCGTTTTTTTAACCATCTCCCCGTTCGAAAAATCAATTTATAAATGAACCCCATATTGGGGACGTCACGTAACAGGGATTAAACTGATGAGAATAGTACTACAGAAAATACCACTCATATTGGGTGTGACAGTAAATTGCACGGTGCAGACGCAGTGACCGTGGCGTGGATTCAAACAAAGGGGAGGGAGCAAGCGTTTTTTAAACCATCTCCCCATTTGAAAAATCTATTCAATTCACCTTTCGGGGACCCTTGGTGTTGTACGTGGCTGGGTGGAGGAAGAAACCTTCAATGACATCAACGGGACATGGCTAGCATGGTATCCAACCTTGTGCAAATGGGAAGTTTGCGGTTGGGCAAATAGACTGTTTGCGGTTGTTTGTGGTGCATTAAAAGGGGAGTTTGGTCTGTCAATGTCTGTGAAGCGGGCGTAATCCTTACACTACCTGATCGATACAACATCATACCTGATCATATACACACACTGGATGTTTTAAACCACGTTGTTCAAAAAAAAATTGGATTGTTAGGTGATTTATGCCCTTTATGGATTAAAATCCAACTCTGCGTCAACTATGTAATTTTCCATGG